>NC_138370.1:43438379-43539034 GCF_054177405.1 Leptonychotes weddellii | reverse complement strand
TTTGACTTATTTCACTCAACATAATACCCTCCAGTTCCATCCACGTCGTTGCAAATGGCAAGATCTCATTCCTTTTGATGGCTGCATAATATTCCATTGTATATATATACCACATCTTCTTTATCCATTCATCTGTCGATGGACATCTTGGCTCTTTCCACAGTTTGGCTATTGTGGACATTGCTGCTATAAACATCGGAGTGCACGTACCCCTTCGGATCCCTACTTTTGTATCTTTGGGGTAAATACCCAGTAGTAGCTTGTTCCTTTTTCATTGTTGAGTGGTATTCTATGAAATGGATATACCACCAGTCTCAGTATTCATTCATTGAAGGACATCTGAGCTATTTCCAGCCTCTGGCTATTATGAATAAAGCTGCTATGAACACTTATGTACAGGCTTTTGTGTCAACCTATGTTTTCATTTCTTTGGGATAAATGCCCAAGAGTGCAATTCCTGGGTCTTAATGGTAGTTGCTTGTTTAGTTTTATAAGAAACTGCCAAACCCTTTTCCATAGTGGCTGCAATAATTTATGTCCCCATTAGCAATGTGGGAATGTAAAATTTTAGCCATTCTGATAGGTAGGTAAAGATTTCTCATAGTGATGTTAATTTGTATTTCCCAATGGCTAATGATGTTGAACATCTTTTTACATGCTTATTTGCTATCCATATTTTCTCTTTGGTGAAGTGTTTGCTCATGTCTTATATCCATTTGCTAATTGGATTCTTTGTGTGTTCCCTGTTGAGTCTTGAGATTTCTTTATATATTCTAGATACAATTCTTTATTGGGCATGTGGTTTACAAACATTTCCTCCCATTCTGTAGTTTGTCTTTTCATCTACTTAAGGGGATCTTTTGCAGAACAAAAGTTTTAGATTTTAATAAGGTTGAATTTAATCAATTTTTATTTTTCTGGATCATGTGTTTGAGTTAAGAACTTTTACCTAGATCCCAAAGATTTTCTCCTATTTTTTTCTGAAAGTTTTATTATTTTATGTTTTACATTAAAGTCTGTGATTTTCAGTTAATTTTTTGTAAGATATGAGGTTTAGATTGATATTAATTTTCTTTCTTTCTTTCTTTTTTACTATGGATGTCCAATTGCTCCAGCACCATTTACTGAAAAAAACTATCCTTTCTCATTTTGCATTTTTGTCAAAAATCAGTTGGACATTTTCGTGTGGGTTTATTTTAGGGGGTTATTCTCTATTCCGTTCCATTCATCTATGTGTCTATTCCTTTGCCAGTAACTTTTGGGGCTTTTAAAAGAATTTTTTTCCCACCAAAAGTAATGTATTACATGATAGAATATTGAAAATATGCAATTTTTTTTTAAATTGCCTGTAGGACCATCATCTAAAAACAGAATTATAAACATTTTGGAGTAATTTCTCTCTATGTCTTCAAAAAATATTTTTATTTTTATTGTTCTCATTCTTATACCATGTGTTAGTGTGGATAGGCTGGGTTATGCTGCACTGATGACTCCCAAATCTCAGCGGCTTAGTCGAGTGGAGGTTTATTTCTCATTTACACAAAATTATTGTCAATCCAGGCAACCTTCTGGGGCTATTGCCATTTAAGTGGGGACTCTGGGGTCCAAGCTGCTTTAATTGGCTCTGCTGTCCAAACTTGAGGCCTCCATATTCAATGACATGTGTCATGTCTATTCACGTATCATTGGCAAGAGCTGGTCACAAGATCCACCTAATTGCAAAGGACAGAAAGGGTGGTCATATAATCAGGAAAGAGGAATATGACAGAGGATTTGGTGAGCCATGGCATTGTATCTGCTCCATATTATATGAAAAATATACATTTTATTGTATAGGTTAATATTATAACAATCTTTCTCCTATTTCTTATAAATACTTTTTAAAATTTTGAGTGATTTAGGGGTTCCTGGGTGGCTCAGTTGATTAAGCGACTGACTCTTGATCTCAGCTCAGGTATTGATCTCAGGGTCATGAGTTCGAGCCCTGTGTTGGGCTCCGTGCCCTTTAAAAAAAAAAAAGGCAAAAAAAATTTTGAGTGATTTACAGCATAGAAAAAAATCTTCGTGTTATATAAAGCAAAATTTTTGTTATGTGGAAAGTTGACATGCAAAATGGCTCATTTTCCAACTATGTGAGGTATATGAGACCTCACAGTCAAAACAGTATCATTGTTGAAACGAAAGGAACAGGGTTAAACCATTCAAATCATGCAGCTTTCCTGGGCCAGTTGAAAGCTCCTGTCAACCTCACTCCAAAATCTTCCAGTGTCTGTAGTTTCTTTCCTATGACTCGTGTCATTCCAAGGGAGCTTTATTTTGTATTTTGTTTTTTAGTAGATTAAAGTAGAACCAAAAGACAAGTGAACAACAGCAACAAACCCTGACCATTCAGAACCCTGTAATAAATACATCCCATGCAACATTCTGCCAACATCATCCCCTAAAAAGAGGGAAATGCCACAGGAATTCTTTTGCCCAGCCTGTTCCTTCTACTTGAAATGCTTTTCATCCATCTTCACCAAGTAAAATGTCATTCATCTTTTAGATTTGTTATGTGGTGGATACCTTGATGCATTGGTAGGTCTGAGTATAGTTCGGTCAAGTTTTCCCTGTGGTCATGAAACAGAAAGGCTCACAATTAAATGCCCAAATAGCATGGTTTCTTAAATAAATTGAAAACATCACCAAGAAGCAAAGAGAAAGAGATCGGTCAGATTAACACACTTAGAACTGTACTACCTGAATCCTTGATAACACAATGTCCATATGTCCTATTTCTCTTTCTCTCTCTCTGCCGCACTGTCTTTCCTGCTGATGATGGGGTTACAAGGATCAGAACTGAGGGTGAGCAAAGGGCCTCAGCAAAAGTTATATGTGCTTGCTCTGTCAGAAAGCAGAGGCGAGAACACCTGTCTCCAGCTGCCTCCCTGTAGTTCTTCCCATTAATCTGTTGAGCAGCTAATGGGTTTAATATGGGTCCTTCTGTCTGGTGATCCCCTTTATTTGTCTCAGCTCTAGTTTCAATAATTCCAACTCTCAAACAATTTGAATAGAAACTTTTATCTAATATTTTGAGAAAAAATCAAGGGAATGAATTATTTCAATTCTTCCTTCAATTTTTTTTATTTCCATATGACACTCTCTTAAATCTCTGCTTAAGTTCCAGCATCCATAGGAAGTTCCTATTTCAGTGCTTTTATTTATACTTTTATCATTAAGACTAACCAAACGCTTTTACTATTTGGTTAGACCTCAGTCTGTGAGAATCACTAATGCCTATAAATAAGTGGAAATGTGTTTGAATGGTGTTTAATTTGCATAGGCAAGCTTAGTCCATATTTTTGTGGTCACATGTGTAACTGCCATAAGCCATACCTGAAACTAACAGAATACAGTCCAATCCTTCTTTCCTGTCATGGACTCAGGGGATATTCCCCAGGTCTGTGTCTGCTCTGGCCTCTCTGGTCCCCAGCTCCAGGAATGGGTGCCATTGCCTGCTCTCGTTGGAGAGTGGACTTAGCCCTGGGGCTGTAGACAGGAGGATGGAGCCATCCCAAGATTTAGTTCCTTATCAGGAGGATACAGAGTCCTGAAAACCCCCCCACCCCCAGAGTTCGTATTTCCTTTTGGATCTCTGAGCATCTTTTGATCTTTAAACGAACCCATTTTTCCTCTCTCTCTTCCTATTTCCCCCCGTCTCTTTCCCCTCCTGTCTCAACCAACTTAGGGAAATAAGTGCCTATATGGGAGATAAGTTACCACAAATAACATCTACATTAACTCTTTCTTTGCAGAAAAGCTCAGCTGAGCACATTAACTAGAGCATCTGGTATATTATCAAGTGGGTCAACTGATTAAGGGGGAGCTCTTTGGACTATACTTTTTACTGCTACATTCCTTCCTCCATTTAATACCAAAAAGACTTAGAAGAATCCTCTGGTTCCTGCATAACATCACACACAGTATATTTATCACGTAATTAAATTTGTCACCTACCTGGCTTGATTTCAGTACAGTGGATGAGTACTGAAGGAGATACTGTACTCCCTTCAGGCTGTGGAAGAAGGAAGGCACAGCCACTCAGATTCTGTGATAAACTAGGATGGTTGGGGAATGTGAAGCTGATACCTCTGTGTGAGCCTTGAGTTTGGTCCAGAGTCAAACTACTTTCTCTTTACCTGCTCCTTGGGCCCTGAGCAGATCCTTCTCCTCTCTGGGCCCCAATCTCTTGCTCTAAATGCTCTCCAAGGATAGCTGAGACCAGTGAAAGTTCTTTGTGTGCCGCAAAGAGTCTCCCCTAACAGGGGCCTTTTGTCATGACCCGTGGTCCTAAGGCTGATGGCCTGGAAGCTGTCTCAGGGAGTTGTGTGGACAGGCTGACCCTTGCTCTGGTCACTCCTGCTCCATCTGGGCGGCAGACAGCTTCCCAAGGAGCATTGTGCCCAGGCAGTGACAACGAGGATAGGTTGGTTCCGACCTGCTGCGGGCATCAGGCCCAGCTCTGAATTACCTAATCCCAACTAAAAGCATTTCTGATTGCTTGACCGCTGACCTCCTGCAGCTGGATTATCAGATGTGGCTTTGGGGAATAGGCTTGTTTATAATGCTAGAGACAAAGGGAGGAAACGCAGAGCAGTTAAAACAACAGTCCTTCCTGTTGCCCCAGCGCCTGTCATCCAAGGAGGTCATTATGAAGCAGGCTTCTTGGGGCTGGTGGGGCCCTGAGATGCAATTCGAGGGGGAAGGGGAAGAAGAGAGGCATTGACTGTGCAGGGCAGGTGTTGATGTCTCCATTTTACACAGGAGCAGTGACCAGGTTCAGATAGGTTGATTTATTAGTCCAAGTCAAGTCTTTATAGCTGCTAAAGGGTAGCTCTGGGACTTTGAGGGGGATCTGGCAGACTGCAAACCTGCCTCTCTTTTCTTTGCCTCATGTTGCCATCATCACGCTGGACAAAGCAAGCCTTAACCTACACCAAATGCCCCCAGTGCCCCTCTTCAAGGCCCAGACGTGAAGCATCCTAGAGTCTTCATTACAGACTCAGGAAGGGTGAGCACTGAAAGGACCCATAAGCATCACTGAGTCCAAATAACCCATTTTACAGATGAGAAAACTGAGGGCCAGAGAGATGAAACAACTCCTCCACACCCACATGGCACTTAACACTGCCTGGCTGAAGGCAGGTTGTCCACAGGGAGTTGTTGACTAAATGATGGAATTAGTGATGGAGCTGGACATGAGCCCAAGCCCCATCCCCATCTAGTTCTCATTTTGTTCCAGCCTCTTCAAATGGACCTTTGTCCACAGGTCAGTGTAGTGGCCTGACCTGGGGGAACTTCTCCTGCTGCCTCCAAGCATTCCACCCACTGGCCTCCTGCTGACACTGAGTCTCCACTATTCATGCTTTTTAAGTAACTAATATTTATTTTGAAGTAGTTCCAAACCTACTGAAAGGTTGCAGGAATGATACAAAAAACTCCCATATTCTCCACCATTTCTGTAGGTACCCCAGCACCCTTACCAATGGCT
Organism: Leptonychotes weddellii; assembly: GCF_054177405.1. Taxonomy (NCBI): domain Eukaryota; kingdom Metazoa; phylum Chordata; class Mammalia; order Carnivora; family Phocidae; genus Leptonychotes; species Leptonychotes weddellii. Next base: position 43,533,504 of record NC_138370.1, on the reverse strand, counting down.
CCTTCAACCATCAGCTCTGTGCCAGGCAGGGAAGGGAAGAGAAATGTGGAGGAAATGGGAAGCTCCTAGTGTTGTTTAAGTCAAAAGATTTTCCTTTTCTCAGTTTCATGGTTGCCCAGAGAGTAGAACATTAAAGAACTCTGTCCTAAGAAGTTACCTAGTGTTCTTTCTTGATAATGTACAGGATTTGGTAGATATTCAATAGGTATTTGCAGAACAAAGGAATGAATTGGTTTCATAGAATAACGTGAGTTTTATTAATTATGTTCCCTTAGGACATCCAAGAGAAAACAGAAAGTATATGAGGCACTAGGTATCTAGGTGTGGGTTGGGGGTAACAAGGGTAACAAGGAGGTAATAGAGTCATGGGCTACTGAGACCCAAGGGTCACTTGGAAAGCACCTGGGCTTCTATATCCTATCCCACTTGTACCCAGTGAAGTAAACTGACTTCCTCAAGGATGAATGTTGGTCTATGGTGGAATTAGGATGAAGACCTAGTCTTCTGACTCCTGAGACTTTGCTTGTCTCCCCTCACTCCACAGTTCAACTGCTCTGTGCATTTATTATTGGCTGATGTTAATGTAGGAAAGAGGAGACAAAAGCTCACAAACACTCTACACATTTTCAGTTATGCATGGCAGAAAAAGTGACCAAGAAGGCTCAAGAGTACCTACGGCCTGGGTGGATGCATTCCTGAGGGAGGTGGGTCCCTAATTCTTGGTGAAGAGGGTCCCAAGGAGACTGGAAAGACCATGTCTATTGGTGCCCCTTGAGGAGGAGCATCCCACTTGGGGGTTGATTAGCTCATACAAGGTGAAAGAGCCATAATGCTTGGAGGTAGATGGGATGGAGCCCCTTGGCCTGACGGGTTCTGTGTGGGGCTTCAGTAATGTTGATAGTAGTAGAAAATGTAGCAGCTACCACTATACCTATAGACTCAATTCCTGCTGGGATGTCCCTGAATCCCTTGGATGGCCTCCTAATCCAGCAAGAGCCCAGGGACTTGGTACTCTTCTGCCAGCTTCTCTGCTAAACCCAGAACCTCCTTCAGTTCCAGCAAGAAGTACCCAAGCAATGTGAGTAACTCTGAGGATAGACCTGGATAGTCATGAAACCAAGTTCTCCTCATGTGGCAACACCGGACCCAACACTCCACTTCTATGCTCCGACTGTTTTTGCTTTCTTTGATTTGATCTTCCTCAATCATGGCAATCACAAAGGGTCAGTTCACATGCTTGTAGAAACCTTGAAGATGCCAGTGAAGATGAGGTTGTACAGTACGGTACGTCTTGTCCTGTGATCCATGTGCTGAGCATTTTGCTGCTCTTGCCCACAGCCACACTTGCTGCTCCTTCTTGGATACTGGGAGAGCATATATTCTGAACTATTTGTATAAGAGTGAATGGGGGGTTCAGAGAGGTGCCAAAGGTACTTTCTTCCCTCTATAGGTGCTCTGTGGCATGAGTACTCCACCCCATTTCATACCCGCATCATCTCTCTTCCTGCTCAGACAACTGTGGTGTGGTCCAGCCTGAACCTCTGAGCCCTATCTCCTCCGCTTCATGGGTCTGAAGGTACCTCCGGCCTGCAGTTGGGAGGCAGGGTGATTTTGGGAGCCTGGTTAGGCCTTCAGCCACCCTTCTTTACAGAGGGCACGGTTTCTAGAGTCATGAAGATCAGGTTCCCTCTACATCTGTCAGTCAGTTTTCTTACCTGATAAAAAGCAGAGAGGGTAGAAAGGAATATTAGCTTTTGCTTTCCTCATGGCACGATGTGAAAATTATCTACAATACTATGGAAATGCCTTGCAAACATTGACCCACCATGAATTAGTGGTTACTGAAGTTCATATGAACTTGATAGAGGTCTGGAGAACTTTTTGGGGTACAGTCTGGAGGTTTGAAGCCCCTCCAGCTACTCTAGGTTGATACCAGATTCAAGAAGGATAAAAAAAGATGACATTTTGCTTCTCTTCCAGGACCGTGGACTCCTCTGAGCAGGCTTAAGACTCCCCAGTGACTCTCCAGTGCCTGGCATATAGGAGGGTTGTAGAGAGGGTCTTTGGAGCTGAAATGCACTAAGGTCTCAGGCATGTTACTGGTGCCCCTGCCCAGGGTTTCCTTTGGCTGGAAGCTGATGTTATTTGGGATATTTGGGTTGTTAAATCTCTGTCTGCCCCTCCAGATCTATTCTTAGTCCTTTGACTTCTATGGATTACCTCACAGACTCCCTTGCCCTCTGGCTTCTGGTTGGGTTTGGTCAATGGCAGGGTGAGAAGACAGAGGTTGGGCTATTTGTTTTCCCATCCACTGCCAGGCTACAGCTTTGGCAATGTTTATATTTTTCTACTCAAGGCTGTTGGGTGCTTGCTCTGCAGCTTTACCTCTCACTGGTCCAGCAATGCTCTTTCCTCCCCGCACCCCTTCAGGCACAGGAACAGTAACAAGTTCCCACTGTTGTCATTTTATGGGCACATCACTGTCCCTTGTTGGACACACAATGTTGGACACTCTACCCATGTTTCCTTCCTAAACTCTCACAATCAACCCTTTGACTGTGCCCTGTGTTTTCCAGGGTGGATACCATTGGGACTGACCAAGGTGGATACCATTAGATGTTGACCCTCACTCTCAGAGTGACTCCTGGAGTTCAGTGGCTCCAGCTCCAACCTCCTGGGGGGCCCAGCACAACATAACAGATAAGCAAAGGAAGTGGCTGACGTGCCGCTCATTATACATCAGTCTTAGCCCAAGGAGGAGTGAGTATAAACTTTTATTTATTTTAAGTCTGAGTATGGGCTGAGCAGTCTCAAAGAGTATTGAATCTCCCTTCCCCGTTTTCTTGTGATGATGTGAGATGCTAAAATGGCCACATGAAGAGATGAAGTAAGATGAATGATGCAGGCACTGTGATATAGTGTTAGACTACTACTGACTTTCTGACAATAGGTCAGAAGGAGGTTCATCTACTTCTGGATGGTTGCTGATGGTGGGTAACAGAAACTGCAGTAAGGGGTGGGGGACAATTGCCCTCATTTAGGCACTCAACAAACATTTCCTGAGCACCTTCAATGTGCTGTGCTCTGTGCATAGCTATGCACTGGGGACCCCAAAATAAATGGCCTAGTTCTCACCCCCAACCATCTCCTAGTGTCGTAGGAGCAATAAGCCATGTGCACACACGTCAATGATGCAGTCACCATGAGAAATGGGGGCAGAGAAATAAAGCACTTCAGGCACTCATGGAAGAAAAAGGAACATGGAGGAGATAGGGCATCACCTCCCCTGGATTTTGGGTGGAGATAACCCCATAAATTAATATATTGGATTGTATAGCCAAGAGATGATTGTTTACCAACAAGCTAAGCCAAAAGGGAGACCTACTAATCTTTATTCATTTCCAATGTGTGCCAGGGGCTTCATAGCCATCATCTCAAAACTCCTGGGATACACTATTATCCTCACTGTGCAGGGAAGGAAATAGCTTTGAGGGTTGAATGGTTGCCCAACAAGTTCTAGATTCAAGGTTTGCATCTGTGCTGTCTCTTCCACATCCATGCATCCCAGAAAAAGTGCTTCTATCCATTTCCCGGAGGAGAAAAGAAGGTTCTGCCTGCATCCAGTGAAGGGTCATAGAGTGCAGTGCTAGCCAGTTGTTGCTAAACCTAAGGAGGAAAAACAGGGATTGCCTACTGTTCTTGCATCCCAGGGTTGCCCCAGGTTATTTTATATCATTTTTTCGAACTAGTGTGTGATGAACTTTATGTGTCACTTTGACTGGGCTAAGGGGGGAAAGCTAGTAAAACATAATTTCTTGGTGTGTGTGTGTGAGGTGTTTTCAGAAGAAATTAGCATTTGAGTCGGTAAACTCAGTAAAGAAGATGACCTTCGCTAATGTGGGTGGGCATCATCCAATCCACTGAGGGCCCACATAGAACCAAAAGGCAAAGGAAGGGACAACTTGCTCTTTGCTTGAGCTGAGACCTCCATCTTCTCCTGCCCTCCACACCAGCACTCCTGGTTCTTGGGCCTTCAGACTCTGCTAGGACTGACACCATCATCAGGGGAACCTGGCTCTCCAGGGCCTCCAGCTGGTAACAGCGGACGGTGGGACCCCTCAGCCTCCAGAGCCTCCAGAATTTCCTGCACCAGTTCCTCATGATAAATCTCTGTGTATCTCTTTATATACATTCTGTTGGTTCTGTTTCTCAGGAGAACCCTGACTACCACACGGTGGTAAGATTGTGGAAAGAGAAACCGCCTGGCCTGTACCCCTCTGCCCCCTCCTCAGGCTAGGTCTGTCCCCTGTCTTTGCTCCCTTTCCTTCCTCAGGAGGACCTGTCCTCTGGTGGCCCCTTGAAGGCTCCTCCCCCACCATCTCCCACCATGTGAAATGTGATGACAAAATGACAAAAACATTCTCAAGGAAACGAGCGGTCCTGCTCATGGAGGCCACCGTAAGTGTCAGAGAAAGCAGGATTTGGAATTATTCATTCTACTTCCATGGACCGATTCCAAATCTGCCCTGTGCTGGTTTCCCCCTTCCTGTTTTTGAATCCAGACACTTGCGGTCACAGTGTCTTCCCCGCGGTGCTTGTCGTCTTTGGTTCTCATTTCATCAAGAATGGGCTGCTTCTCTTCTGCCTTTGACCAGCCCTCATCAGCAACGGATTAAGGCACCCTGAGGGAGAGCTGAGGTGTTGGCAGTTTGAAGGCTGGCGGAGCCTTGGCTCTGTCATTTGTGACCCAGAGGCCAAGGGACAAACAGACTTTGGAGCTGTACCAGGCCTCGGATTTCTCCTTTGTTCAGTGGGGTTTCCCACGCTCTCCCTTGTAGGTTATGGTAGGAGAAATGAAGTAATATGTATGTGTATATATATATATATATGTATATGTATTATATATATACATATTATATACATACATACATATTATATATACATATTATATATACACACATATATATGTATTATACTTATACAGCATGTAAATATATTTGTGTGTGTGTGTGTATATATATAATACATATATATATAAAAAATCACTTTGTAAACTGAAAAGAGCTTTGCATATGTTGCCTTAAAGGATTCTTTTCTTCTTTTAATTTTATGTTTACAAGGGCGTTTTATGTCAGGATTGTCTATAATAATCACAGTAAGAAATGCCTACCCATAGGGCATTGGCTAGATATATTTGGTAAGTCTAATCAACTGGATATCACAAACCTTTTTTTTTTACATTAAACTTTATTTTTATTGAAGTATAACATGCATACAAAAGAGTATGTAAATCAGGAGTGTAGAGCCGGCTATACTTAGTGAGTTCTCACTGAGCAAACCAACGTAACTACTACCAGCTCAAGAATCAGGAATTAGCAGCGTTCCAGAGCTGTCCCCAAGTGTGCTCCGACCTTCAATTCCTCCCTCCTCTCCCCCATGAATAGAACCACTGTCCCCTAACAGCGAAGATTCATTAACCCTATTCTGAACCAGATAAAAGATTACTGCATGATTTCTTATGTACAGTTAAGGGTTCTTGAGGTTTCGTGAACTCTTGCTGAGCCGTGGTTGTATATTCATGGTGTATTTTAAAGCAGTGCCCCCTGCCCATTTTGCATGCGTGCGTGCATGTGTGTGTGCTGTTGCCATGGTAGGATCCTCCCCACAGGCCCTCCAATGCACCCTGCTGGTTGATCTTGGGTGATTATCATGCCCCTGCTCAGAAGTTCCCCACGGCTCCTGAGTGTGCAGCTGCTTATATACAACCCCTCCTCCCCCAAACCAGGCAATGTCACCACTCCTGAGAGTCGGAAGTTCACTCGTTCAAGCAAGGCCCCACTTACAACGTTGCTGCAGGCCGCACCCTGCCCTGTCACGCACTCTTCCCATCTCCCAAAGGCCCACTGGGAAGTCCTGTTCAAATTCTCTGCCTCGATGACCAGTCTCTCCTTTTATGGATTTCTGTTTTACCTAGACTTAACATCACTTGGGTTGGCCTGCAGTTGCCATATAATATTGTCCAGGTGTTACTTTAGCTTAGTGGTTTCAACACTGGCTGAGAATCACTGGGGGAGTTTTTTTTTTCCTAAAATACTGAAAACCATTTTTAAATTCTAAAAAAATTTTTGGGCCTCAGGCTAAACCAAAGGCTCTGAATCTCTGAAAGTGGAGTCTGGGTATCAGTATTTTCCAAAGCTCTCTAGGAGTTCTGGGCTGAATTGTGGGCCCCACTCCCACCAAATTCATATGTTGAAGTCCTAACCCTCAGTACCTCAGAAAATGATTGTGTATAAGGTCTTCTAAGAGGTAGTTAAGTTAAATGAGGCCCACATTAGGGCGAGCCCTAATCCAATATGACCAGTGAAGAGGAAGACATGAGGACACAGACACACCCAGAGGAAAGGCCATGTGAGGGCACAGGGAGAAGGCAACCATCTTCAAGCCAAGGAGGGAGGCCTCAGGAAAAACCAGCCCTGCCAGCACTTTGATCTTAGACTTCTAGCCTCCAGAACTATGAGAATGTAAATTTCTGGTCTTGAAGCTGCCCAGGCTGTGGTATTTTGTTACAGCAACTGACGCAAACTCATACACGAGGTGATTCTACAGCATATCCAGGGTGCAGCACTTTGGTGGCCGCACTGATCTCCCTCCACCTGCCACCTCCCCAGCTGGATCATCATCTCCGTGAGGCGGGCGGTGGTGCTGTACCTTTTGATTCCCTTGGTATAATAGCTGACTATTGACCCATTGGTAACGAATGGCTTCTTACATCACAGAACATGGCCTCCATGTGCATTTCTTCATGGTTTTCTACTCTTTGTGCCCCCATGGTACTTGCCGATGCTTTGAACATTTTTTTAACAATGATTTTCTGCTTATCATCTTGGCCACTTTTACATCTTCTATAGTTTTCTGTAAAAGGTCTTTTTCTCTTCCAGGGAGTCTGACCTGAGTTGGCATGTTTAATATTTTCTCTTGTTTTGAGTAAATATCCGACTTTTCTGACCTTCTTTATGTGATATGCTCAGTCTCCTGGGGTTAGATAACTGGCACTTGTACCAGTGACTTGTCATTTCTGGGAGGATTTTAAATCTTATTCAGGGATGCCATTGACCTTGACTTGCTCCCTTCTCTCTGGGGCCGTCATTCCGTTCACTTCTTCTGTTGTGCATGCAGGAGAAAACCTTTTCAAAGGGCTCACCCACCTCCATACACCATTTGTTGTTCAAGACCATTACACTCAGGAGAGCTCTTTTTTCCAGAAATGGACCATTTGAGAACCACTGGATTCAGGGTTTGGAAATGAACATAGGTATCATTTACTGATGGAAAACTGAGGCCAAGAGGTGAAAAGTGATTTGGCCACAATTAGACACCTAGGCAGTGACCAAGCCCATGTTTGCAGGCTGCCTGTCAAATAGTGCAGAGCTCTTTTATCTGACCCACACTGCTACCCTCTAGACAGGGATTTATTTTCCTGGGAAACAATGTGGGCATAAAGCAAAAACAAAATGCTTTATTCTCCAGAACTTGGCCTAAAGTTTTCTCTCAATCTGTCCTTTATAGCCCTCAAGCTTTGTATCACATTCTCTTTTCTCTGCTTGAAAGCCAACGATGGCCCAGAGTGGTCATCACTGCCAAACCTCACTTCTCCCCCTGTTGCAGTCATTGCTAGCCCCCCATGCAGGTTGCAATGGCCCTGTAAGTTCTGCAACAGGAAGTAGGCAGAAGATGACAGTTTCAGGTGAACTTTCTAAGGGGCTAGCTCAGTTGATAAGTGCCTCTGTCTTCCCCACTTCCTCTTCCTGGATGTGGATGGGTGGCAAAGAAAAGAAGAGTGCAGAGCTGGAACAAAGCAAGACAGGGTTCTGGTTCTTTGCTCTCCACTCTCTGCAAGTGAATGACACTTCAACAGCAAAGGGCTTTTGTCCAGCCAAGACCCATGACTGAGTTCTAAAGGAGACCTCCTTTTGGACTCCTTACCCCCATTCCACTTGGAGCAGGGCCTGATCAAGTTATTTTGGGCAGAGTGGATTGGTGGGGACTCTGATGTTCACTTTTCTGAGCTACTTGGATGCCTTGGGTATGGACAGGACCATGCAAGAGCTCGGGGGCTGGCAGTAAAGCTGTGGTAGGTGGTCTTGATGAACATGGAGCACAAGGAAGCAGACCATTAGTGCTGGGCTGAATGGATTCCAGTCAAATTTCTGGCCAACAGCAGCCATCTTGTGACCATGAGGAAAGTTAAAGAGGGAAATTGGTAGGCAGTAAGGGTAACAGGGCAGAAAAATGGAAGTTGTCAGGAACATTCTATACTGGCTCAAGATTGTCCATCTCTAGGCTTCTTTTATGTGAGAGAAAAATAAAGGACTATATGGTTTAAATCATTTGGGGAGGAGGGTCTCTGTTACTGGGAGCCAAATGCAATTTCTGATACAGCAATCTTCTTAGGATGATTCCACTTGTCTAAAAGTTGTCTCCTAAGCTCAGCTGGGAGCAACCTCAGTGTTGGAGGAAGGCTCTGGCCATTCTCAGCAACCCCAGTTCTGCCTTCTTGGCCTGCCCCAATAAAATCTATCCCTTCCTTCTCTCCAGCTTCTGCCCAGTTCCTTCCCATTAACTTTTTTTATTTGGATCTTTACTACATTGCTTTTACCTACGATTGTATGTTTGTTGGACCTCAGGCCTCCTTAGTTGATTTCTTGGCTTCCTGGGGCCATGGGCAGCCTGAGGTTGTATGCCCTGTCTGTGTGTCTCACAAACCCTCCCAGCTGTCTCCAGCCTATGGCAGTTGTTGGACTTGCATTTTTATTGTTTGTTTCTTGGGCTTCCACCCTCGGGTTATCCTGTCTATTTTATTGTTATCTTGCTTTTTTCTGACTGTACTCCTCACCCCACTCTTACCACTGCATGGTACCCCAACCAACATTTATTCTGCAAATATTTGTCAAGCATTTGTGATGTGCCAAGCACTGCCTGGGGCAGCAGGGACAGAACCAGAAGCACTTCCTGCCTTCTTAAGAGCTCAGACATCCCACTTTGCACATTCTACTGTACATTTTAAGCCTTATAAATCCAGGCCGTCTCATTAGCCTACTTCCCTTGTTGATAAGCTGTCTTGACAATATTAGCAAGTGTGTGTGTGGTGGGGGGCAGGAACATACTCTAACCCTGTTTGTCTTTTTTTTTTTTTTAATGACAATTTCCAAAGATTTTACTTCCTATGTCAATGATCAATGTCAGGTTTCTTCCCACCCTGATTCTCTTTTCCTGACTTGTCATGGACGTGCCTTTCTTTCATCATCAGGCAGAAAGGAAACCATCTTTAGAAAACTTTTCCCGGTAGTTACAGGTTGAACAAGAGCATCTATGTTCACAAACACAATTTCTTTCCTTCCTCCTAAATCCCACCGCCTGCATATACTGGTCAACCACAGCTCCATGGTCTTCCACTCTATTGTCCCTCCTCTTAATTTTCTCATCTCCAAGAACTACATTAAAGGTTCCATCAAAGGTTCTTTGTGTATGTAAAACAATATTTAAGTTTTACTCTCTTGGGGCACCTGGGTGGCACAGTTGGTTGAGCAACTGACTCTTGGTTTTAGCTCAGGTTGTGATCTTGGGGTGGTAATATTGAGCCCCACATTGAGCCCCTTGTCAGGCTCTGTGCTCAGCATGAAGTCTGCTTGGGATTGTATCTCTCCATCTCCCTCTGCCCCTCTCCCCTGCTGTCTCTCTCTTTCTCTCTCTCAAATAAATAAATAGATCTTTAAAAAAAGTTTTACTCTCTTAGCAAATTTCAATTATGGAATACAATGTTATCAACTATAATCACCACGTTTTATTTTAGATCCTCAGACCTAGACCAAAAAATGTTGACCTGGACTTTATGAATCTCTGGGGGTCTTCTATGGGTGGGCTTCAGAGGCCCATGCCCCCTGGAATTGTGTGCAGTATATTTTTTTAAGATTTTATTTATTTGACAGAGAGACAGCGAGAGAGGGAACACAAGCAGGGGGAGTAGGAGAGGGAGAAGCAGGCCTCTGGCCAAGCAGGAACCCCGATGTGGGGCTCGATCCCAGCACCCTGGGATCATGACCTGAGCCGAAGGCAGATGCTTAATGACTGAGCCACCCAGGCTCCCCTGTGTGCAATATTTTGTGCATATAATTATTGGATATGTGGAATATGGGAATGTGCTCATTTTTTTCTGGGGTGTTTTTCATGGTTTTCACCATAATTTTGAAACGGGAGGATATTACCTGGACAATTTTAAGAACTAATGACTCCAATATTTTTAAGAACCAATAACTCCAATATTTCTTGAATCTGCAAGATTCAAGGGTAATCATTTATAGCATAGCATTATATGTTCTCTTTTCCTATGAACTCCTAGTGTAACCTCAGTGGCCCTTTAGTCTGGCACCTTCTTTTTATGATTAAAATAACTGACGCTCAGAGAAGTCAAGTAGCTTGCTCAGAGACATCATCTAGTTACTGGAAGAGCCAAGGTGGGATCATGAGCCTGGGTCCCCCTGGAAGCAGCAGGGACAGTCTTGTGCCCAAAGGTGAGGACCCAGGTGCAGGTGTTCTGTTTCTTTTCCTGGATTATAAATTCTGTTAGACATAAACCCATGTCTTCATGCTGTGCCTCATTGTGTGTCTAACCAAATTCCCAGCATGTAGCAGATCTCAATGTTTGCTGCCAAATCCCTTCACAAGTACTGCTCTTATTACATCTGCTTTCCCTCTCACTCTGTTGATTCTCTTCCTGAATCCACTGCTCAGAACCTTGAGCACAGAGAGTGTCTGGTCTGCTGTGTGGAGCCAGTGTGCTGTTTCCCTCACCCTTCACCACCTCAGATCTGGGAAGTCTCCATCCACCAAATCACCTTTCTCCTCACCACCTCCTTTGAAACTTTTCTGTTATTTTATTTTACATTTTTTATTGTGGTAAAATATATATAACATAAAATTTACCATTTTAACCATTTTTAAGTGTACAGTTCAGTGGCATTAAGTACATTCACATTGCTGTGCCATCATCACCGCCATCCATCTTAACCCACTTTATCTTCCGATACTGAAACTCTGTCCCTAGTAAACACTAATTCTCCATTCCCTCTCCTCCGAGTCCCTGGCAGCCACCATTCTACTTTCTGTCTCTATAAATTTGACTGTTCTGGGTACCTCATTATAAGTGGAATCATAAAGGATTTTTCCCTTTGTATCTGGCTTATTTTGCTTAGCATAATGTCTTCCCTTCCTTTTTAAGGCTGAATAATAGTCATTTGTATGTCTATATCACATTTTGTTTATTTGTTCATCTGTCGATAGATATTTGGTTTGCTTCTGCCTTTTGGCTATTGTGAAAAATGCTGCTATGAACATGGGTGTATAGATATATGTTTGAGTTCCTGCTTTCAATTCTTTTGGGTATAGACCCAGAAGTGAAATGGCTGGACCATGTGGTAGGTAGTTCTGTATCTGATTTTTTGAGGAACAACTATACTGTTCTCCATAGCAGCTGCACAATTTTACATTCTGATCAGCAAAATCTCCATATCCTTGTCAACACTTGTTTTCTGGATTTGTTTGTTTGTTTTTGATAATAGCTATCCCAATGGGTGTGAAGTGGTATGGCATTGTGGTCCCCTCCTTTTTTTTTTTTTAAGAGAGAGTTGGGGGCGGGCTGAAGCAGAGGGAGAGGGAGAGAGAGAATCTCAAGCAGACTCCTTGCTAAGCGTGGAGCCCAATGCAAGGCTTGATCTCATGACCCTCAGATCATGTCCTGAGCCGAAATCAAGAGTAGCATGCTTAACTGATGAGCTAACCCAGCCACCCTGGTCCCTCCTTTTTTTATGAGTCACATTTGCCCATCTGATCATCATGATATGACTGTCAGGTTGTAGCACACTGACTCCCTGATGTGGTTATCACTCCAAATCAATAGAACTTGAACTCAAATAAGCGCTATGGCTTTGTCATAGCTATGTGTACAACCCATGCTTGGCTCTTTGTCACGCTGTATTTCACTGACTTTAATACACACAGGTTCCCCCCCCCCCCATGTTTTACTATCTCTGCAATCAGGATGTATCTTGCAATTAATAGCATGCCTTTGTTTGCCACCATGTCTTTCTTTCTTTCTTCTTGGCTCATAAGACAATGGTGCTCCTTGCAAATTAGAGTCATTGAAATGTGGTGTTGAAATGGTTCTAGCCCCTACACCCTGTATGGACCCGTGTGGAACTGGAGGAACCTATGAAGGGCTTAGCTGCCTGGAATAAAAGCAGTTCTTATTCTCTCTAGAGGCTACGTGCCGTAAGCATTTTTCTCTGGGGACATGCACTGTTGACATCATCGTTGCTTCTTTGAGCTATTGATGTGTAATATCAATCAACCTTTCAAGACTTCGGCCACGATGCTCTCCCCACTTCCTGCTCACTCCCTCTTAAGTCTAACTTTGGTTTCCTTGCCACTTGTAGTTTTTCTCCTGCAAAGCCCAGCCTCCATCCTGCCTGCAGACTTCACCCTATTTATTCTCTTCCTGAATCCATCACTCTTGCTGCCTGCTCCCGCCTCCAGCTCCTCACCCGGGTCTAGCCTGCTTCCAGGACTGCCGACAACAGTTTCCTCCCCTGCAGGCCCACCCTGCCAATTCCTCTACCAGGGCTATCAACTTTTTGAGCATTTCCTGTGACTTCTATTTTTTTTCTCCTTTTGCCCCTTAATCTGTTTTTCCCTACTTCCCTCCCCCTCCCACACACAGCTGGAATACCTCCTCTGCTTTCTTGCCCTGCTTCCTCCTGAAATCCCCTGGCATCCCTCCCCCATCCTTTGCTGCCCTAAACCAATCCCATAATAGCTCTGACGGGTGCTGTGGGCCCTGAAGTTTTCTGGGACCCATTCAGCACCAGTGGTTCACCTCCCCATTCTCTGTGCTCACCAAGACTATCCACTGACCTCCTGCAGCACCCTGGTCACCTGGGAATGCTGACATCAGAGACCCCTCCAATCCTCTGAGGCCCTGCCTGCAGCGCAAGTGGGGTGGAGAGTCCAAGAGGAGGTCTTCTTTAAAGCTCAGTGGTGGGGCTTGGCTGCCAGAGCCCTCTGTTGTTAGAGTCTCTCTCACCTTATCTAGACCCCCGTCCCCCACAACCACCATTAATCCCCCACTTGACCCCAAGCTGGAACTTGAATGTGGAGAGCTGGAAAGTAGACCTTATTTGCTGTCCTCCAGCTCTGCGCCCTTCTTCTCTTTGCCCTTTTCCCTCAACTATACCTTGCAATCAGAAGGGTCAGGCACCTCCTTTCCTTTATATCCATTTTTATGAAAGTATTTAACCCCATTTACAGAAGAAAGAATGTCTTCTCTCTACCATGAGGGAGGTTCATGTGGTAAGGAGACGCTAAATGGACCTGGGCTACCCTCTCTCTGGGCCAGGCCTGGAGTCCTACCTTGATTGTCTGTTAAAGAGGTCAATTCCTCTACCGCTCCTGCTTAGGGAGAGAAACCTCCTGATTTTACAAGGAGGAAAGCAGTGAGGGAAAAACTGACATATGCAACTGTATGTATCCGCTGATTATTAATCCTTTGTCCCACATCTGAGGGCCTGTTTTACATTCTCTCCCCTCCCAGCCTCACTGGCATGTGGGAATGGGGCAGCTGTCCCACCCCGGGAGCAGAGTAGGAGAATCTGGCAAGGGCTTGAGGGCCGCCTTCCCCACCCAAGGGGGCTTCCTACTCAGAAGCCCAGCTTTGGAATCCAGGAGAGGCAGAACACTCATTGGTCCTTCTCCTGGGTGGGTCCAGGTCCCTTTCTATTTCAAATAATAGAAACCTCCACCCAAATTTATTAAACTAAGGAGAGAATTGTTGGCTCACATCACTGAAGAGTCCAGTTTTCCAGTTTGGGTAGTAGTTTTAGGCCTTGCTGAGTCTAGGGGCTCAACCAGCTCCACAAGGCAACCCGTGGCAGTGCCGGCTCATTTCGGTTTCCACTGGAGTAAGGCCACCTGATCCTGGGAAACCACACCGGCCCCACACTGAAGGGGACTACCTGTTTGGTTAGCTGGGGCCAGGGGGTGGCAAGAGAAGTTTGGGTCCCCGCATTTGAGGAGGTGGTTCAGTGTTAAAATTAGGGCAGTCCCAAGCAAGCTGGAGCATTTGGTCACCTTGGCCTGCAATGACATCTGCTTCTTGTTTCCCCACTTTTTTACCAAACTCTGTCACTGTCCTCCTTTACTGCACTTACCTGTTCTTGGATCTAATGCAGGAACCCCGAGTTTGTTTTTGCCAGCCTTGGCCCCTCAGACTTCAGTGGAGAAGGGCTTTTGGTTCTGTTGTTGAGGTTCCTGTTGCCAGAGCTGTGTCTGGGCTGCTTTATCCTCGTGGGGTATTCCCCAGCCCCCTTAATAAAGCCATGTCAGATGAACTCACGTGCAGTGCATCTGCTCCCACAGAGAGGATGGCCCTTCCCACCACTCCCTTACCCCTTCCTCCAAACTGCTTCTCCCTCTGCTCCCTTGCCAGGTGAGTAGACAGCACCACCTCCCATCCAGGTCCCTGAGCCTGAAACCCCCAGAGCCATGCAGGGCTCCCTACAGCCCCTCTGATGGTCAAAAGTCCTGCCTTCTCAGCCTCTACAGGCTCAGTCCCTTTGCTTCCCACAGCAATTGCCCTCATTCACCAATTACTTTCCTGCCCTCCCATGCCCCGCCCTCCCTACTGTTGCCAGAGGGGTGGGTCTTTTCTAAGATATTAGGACGACATCCTCGAAGGCTCTTGCTGAATGTCCAAGCTTTCTTCCTCCACTGCAACTTTGCACATACTCCCCCACCTCAAATGCCCTGAGCAGAGCACCGATGACAAATGTCTGTTACCCTATGGCCCTTCTTTGCCCTGATGCTACAGCAACATTGCTAGCCGATCACATCACACAGGAAGCCTGGGCACCTTTCCTCCCATCCTTCAAGCTACCCACCCGAGTGGGTCAGAGCTGGCACCAAGGGCATATCTATTTGGCATGCTGGTCCTAACTGCTTCCTTCTCTGGCTCCCTTAAATTGCCCTGTAGGTGTCGGCTCAGGAGGTTCCATGTCACCTCTGCCAAGAAGTCTTCCCTGATTTGCTGTTTCTCTTAATCTGCTTTCAGTCTCACCCTGTGTATAATATATCTATAGTTATATATCTCAGAACATTTCTTATGCAGAATTTTAATAATGTACTTGCTTGTCACACTAAAATGTGACCTTTTTGAAGGTGTGTGAAAAGTCTCAGTAATCTTCATATTTCCAGGACCCAGCACAGAGCCTGGTATACAATAGATACTCCAAACTCTTGATTGGGTACACAAATGAGTGAATGACTGGGTGATTGAATGAATGAATAACCTGGTCTGGCCAGGTTGTTTTGAAGGTGAATGAATCAAAAGTTTATTAAGCCTCTTTGAAAAAGAAAATCAATTTGCTTCTCCCTTCCCTGTAGCTGCAAGAGAAGGTCATACTTCTCAGCCACTTGCCAAGAGATGAAGCTGAACCTGTTTGTTTCAATCAGTGAGTCTGGAGAGCAAGCAGTTGCCTCACCTTCCCGTGAGGAGCAGTGTGAGTCATATGCGTCCTCACCTTTCACAGTGCACAAATCTAGGCCACCCTGGGTCCTTCAGCTCGTTCTCCTGGGTCCTAAATTTTTTTCTAACGTGTGTGTGTGTGTGTGTGTATGTATGCATGCACGCACACGTGTGTGCATGTGTGTGCACCCCTGCATATGCATGTGTGTCTATGTGTGTATTTATGCATATGTGCAAGCCACCTAGTTATATGCAGAATCTCGTCAGTTATTTGAGTGCACCTAAGTGCATTCAGCAGGGGATGATCAATAATTTCCCTCAACTTCTCTCTGGGCCATGTGCTTGGTCTCATGCTGAGAAGGAGTCTTTACGGTGAACTGTGGCTGATACTAGCCTGATCTTTGGTACTTTGGATCCATTTCTCTTTTTATTCTCTTTTTAGTTCAAAAACCCAGTTGGAGATTGAGAATTCTAATTCAAAAAGATGTTATTTTCTAGAAGAATGCCAGAAGAAAGGGGCAGTCTCTTGAGCGTATGTTCCAATGTTACACTTTTGCCTGGGTCCTCAGGGAGCTACAGAATGGTCTTTGCCTTTGATTTAGGCCATGTTTCTGCTTTCCCTATGAAAGCTTCCCTTCTCACTGCAGAGCTGCTGTCCCAGAGGTCTCTAGAGAGGCTCTCTCTGCCCAGAAAGCCCTTGGAGGCAGCAGAATGCATAGGGGACATGGCAATGCTGGGAGACACAGTGACACTGTGGGACATGGTGACATTAGAGGACACAGTGACAATAGAGAACACTGACACTGGGGACATGGTGACACTGGGGGACATAGTCACCCTTCTTTCCCTTCTCAGTCCCTCAGTAAGGGCCAAGAAGGATGCGCATTATCACAAGTGAAAATGGAAATCAAGTGGGAAGAAAAGTTAGTCCTGCAGGAGGACATGCTTGGGTAACAGCATCTGCACTAACATCCACTGCAGGGATGTTAGTGGGAGATCTAAGAAAGCAGCTTAAAGGGATTAGTTGGGAGGGAGGAACTTGAAGGAGCTAATTATAAAGTTTGTACCAGAGATGAGAGAGGATTATGAGACCTCTTTGTGCACAACCATTTTGAAAATGAGAGAAGAGTTCTGAGATGAATGTGGCTAGATAGAGAGCAAAGGTAAGGAAGGGAGATGTGAGCACCACTGAGCCATACGTGGGATTCGTGGCTACAGCAGGGAAGACCACGTTTACTTGCAGTATGCACATCTATGAGGGTCCTGCTGTGGTCTGAACCATGTGGAAGTGGGGACGACTCCTTACCTAATCATAATTCATCAAGTGTCAGCTTAGTGACAGGATTAAGCACTGTTACGAGGATCTGTGAAATATGGGCATTAGAAATCAGTGTGTATTTCCTGGATCCCTAATCTATGCCAAACATGGGGCTCAGAGCCCCGGGGAGTACAGGTTTGCTTCACAGGCTTGGGGTACTTGGCCAAGAAGGATACAGGCCAGGGATATAGGAAATGTCAGGGGAGTTGTACTGAAAATGGGGGTTGCCCCAGACTAGGCGGTTGGGGCAGGCTCCACAAAGGAGGGAATCCAAGGCAGGGTGCAGAAGGATGGGGGTTGCCATGTGAGGAGAGCCTCGGAACCAGGAGGCTAGATGGGAGTGGAGAACTCCTGTGGGAAAGAAGCAGGAGCTGAGGCTCTAAGGGGGAAGTCAGAAGGAAGCCTGAGGGACCCTTGAATTGTAGGGTAACAAGCCTGAGCTTCTTCTGCAGACACTGGGGAACCATTTGAAGGGTTTGGAGCATAGGAAATGCCCAGGTAAAAACTGGGTTTCAGGACAAATTGGCCAGCAGGTGCACAGAACAGAGCATGGCAATGACAGGGAGAGCCTGTGGGAGGCTTTTCCAAAGTCCCAGGCAAGACAATGGGGCTTTCCCGAAGTGGGAATAGAAATGAATACGTGGATGAAAGGGATCGACCCTATCAAGGCTGGGCTAAGCCCGCAGTCTCCCACGTCGATGGCAGTGGGCTGGGGTACTCTCCCATAGGGTCCATCACGCATCTTCCAAAGACTTTGGAGGGATGGGAGGAGGGGGGCATTCTTTCTACGTCAAAGCAAACAGTACCAGATAATAAAGAGAAGACATGGTGGGTTACAAGTCTCCTTGTCTATACTCCTGTGCCAAGGGATTCTGCTCACCTGGCACCAGAAGACATGAATCCAGAGAGCTGGGAATTCCCCTGTTACACATGAGACCTGGCACTATGCAGAATGAATATGGCTGCATGTTACAGGTGGGATCCACCAAGACACAGATTGTGTCATTAACCTCCTGGGTCACACAGGTAGTAAGTGGGGTTTGGGATTTGAATTCATATCTATCTGGTGCCGGACCTTTGGCCTTCCTTCTATTCCATCAAAATGGATTACCCAGCTTCTACGTAGCTGAGTGGTACAAATTTGGGATGGTCTGGAAGCACCTCTGTAACAAAGGGGAGAGAGGAAATGTAAACTCCCCTGGGTTGTCTCTGACTCTCCTCTTCCTCTGATCCATTCCAGCTGCCTGGGCCTCTCCACCATGAACAGCACCTTGAGGGATGCCCAGGCCCCAAGCCACCGTGAGTGCCTCCTGCCTTCCGTGGCCCGGAACCCCTCTGTCACCCAGGTCACGCCAGCCAAGAAGATAACCTTCCTCAAGCGAGGGGATCCCCGGTTTGCTGGGGTTCGCTTGGCTGTTGACCAGCGCGTGTTCAAGAGCTTTGGTGCTCTGATGGACGAGCTCTCTCAGCGTGTGCCTCTCTCCTTTGGGGTGCGCTCTGTCACCACGCCCCGGGGCCTTCATGGCCTCAGTACCCTGGAACAGTTGGAAGATGGTGGCTGCTACCTCTGCTCTGATAAGAAGCCCCCCAAAACACCCAGTAGGCCAGACTGGCCACAAGGGAGAAGCCCATCTGCTCAGCAGTCAAGGGATTTTGAAAGCCGATGTGAGGCACCAGGAACATCCTCTTCCTGCAAGGGTCCTAAGGCCCCAAGGAGGATAATGCTGGTTAAGAATGGAGACCCTAGATTCCAGCAGACAATGGTTCTCAGCCATAGAAATACAAGGAACCTGTCGGCCTTTCTCAGCAAAGCCTCAGATCTTTTGCACTTTCCTGTGAAGCAGATGTACACGACAAGTGGGAAAAAGGTAGGCTGTTGGGGTATGCTATTTCCTTTAAAAAGCTCTCTGGACCTCAGATCAAAATACTTAGATGGAATGGGGAGGTTATTCTTTACAAAGAGGCACTGATTGCCTTGCTACTAATTAAAGGTGAATTAAAGGAGTGGAGACATGTAGTCAGTTAAATAAGCAATTATTATTTGTATTTTGCTTACCGTTTAGTGAGTGCTTAGTGAGTGCCAGACACTGTGCTTTGCACACTTTTATTATTTTCTTATCCAATCCTTCTATTATCCAATACCATCTATTTCAGGGAGAGTTCAGTGCAGAAGACAAAAACTCCTCAAAGTACCTTGAGCAGAAAATAATCTAATGCAGGACATTAGGGGATTCCCAAATCTTTGGACAGCTGGAGGCATGAGCTCTAAGCTGGGTCTACAGGAATAGCTCCCAGCATTCTGCAGGAAGCTACTACCCTGCTTGAAGCTACTGTGATTATTGAGTTCAAGAATACTTCTCTATAGTGGCATCCAAGCTTATAAATCTGGGATCAGGAAACTGCCACAGTTGCATCTTAACACTCTTGACATGCAGGAGCTCTGGGGTGCCGGGTCTAGCCTGCTGCCTGGGCTGCTATGGCCTCCTGGTACCCACACATTTGCTTCGCAGCAACAACAACCAGAAGCGAGAAGAGATGGTGTCTGCCTCACTTGCTTTCCCAGACTTGATCAAGTGCATCTAATTGATGGAGAACCCAATCTACATATAGCCTGAACTGTGAAGAAGGCTAGGGAATAATTTTTGCCTTTCCAGCTCCTGCAGAACATGAATGTACACTGTAGGTGCACAGGATGGAGGATGGAGGTGGCTTGATCTAATCAACAGTTTCCCCATAATCTAATCCTATCACTACTTAACACCTGTGTACACTATTCTACCACTACTTAAATTTACAAGCAGCAGCTACAGCAGCATGTTCCCACCTAAGTATGTAGCTGTCTTTCCAACAATCAAAACATATTCACCTTCCCCCCAGAGTCACATCAGCACTGTACCATCCATCCTCTGGGCACAAGCCCACCTTTGTAGCCTCTGTCTTAAGACTTAACTATCAAGTCACCAAAATACCTTATAAAAAGTGCTAGAGGGAGGCAAGGGCAAAACATAGAAAATTGATTCATGCCTAGCAGAGTTGTGAAGAAAACTAGGTTATCTACTGCAAGGCCATTGATGGTATTAGGTTTCCTTCTACTGTCCATTTCATGTTCCCTCTGCCCTCTGCCAGCACCTCAGCTGAATGTGGTTATGGATATGGTAGAATGGCTGGACCAATTCCACCATCTGAATTATGGTGTGTTTACTACGTGCTGCCTGTGCTACATCATTCTTATGGACTCAGCCCTTGGAGGTCCTTCCTGAGCCATTGTAGTCTTGTGTTAATTTTTAACCCTGAATATGGCAGCCACAGAAAGCACTCAAGGGATTCCCTGGGCTATAGATTACTTTCCCCCGACTCTATTTGCATAACAGCAACCCTATTCCCCCTAACCAAGTTTGAATAGGATCCAAACTCTCATTCTGAGAGACCCATTACAGAATCAATCACCCCATTCAACACAGAACCCCCCTGTTGCCTGTTGGTTCATTGTTGCAAGGATCCCCATATGGCCAAGTGACTGTCTCAACTTTCAGCTTCCCTGACTTGCTGTGTGTCTCCTGGTGGGAACATTTTCCCTTGGACCCAGAGACCTCCAAACTAGCAGAGCCTGAAGTTTTGGGGATGGGAAGCAAAATGTTTGTAGCTAGGTCATAGGTGTAATAGTGAAAGGAGCTGCTCATATCCCCACCTCTTAATTCCCAGGTATCTGTTGTCTGTGGAGAAACAGCACTATACTGTATAGTGGTTGCCAGTCCAGAGCACATATCACATCCTGCAAGATAATGCCTCAACATTATAAAGTGATTACTTTCAGTTGGTGCCCATAGAATGAGCCACCGTTCTATAAGTTATAGCTACTTTTGGGTGATGTAGTATATGGCTACACAGTGAATTCCATGGGTGTTAGTGCATTGCCTCAATTCTTTTGTTATAAAGTCAGTTCTTTGGATGGAAGTAATCCTCATGGATTATGGCAATGATGAATGAGGTATTCAGTAAGTCCACGGAAGTATGTGGGCAAGGAAGAAAATACGTATTCAAAATTAGTGCCTATTCCAGTGAATCCACATTTCTGACTCTCCCCATGATAGAGGGGTTCAATGTCATTAGCTTCCCATGAGATGGCTTGCTGAGTACCTCAAGGTATGCTGCAAATCACAAGTGTTTTGGCACAAGTTTAGCATGGATCTCTGCTCTTAGAAGATTGGACCCTTAGCAGACATGGCAGTCAGACCCACATGAATAAGGTAGTTCAGATTCCTAGTTCAAATTTACTTTGTCACTCTGTTCATAATCAAGTTGAGCACACCTTGGGGTGGTTGGAGGAAAAGAATGACTAACATCCATTGAACAGGTCATTTGTCCACATGATTATCACCTCCTGGTGAGCGTTCAATGGGACACAAATGTTCTCGTTCTCTAGGCACATTCTGGGAGACCCATTTACAGATTCTTCTCTAGAGTTCCTTGTCACCAGCCCTCCAGTCTTGTTCCTTCCAAGGCCTTGATTGTCGGATTGAACTGCTAACTCCTGCCTACGAATTGCCATAGAACCTCCTGCCATTGCTCCTTCCGTGAAAAGTAGCCGACCAAATAACATTGTCCCCTGTACTTTCCTTCCCCACTGCCCTTTATGACCCCCAAGTGGGTCTGTAATGGTGCAGCAGTCAACTTTTGACTTGTATCAGCATATCCTGTGAAATCATCTGAAACCCAGAATCAAATATTTTCTTCTTCAGTTAACTGGTCATAGGGAACTCCCCCAGGAAGTTTTAGGTGTGCGGGAAGGAAAGATGGCAATGCAGCAGAAGCAGGTGAACTGGGGGTGTGGCTCATGCAATTTACTTATGTCTTCCGTTCAAATGCCTGGAGCCTGATCTAGTACATGTCACCACCTCCTGATGATGGGGTCCTGCTTTGACACACTTGCTTTATGGCTTGACAGATCACACAACAATCATTTCAGTTGTATTTCAACAACTAGAAGGATCAGTTTCTGCAGGTGATGTTTGCTACAAGAGAAAAGAGATTCTTTTATAGTAGTAGAAGCACCTAGGTCCTCTGGCCATCCCTGAACTGAGAGTTTAGACCTCGAGCTTGCCATTTTCTTTAAGTCAGAGAAGCCAGCCTACTCCATAGTCCTTGAAGCTCTCATTCTCATTAGAAAGATCTATCATGACAGCCAGTGATTGTCAAAGTCCTGCTCTCAGTTAAGCACTGCATTCTACTATCAGAGGTGATCATTCAAGAACCTGTTTTATCACTTTGTGTCTTAGGCTACCAGTGTCGCATTATAACCAGACTATCACTGCCTTCAAACCCAATCAGGTCAAATAATTAATCCAAGACTCCTCCCCTTGAGGGTCTATGCCTGCAACAACCTCTGATACTGTACATTGAATCAGTCATGATTCAGTATAGGAAACAGAAACCTCTGTACGTATCTTAAGCATGAAGAAATTATACACAGAGAGTTTGTGCTTAAAGATTGGAAAGCTGGAGGAGCATAAGCTTGGTTTCTGGAAATAATTCCCAGAATATCACAGAATTGACCTATCTGGATAGACACCTCTAACACAATCAAGCAAGTGGGTTGTTGGGGTGATGTCCCTGGAATAATTGAGTTCAGTATTAGCCCACCATTGCTGTGGTCTGGAATGAGGCAGGTCATGTGCCACTGCTGTCTGTTGATATCCAGAAAGCTGGTGACTGGGTACTGGAAAAATGAGTGTGGCTTTTGCCATTGCAGCTGCACATGCCTCTTTATGCCTTTGACTTTTTTCTTGTGGCAACAGTCAAAAGCAAAAGAAAGATGGGTTCTACTTCACTGTCATTTCTCCTACCTTGTGCAAGTGCATCTAATTATTGGAAATGATTTCATGGTTAGAAGTCTAGCTGCAAGGGAGTCCAGAAAATGTATATAGAGCTTTGTACACTCTGCCATACTGGAAATTACACCAGAAAGAGAGTAAAACAGAGGTTGACTAATCTAGGACATGACATCTACCACACAAACTCACAAGGCAATTCATGTTATTATTTCTGTTGTATAGGTAAGAAAATTGAGGCACAGAGGTTAAGTAATTGGCTCATAGTTGCATGGCTGGCAAATGATAGAATCGACATTAATAATGTCAGAGTCATAATGTAAGAAAACTCCTAAATTATGGCACATTGGCTATGTACCAGCATGTGCTTCATGCAGAGGATACAGAAAATAAGTCTAGGTCCCTACCTTCAATTAGCTACAGTTTAGTGGGTATGGCGAAATGGAGAGAGCAGGTACAAAAGTAAGTTAATTGGAGAAAAAAATATTAGTGTATTTTCTTATAGACTTAATGCAGAACTATTAGAGTTTCTGTAAACAAAATGGTCTCATTGCTCCCCAGGGCAGGCTGTGGCATGATTATCAGTTTTCAGGTCCTCAACTGGGTGAACACTCTCAATATACTCTCAATAACTCTCTTTTTGTGTGTGTGGATCCTAAACTTGACCTTTTTCTAGAATGGAAGCATCATTTAACCCTGAGTTCTTTTTTTTCCTCCTTGGAAAAGTCTGATTTCCTAGAAGTATGACTACTCTAAATTGATAGACTTGGGTCATGTAGTCCATTTGGCTTCTTGTTGTATAAGGGATATGAATACATTGATATGTCTCTATAAATTGATAGAGTTGGGTCATGTTTGCATTTTTGTGATGCACTAGAGCTCTAAATCAACAAAGAAATGTGCTTAGTAGTTTGAAAGAAACTTCTAATCAACTAGGTTGAAAGATCTGGTGTACAGCTAATTTAATGTCATTTGTGGGGAGAGGATGCAAGAGTTCTCTTTTTCTCATTTCCTTGCTAATGAACATACCCTTCTAATTTGAGAAAATAAAGAAGAACAAATTCAGCCCTTTGAAGATGAAACTAAATCCCCCAACACTGCCAGTTACTATATAATATCATAAATAGTGCAAAGTCTCACATGTGCCGTAGGGGCCTCAGGGCCATGTGAGATTTTTCTAAAAGCAGGGACTTGTTTCCTGGAATGCAATGTTGCCTGTTCAGCATCCAGCCCAGGATGTCCTAGGGTGGGTGGGAAAGGATGGCATAAGCCTCTGAGCAGGACCCTAGGGAATCATTGGAGGAGCCTGTAGAGAGAGCAGCCTTGCCCTTCCCTGTTCCAGAAGGGCTGAAAGCAGAGGTGATGGGCTCGAGATTATACTGGAAAACACAGATTGGACCCAGGAGAGAACTCTTTGTGGGAAGTGAGTGAGATAGTGAATCAGATCTCCATAGGGAAGCTGGAGGCCTTTCTGTTCTGGTTGCTTTAAAAAAAATACATATTCTGGAGGCTGCAAGGGTGGGCAGGGAAGCAGGCCAAAGACTTCTTGAAATGTTTTCCACCTGAGGCATCCAGAAGAACCCCTAAACCACAGGCCTTAAACCGGTGGGGGGAGGGGTATATGGAGAGAAGAAGGTGATGGTGATAGGACCTCTGCCCCCAGTTAGTTATGGAGGTATTATGGCAAGTGGGTAGGACAGAATTCTGGGGTGAGATATGCAAACTTCAGGAAAGGGCCAGAGTGATGGGATTCTTCCTCTACCTATGTCTCCCTGGGTAGAAGAGGGGCTCTGCAAACCGGGCCTCCTAATTCAACACTCTCCTTCTTCAGGTGGACTCTCTGAAGGGTCTGCTCCGCAGTCCTTCAGTGCTAGTATGTGCTGGCTACGAGTCTTTCAAACCTCTGGCAATGGAAGATTCTAGAAGATACGGAACTGCAACTTTATCTGGGCAGACTCCAAGAAACAAAACCGGTGAGTTAGTTTTGGAGTTTCCCGAATTTTATTTGCCCTGGATAGTGGTTCAGTAGGACTAAGCAGATATCCTTTCTAGATAATTTTAAAAACCTGCCTTTTGGCCCAAATTTTTGGGTATCCCACTTTTTTTGGGTCATCCTTGCCTCTTCCTCTTTCTTACTGCCATCTACCTTAATTGGGTTGAAATTTGCCTGGTGTATGAGAGCGGGGAGTCTGGTATTTAAAGAAAATAGGGATTAGGAAATCTTGAACTCTAAATTTCTAGGATCTAAAATAAGCTTTATTAAGGACCATGGTGGGCATGACATTATGGAGGCAATGGACCATGGGTATGTGGCATTTGCATCTTTCAAGAGTCATGACTCCCTTAGACAACAGTAGAAGCCAAATGGACTAAAACTAACAATAACCATTGATCCTCCATCTATTCATCAGTCTATACATCTAACTGTATGTATATCTCTCCAAAAAGCCTACTATGTGCCAGAGTGTAGGTGTTGTTATTTAAAAACACATTATTTTAAAGGCATAATTAACAACTGCAGGTTGAAATTTTCAGCAAAATTATTGGAATGGAAATGGGCAAATTTGGTGAATAAACAAAATAATATCCTTTGTGAAAAGCTACTAAGAAATGACAATAATGGTATTAGTGATCACTGCATGCCAGGTGCTAGAGGTACAAGGACCTATTAGCCACAGAGCCCCCTTTGGAGTAGATCCTAGTCTCATTAGGTGCTTATGGAAGAGCAGAGCTTGGCGAAACCTTCTGTCTAGATGGACTCAAGTAGGGGGATCTGTTCTTTTGCTGGCCATAGGCTCAGCCTCCACTAGCCTTTTCTTCTTGCCAATCAGGAGGAGATGAAATGAAAAAGTACTAAAGGCTTCATTCCTACTTGGGACCACTTCTTTCTTCCTTCAGTGGCTCCCTTTTCTTCTCTTTTTCATGGCTAGAGTGCAGGCTTGACTATCAAGACTTGCTATTGTGTGTCCAGGTCCTTCCTTGCAATCATTTATCAACCCCAAAGCTTGATGAGTGTTAGGATGATAAATCACCACTAATAATTGCAAAGCATCTTACAGTTTACAATCAGGCACCTTTACAGCAGCTTATTGATTTTGCTTCCTGTGTTGGGGGTGGGCATGAGCCGGGCCCGGAGTTAGCTCTGGGCCCTGCTGCTCTGCCTGCCAACTCTGTTGTCTATCGAAAACATACTTTGTGCTAGCAACTCTGCAGAAAGTTTTACATGCATTGCCCTGCATCGTCAAAACAAACCTACCATTATTATTTTACAACTCAGTAAGGAGTCTCTGCCAAAAACAACACAGCAAGGAAATCGCAGAGTTGAGACTGAATTCAGACGTTAAGTTCATCTCACTAGGCTTTGCTGGTTCACAGATTGCAGACTGGATATTCATTCTAGAATGGTTTCTGCCCTTACTTTGTGGTTTTGGGGGCGGCAGGGGTATTTAAATGATGAATGCCTCATGACTAGCCTTTATTCTCCGATCCTGAAGCTCCCCCTAGTAGCTCACTGTCTTTCCTCTTTTCTCTTACTTTCATCGTGTGCCAGGAAGCTGGGGGCCAAAGGCCAAGCAGAGTGTGATCCACTCAAGGTCCAGGTCGGGCAGCCAGCCACGGCGGTTTTCCTTGCTGTCAGAGAGGTCTGGTCTCAGCGACCCCCCCGTGTCCCTGCATCACGCTCAGACGGGCCCTGCTCCTGACAGACACCCTCAGGACATGCCTGCCCAGCTTGGCCCATTGGTGGCCAGTGACGATGTTGAGAAAAAGGTCCGCATGAACGAGGATGGCAGCCTGTCTGTAGAGATGAAAGTCCGCTTCCACCTAGTTGGTGAGGACGCACTCCTGTGGTCCAGGAGGGTGGGGAGGGCCAGTGTCCTCACAGCAGCCAGTGAGGAGGTCCCTGTCTTGGGGGAGGTGGACTCCCTCCACTGTGTGTGGGAGGATCACCCTGGGGGTTCCCCAGAGCCTGGGGCACAGGGACAGGGGCCCTGTGAGGCAGGATGTGAAGAAGCCCTTGGCCGAGGCCGGTGGCAGCCAGGCACCAGGTGTGAGATCTGGATGAACCCCCTGTACTTCACCCAGGGAGAGGGGACAGCCTCTCGGAGGAGATCCAGGCTGACCCAACACTCCCATTCCAGGAGGCCCTGTAGCCAAGTGTTCACCAGCAGGAAAAGAAGCAGCAAGGACAGTGTCAGCCCTACCTCTAGGGACAGACCCCCCAAAGACTCTGAGCCAAACTCCTCCTGCTGCTCCAGGTCTCCGGAAGGCAGCGTGGACAGCTGCGACCTACATTCAGCCTCGGGGGCTGCCTCTCAGAGGGGAGCAGGGTGGGAAGCTGGAAGCCCATCCTGGACTAGTGAGGGCCCAGGTCCACAGGAAGAAGGGCAGGGCAGCAGGGAGCCCCATAGCTGCCTGAAGCCCCAGACCCGAGGCACGGCAGGTGCTCTTTCTGACTCCTCAGAGAGTGCGGAGTCTCTCGAGGAGTCTAGTGAAAGGGGTAAGCGGCACCAGGGCTGCCTGAGCAAGACAAGGGCCGTGACTACTTCCCGGACAAAGGCCATTCAGGGGGAAGGCCCCAGTCCGCCCACGGTGAGTCCCTGGTCTTTGAGGAACGAGGACTCTCAGGCAGAGGACAGTGGACAGGGTACCAGGCACTCCCAGGCTAAGGGTAGGTCTGGGAGGAGACCACCCCTGGCTCCAGGTCATTCTGGCTCTGGGGACACTGCAGGCCATTCTCCACCTTCTGCCTCAGTCCCGGGCGGGAGGAGAAAGCAGGGGGGCAGAGTCAGTGCTGTGTCCTCACCCAGCATTTCTGGTCTCAGCCACGGGGCTCAGAGAGGCCACCCCAGGCAGCAGCACACCCAAAGGCATACCCACCGCCCACCTGACTCACCTGTGCCCAGGCAAATGCCGGGACCGCCCAGCAGACGCAGGGCCTGCCCAAATGGCTCAGCACCACGCCTTTCTGCAAGCTCGCCCAGGGCCGGGAACCGGGCCTCCCAGGACACAGGGCCGCTCTCCTCTGCCTCTCTTCATTCCCAGTATGCACAGGGGGTCTGCAGTGCTCTCATTACCCCTGTGAGCAATTCTGACTGTGCTTCCGATTTCTACCCCCCATACTCTCCCTCTGCTGAGACTGAAGGGGACCCTGAGTTCAGGGCGCGCTCATTAGCTCCCACACCTTCCAACCCATCAGACTCTTTGAGCAGCCAAGCTGATGGTCTGGACAAAAAGGCAGGGGGCGGCATTCCCAAGCCTTCCCGGCCTTTAGTTCTGCCAGTTGGACAGTCCGAGGGAGGGATGCCGGGAGCCCACAGAGGCTGCGACTGCTCACCGATCAGCACATCCCTGTTCCACAGGACCCCCAGTGATAAGACTCATGCCCTGCAGACCTCCCAGCCACTGCGCAGCCAGGGGCCCTTCTCTGAGGTCCCCTTGGTATGCAGCAGATACTGTCCCACCCCGCCAAGGACATGGCCTTTTGTCAAGAAATACCCTTCGTGTTGCAGCAACCCCAGTGCTGACTGGGGGCCAGGCGGGGGAGAGCTAGGGGAGGGAAAGCTTGAGGCATGGTGCCCCTGGCCCCCCGGCTCTCAGTCAGGGGCCATGGGGAAAGCAGTCAAAGCCTCGAGAAGGGGCAGCTCCAGCTGTGGCCCCAGGTCTGGGAGAATATTCCAGGGAGAGAAGGTTGCTGGTGGAGGGGAAAGCCTAGAAGGGCAAGAGAGAGATAGCAGAATGGCGCTGGGTGCTCTGCCCCAAGCCTCACCAGATGCTGTGGTCCGTGAATGGCTGAGCAACATCCCAGTGGAGCCCATACCCATGAAATGTGAGATGGTGGGTGAGAGCACAGTTGTGTCAGGGGATGACCCAGAAGGCCCCAAGGAGGATCCTGTTGACAAACGTTCCCCAGAATGTCTGGGGGAGCCAACGCAGGTCAGACAACCGTCACATGAAGGGGCCGCCAGCGAGAAAGCAGAGCCAGACGGAGCCCTCCCAGTGACTGGTGATGCTCATCCCAAGTCAGAAGAGGATCTTCCTTGTAGCGGAGTTTCAGAAGACCCCAGGGAGGCTGGATCAGGCAAAGGCATGGCCGTGGACTGTTCAGTGGGCCCGTGCGTGCTTCCGCACAAGGTCTCTGCCTCCATACAGATCATGAAAGCACTAATGGGCTCCAAGCAGGGCCGGCCCAGCAGCCTGCCCGAAGTGTCCAGCGCAGCGGGCAGGAGGCTCAGCCGCTCTGCCCAGGCCCTTATCACCTGTCTTGCTGGGCTCCACTTCTTTGATGAAGACCTTGGGTCTCCCACTGGCAAAGTGAGGTTCATAGACTCTCCTCGGTACCAGGAGCTCCTGAGCACCTTCCAGGCCCTGTGGCCGGGGTGCAGCCTCAGGCGTGGTGAGCCGGACTCTGGCCTCTGGGAGCTTGGCTGGTGCCAGGCTCTGCCGGGCCTCAGGTCTGACGTCATGACGGAGGACTTCACACTGACATCCTCATCTGGTGTGGATGTTGGCAGTGGCTCCAGAGGCTCAGGGGAGGGCAGTGGACCCTGTGCCATGGAGTGCGCCCTGGTCCCTGAGAGGGTAGCCCTGCCCTTGAAAATCCCCTCCCAGAGGCCTGATTCTAGAACCTCCGAGAACCGAGAGGATCCAGGAAACCAACAGCTGAGTGGTTCCACGGCCTCTTCAAATTCCCAAGCATGGGCTTGTGCCAGCAGAAAAGATGAGGCAGACAGAAACAGTGGGGGGCAGGTTCTGGGCAGGAACCTGGACCAAGTAGTTGAAAACACAGTGCAAGAAGAGGAGGTACCGCTAGAGAAAGTCGGAGAAGAAAAAGAAATCGCAGCACTGCAAGGAGATGGTGTCCAGGGATTCCCAGAAGAGGGAAGAGTCTTGGGACAAGAACTGTCAGAGGCCAACTCTCAGGATGGGGAGGGTGCACAGGAAGATAAGAGTGTGCAGGAAGAAGAGGCAAGAAGAGACCCTGCCTCCACTATACTTTGCCCTCCAGGAAAAAGAGAGAAACCCACAGAGCTCCCTAGGAGCCTCAGCGACAGGGATGCAAATGCCAGTGGCCCCCACCTGGAACCTGGTTTGGAGAAGCTGCCCAAAGCAGCTGAGACATGCCATGCGCAAGCCCAGGCCAAGTGCACCCAGGGGCCTAGGGAGACGAGCTCTTCTCCGGCCCGCAGAGTGTCTCTGGACCCTGAGCCCCTCTGGGTGTCCAAGTTGCTGAGGAAGATGGAGAAGGCCTTCATGGCCCATCTTGGCAGTGCCACCGCGGAGCTCCGAGCCCGCTGGAGCCTGCAGAACAACAGCCTGCTGGACCAGATGGTGGCAGAGCTGCAGCAGGACCTGGGCCTTCGGCTCCGAGATAGCACTGAGAAAGAGCTCCAGAAGATCTGGAGCCAGGCAGTGGGGAAGAAGCCGGGGCCGGCCCGGGAAGGCCTCAGGTGGGAGATGGCCCTGCAGATGGAGCAGCGCAGGCGCCGTCTCCAGGGCCTGAGGTACCTCTCGACCTTCTCCGGACCGGCTGGAAGCCAGGGGCCCGGCCCCTTCCCCACAGAGGAGGAGGATGCACCAACCCTCAGCGGAGCCCTGGGGACCTGGCTGGTTGGGGAGGCCGAGGGGGAGGAGTTTTGTCCCTGTGAGGCCTGCATGAGGAAGAAAGTGATCCCCACGTCCCCGAAGGACACAACGGGGGCATCCAGGGCACCCATCCAAAAGTCCTTCGACCTGCAGCACCTTCTGCAGAAGAAGAAAAGGGCGTGTGCTCGTGGCGAGGCAGCAGAGGCAGCCCCCGAGAGGAGAGGGATGGAGCTGCTTCAGGGGGACCCCTTGGGGACAGGGACTGTCCAGGGGTCCACTGGAGGCCTGGAGCTGGGGTTAGACCAGGACCCTGGGACAGAGGGGTGGGGCGAGGGTGAGAACAGCCAGACCCTTGGCAAAGACGGAGACCCCCGAGGGAGGGAGGAGGAGGCCACTGCTCAGAAGAGAGAAGGGAGCACAGGGGCTGGACGAAGCAGTGTCCCAGAGGCAGCAGGTGGGGAGGAGCAGGGCTCTGGTGGGAAGGAAGAAAACCCCGAGGAGGGCTCTGGGGCTGACACCGCTTTGGAAGGTGAAGCCTCTGGAGGAGGTAACCCAAGTCCAGGAGGACAGAACGATGGTGTCAAAACTGCAGAGGCCCCGGAAGCTGAAGGAGAGGGGCAGCCAGAGTCGGGACGGGGAAACCAAGGGGAGGAAGAAGGTAGCCCGCAGGTCGGCTGGGGACAGGGCCAGCCAGGTGAGACTTCTGGAAACAGAAGCCCAGATCAAGAGGGGAAGCCAGCACTGCCGCCTGCCCCAGGTGGAGATAGCCCCTGCCGGAGGTCAGGCTGGAAAGCAGGTCTCGCCTCCTCCAGCACATCATCTCTGGGAAACTGCTCTCAGCTCTCTCAGAAAGGCTCTGTAGAAAAGCCTTTGAATGGAGACATGAGGAGCTTCGAAGAGGAGTCCAAGGTACTCCCTGGTCCAGAGAGAAAAGTCACAGATATGTACCCAGAAAGCTCCACTTCTGAGCAAGAAGAGGCCCCCTTGGGGCCAAGGACTCCAGAGCAGGAGGCAGGCGAGGCCTCTGGCCTAGAAGCTGAGAAGGTAGTTAAAACTCCTGCTTTCACAGAAAGGAGGTTTAAAAACCTCACCACGGACAGAACAGATGGCTTTGGCCACGATGACTTAGATTTCTAGAGATCCAGCCGCAAGGCAGTCATGAGTCTGTTTTTAACCTTTTGTCTACACACCTGAGCGTGGCTCGGTCCCCTGGAGATGTGCAAAGAGCTTGGAGAAAGATCAGGACTTGCCAAGGACGCAGCCACACCATGCTGTCCTTGGGTTCTAAATTCTGGAGCTTCACAGGGCCCTGCTGGCCAATCCCATGCGTGGTGTGAAGGAGGGTTACCTCAGATCTGCCCTGTTATCCGAGGTCAGCTGGACCCCACCAGTTTCCTGCTGAGCCCAAAAGGATGGAACTGACGGGAAAAGTTCCAGGAGAGTTTTGTTTGTGTGTTTGTTTTTTGCTCTCATTCTTTTGCCTATTGATCTCTGGTTATTTTTCTCCTTGGCCTCTCTTGGCATTCACCTCGTTCAACTTTGAGGTGTTTTTTTTCTAGTCTTGAATATATTTGGTGACTCTGCAGATGTGAATACTCGGAAGACACAGATAAATTCAGGGTCATTGGACAAAGTTTGTTCTCAGCCCCAAAGTCCAAGTGTATGTCCTTAATTCATATATATATTCATGAAAATACATATTGGTAATGGAAAAAATTGGGAAAGGCAAAATAAAGCAGGAAGAAGGAAAAGTAGTCATCCATAGTCCCATCACTCAGAGATGACTAATGTAACAGTTGCCTACAGTTCTTTCCCAATTTTTCCTAACGGTTTGATAGTTGAACTCATCCTTATACACTTCTTTTTTTATTTAACAATATAGGAATTTCCCCAGTTTATCTCAAAATCTTCACAAAACTTTTTTTCATAAAACTATTTTTAATGCCTGAATAATTTATTATGCAAACATAAAACACTTTACTTTGCCATTTCCCTAGTGTGGGCCATTTAGATGGGTTTCGTTATTTTTTTTTTTCTTAGCATTCTTCTGCCCGAACTGCAGATGATTTCCCTAGAATAGATTCCCAGGCGTGGAATTACTTAGCCAAAAATATCAGCTTTTTTCGAGGCTTTTGATATCATGCTGCCAAATTGCTTTTCTAAAGGTCTGTACTAATTTACATCACCTGGCCCACCACGAGCTCATCAGTGTTTGGTATAGCCATTAAAAATGAGAAATCTTTTGCTAATTTTATGGGCAAAAAATAGTACCTGACTTTAATGTGGTACTATTTTTGATATATTTGATTGCTAGTGAGATTAAAGAGTTTTCTGTTTATTAAAAAGCTATTTGCATATAAATTTTATGTGTATGCTTTTCGCCCATTTTCAACTGGGATCCTAGCTTCTTTTTTTTTTTTTTTTGATGAATTGATTTACCTGTGCCCTTTATAATTTTTTGTTAATATTCTATTTATCATTTTTGAGATTTAAAAAAATAATGCCCTTTCTCTACATCGTTCCACAGCTAGCCTTGGACCGGGCCCTGTCTAAGTAGGGAGCTCCTGATGGGGCAGAATTTCTTTGACTGGTTCTCACCAGCATTCTTGCTCATATATGACCATTTTGTGTACTCGGAATTATTAAAGTAGAAGTCGATGCTACAAGGACAGGTATTGCCCCCTGGTTGTTTAAATGTAAATATTAATAATAAAAAGAAAGCAAAAATAAAAATAAGTAAAAAATTAAAAATAAGTGAATGTTGGGTGTAGGCCATGTCCTCATGCCTGCAGTCACCTGTTCTGTTTCTGAGTGCTGTAAATGTTCTTAATAAAATTTGGTGTGTTATAAAGTTTTCTGTGGAGGTGATTATTCTTTTCCTTTTTTTTCTTAAGATTTTATTTATTTATTTTTTTGGGGGGGGGAGGGGCAGAGGGAGAGGGCTAAGCAAACTCCATGCTGAGCACGGAGCCTGACTCAGGGCCTGATCCCAGGACCCTGAGATCGTGACCTGAGCCAAAATCAAGAGTTGGTTGCTTAATCAACTGAGCCACCCAGGTGCCATATGTGTCTGTGTACACACACACACACACACACACACACACTCGCATGTGCTGGTGCCCTAGCCAGAAGTCCTCAGTGGAACAGATTGTATTGTGAGCTTGCTTTAAATATGGTGACATGCAGAGTTGTCCAGAACTTGTCACTGTTAGTTGACATGATGTATACACCATGCACTTCTTCTGTGGCTTGAGGTCCCCAGTCATCCCCTAAGAGATATTCCAACCTTTGTGTTTCCTCATCTGACCTCCCCAAATGACAGCCAGCCATCGCTGGCACTCACTGACCTGGCACTTAATTAAAATGGCGTCGTCCGTTCCTGATCACGAGAACGAAACAGCATGGGATTTGGAGTCGCATGACCTATAAGCTCAAGTCCCAGCGCTAGCACCTCAGTTTCAACCGTGAAAACCGTGTTTTCCTCATTGCATTGTTGAGAAGTTGATGAGATAACATATGAAACTTCCTTGTACTCATGTTGGGAACATAGCAATATGTTCATTAGCACTGCTGTGTTTTCAATGCCTGTTATGTGTCAGTGACCATATTAGATGCACGTGTACTCTTTCCAACATGTCTGTGACCTAGGCAAGTCCACACTGTCACCTCCGTATCACAAACGAAGTAATCGCGACAGGGAAGACTCACACAGCTCGTTAGGGGCAAAGCCAAGATTTAAACACAGAGATTTCAGAGTCTAAAGTCCCTGTCCTTTTTCCATTGTATCATATTTTCTTCATTTCAATTCAGGCCCCATAAATAAATAACTAAAGGTGATTAACACTTTGTTGAATGAACTTACTGCAAAATAGTTAAGACTTAGAAAAGTAAATTAGATGGGATTGGTTTGCTCAACTGATTGCATTATGTCCTTAGTAATAGTCTACTTATATACAGATATCAGGAGCTGGAGATAAGCTGGTTTCATAAAGCTGAGAGTTAAGCTGGAAAATTATCTCTCCGTGGGATTCTCCTTTTAGTTACAAACCCACCTGCCTTAAGCTCCCAAATATTTCTGCCCTTTACCTTTTAAAAATCGTTGTTAATGGAAAACTGTGTTTTCTTCTGACTTGAAGATAAAGAATTCAGGGCCATTCCCAAAAGTGGGGCTCTTTGTGTCTCCTCCCCTGCCCCCTCCTCACTGTAGCAATCATACGGCATACCACGGTCCAGGCCTCTGACATGTAGCATCTAGGGAAAATGTTGGCATTCCTGTAGTCTTAGCCCGAATCCCTGATTCCAAACTCGATTCATTCGTCCCTCAAAGCATTGCCCAAGTCCGTCTAACATTTCCAGCCAGGGATTTCTCCTTGAAGTAAGTTGGAGAGAGAAGTGAGCAGTGGTAAAAAGAAGCCAAGCTCTTCTCCCCATCCTGTTGTCTAGCTGGTGGGGATCAGAGGCTCTAGCTCAAAAGGACCGTCTTTCAGCGGCTGGGAACCAAAGAATCCCATGTCCAGGTCCCGTGCCCAGAGATTCTGACCCTATTGGTTTGAGTTAAGAGCCCCAGCACAGCTAAGTTGTCAAGCTCTCAGATGTATACAGTGCTCTGCCAAGCTGGCTCATCCCTGACTTGGTCCAGCTTCTTTTTCCCAGGTGAGAAGACAGACCCATCCTGAAAAAAGGAATTGTCTAAAGCACACAGCGGGATAAGTGGCCATGCTGAGACCAGATACCATATCTCACTTCAGACTCCTCCTTCCCAGAACTGAGAGAGGTCCTGCAGAGGAATGGGACGAGCAGGAAACCCACTGCCTTGTAACCCAGAACTGCGCTCTTCTCACCTGCATGCCCACCCACCTTCCTCTTCCCCCACTGCATCTGAGTCTGTCCCTGAGACCCAGGTTTTATCTCCACAAGAGCCCTTCTGAGGCATCCAGGGGAGAAGTAAACTGACCTTCTACAAAGCTATCCAGGCGGGTGCAGCTTGGAAGGGGACGCATCCTGAGAGATTTCCAAACAAATCATTGTCCGGGGTTTCCACCTAGACAACTTGATCCAAGTGGACAGTTCTACTCAGAAAATTCTGATTCAGTGTATCTGAGGTGGGACTCAGGAATGTGCATTTTCACAAACCCCTGGAAGAAAGCCCACATACCTGCCTCTCCCCCACCGCCTCGCCAAGTTGACTCCTCTGTGGTCAGGCCATCCCACCAGAACTGGGGTTCCTCAGAGAGGCTGTGCACCTCTTCTCAGCCTTGCCAGCCCGCCAGCACCCCCCCAATGCACACACACAGTTTCCCTGCTCTCCCTCATTATGTGGTCTGCCCAAGGGAGAGTGTAGGTCAGCCACAGCAACCTTTCTCTGCTTCCCTCTCTGGAGAAGCAACTAGGGTGGGTAAAGAGAAATCTCCCTCCGCTGATCCTCCCACCCACCCCCGGACCCCAGGTCCAGAGGCACAGCTGGCAGCCCGGGCCCCCTGTTTGTCTATGGGTCTCACCTGGGGCAGACGCAGACCTGGGCAGCAAAGGTCCCTGAGCTCATGCCCTCTCCCTAACCAAGCTACCCCGGGCAATGGGACCCACACTTGTTTCATGACTTCCACTGGAGCCCCCCGCCGCCACAGGCCTGACCTCCTGGAGTACTCAGCCCAGGGTCTTCAACCCTCAGACTGGTGGCCATTCCCAGCATCTGAGCTGAGCCACAGTATCCAGGGGTAGAGGGCAACTGCTTCATGCTGTTCCACCTCTAGGCAGGTCTCCACTTTCCCACTGCTTCCACACCCTCATCCCAGAGGCACTTGGAGACCCTCATTTGTGCTTTCATTCCTACTGGGGTTTACAGAGCCCTACCCATAGCCTCCTGGGTTTTAAGTTTTTAGACTTGGTTCGCAGGTGATCAAACCCAAGGTGCCCAGTTTGTTGATGAGAAGACCGATCGAAGGCCCCACAGGTCAGGAGCATGACCCAGCTGCTGCCATGCCTCCCCCACTTTCATCCACAACCCCCTCCCATCTCAAATCACTGTCCTGCACCACACTCTTGGTCCTAAAATCATGGCTAGTGGCGTATTTTCCAAACAACATTGTGTTTTTTAGTCATCATCCTGATTGGTAGGGCCCACACTCCTAATGATGCCCCTCTGGCTCATAACAATGTCTCATCCTCATGGGCCTCCAAGCATCCAGCTCTGGCGCTTCCTCCACGGCCTGCATGTGAACCTGAAATGCTGAGGTCTCCCCATGCCAGCCCACTGCTCTTCTCTTCTCTTCATCTCCCCGAATGCCCTCACTCGTTCTTGCTGTTGCTGCTCCTAGTTTTGGGCTGATGACTCCTAAATCCAGGACTTCAACCCAGGCATCTCCCTGAGCTCTAGCTCCTGCATTTTTGTCAGGAGCAACACATGCACAGTAGAACTCATCTCCTTTTCTCAGCCCGTTCCTTTCCATGTTCAGACCTGGCACATGCTCAGACCTGGCATCATCTCCATCCATCCTACACTCATCTCTCCCTCACCAAGCCCATAGCACCACCATCATCCTAGACTCATCTCTCTCCCACTGTACCCATGGCACCACCACCATGCATCCTAAATATCTCTCCCCCACCACACCGTGACACTACCACCATCCATCCTAGATTCATCTCTTCTTCCACCAAGTCCATTAAGCCCTCTCTCTCTATTCTACTAAAACTTCCCAGGCCTGGTGATTCACTCCTCACCATTACTACCATCTGCCTAATAGGGTCTTCCCATTTCTCACCTTGCTCCATTCAAGTTTATCCTCACCATGGCCACCATCACCTATCTAAAAGATAAACCTCACCAAGTTACTTCTAGTTATAATTAAGCAAGAGCCTGTCATCAACCAGAATGATGCTCCTGACTGCTTACAAATTACCCTGCAGATTATAGACTTATCTACCACAGGCCTTTTTGTTAATGACATGGAAAAATCTTAAGCTTTTACTAAAGCATTTTGCTAAGCTTTGGGAAGAGGCCATTTTCTTCCTATTTGCTTTTCCCGGGACTGTGACCACAGCGTGTTCTTGCCTGGACTCTCCTTGAGGCAGCAGTGGAGAAATGGAAGCACAGTGGTTAGCAGTGTGGACTTTAGAGGTGGACTGAGGAACTCTAACCTCACCTCCACCATTAGTCGCCATTTACTTACTCTCCTTCATGTGAAAATCAAGGTAAATAATAGTACTCACCTCCTGGAGTTGTCAAGATGGTTCAGAGAGAACACACAAAACAATTAGCATGGTGCCTGCTCACCTGGAAAGTTGTCAATAAATACTATCAGTTGTCACTGTTACTTTGTTCTTTTTATTCAGCAGAGTCAGCTATGTCAGTCAAGAAAAGCAACTCGGGGCATTTTTATTTGGGGAGTGAGGCAGGTTCCCCTAA
This sequence comes from Leptonychotes weddellii, assembly GCF_054177405.1. Lineage (NCBI taxonomy): Eukaryota > Metazoa > Chordata > Mammalia > Carnivora > Phocidae > Leptonychotes > Leptonychotes weddellii. Next base: position 43,495,798 of record NC_138370.1, on the reverse strand, counting down.
AACATAGGCTGGCGTAGTGCTGTTGGAGGAGAGAACCATGTGGGTAAAATATGGACATTTGATCTGAGCAAGAGGCCCTTCCAGCTGGGCTGTCCCAGAAAGTACCAAGAGATACTGACACTTGACCTGGGTCTTGAGGGATGAGCTCTGGTGTAGAGAGGTGAAGGGAAGGGCATTCCAGGTGGAGGTGATGACAGGAGCAAAGGAACAAAGAAGTCATACATGGGTTTGGATGGTGAAGAGTGAATAGCCAGTTTCTCTGGAGCCAAGTGTGAGCAAAGTCTCCAGAGGGAGTGTGGTCATGTATACAGCCCCATAGTGGAGGACACTTGAATCCCTTGGCTCCTGGACAGCCCTGACCTTTGGCCAGAGGTATTCAAACAGCCCTTATATCAATTGGGCCTGCTCTTGGTCTGCAGTCTGGTAACTGGACCACTGTCTTTCTGCTGGGCTTGAGTCCTTGCCTTGGAAATTCAGCTCTGTCTGGGGCACCTTGCTCTTGAAGGTGCAACTTCCTCCTCTCCCCAAGATAATCTGTGATCTCTTATTGCACTCCTAAGGTATAGCAGGAAAATGTAGGCTTTTATGTACATTCTCCACCTTTAATCCTTACCACAACCCAACAAGTCTGTCATATTGCCATTTTGTGGATGAAGAGATGGCTTCAGAGGTGAGTTGCCAAGGACATGTGGCTGGTAGATGCTGAAGTTGTGATTTGAACACAAACCTGAATCTCCCAAACCTGGGTTCCCTCTTCCACACAGCCCAATTCTGAACTCCATGTTCTGAGCATCTTCTTGCCTCATATCTCCTGTGCTGGGCTTCAAGCTCCACCATCTTCCCTTGGAGCTCCACTGGGGAGGAAGGCCAGGGTGGCTGCACTCTGCTGGGCTGCACCTCTGGCCATGTTGCAGTCCTGCCCTTAATATGCTGGGATGAACCTTCCAGGTTTCTCACATCTTGTCCCAGCCAGTGTCTCCCCACCCCAGGGTCCACCCTCCTCGGTTGCATCCCCAGACACCCTCACTGACCTGTTCCTGATAAGGAATAGGGAACCTATGGTTTTCCAACTGTGGGCAGCCTTGGAAAAGCATTGAATGTTTTTGTTTGTGACAATGGCTGGGGCCATTAGTGAAGTTTGGGTTACAGGGCCCAGGATGCTGAACACCTTGCAACATGTGGGCCAGTCCCTCACAAAGATGGGTGGTCCCACCTCGACCGCCATGGGTATTGTTATTGCTGCATTTTGCAGTTGAGGGGACTGAAGTTTGAGAGCACCATGGCTTCCCCAGAGGCACAGGGCTAGGAGTGGATGAGCGTCCCTCTCCTGATTTCTGACTCTTCCCACTCTCTCCCATAAAGAATGAGATCACTCCTAACATGCCAGACTGGCTTGGGAGCACCCTACCTCAAGGCAAAGGGATGAACTGAGTGACCTTTCAAAGCTCCATCAATCACAGTCATTCCAGGAAAGGACGAATCCAGAGACAGATGCTCATTGGGTGCAATGGACGGAATGGTGGGAAGGGTAAGAGTTGAAAAGTGATTCATTTTCTTGGAAAAGGCTGAGCCCCACATCCTCTTTTGCTCTGCCCCAGCATGGTGAGCTTTTTCTTGCTCCATGGGAAACAGGTCCTGACAGGACAGGCAGCTCCAGAAAATGTTGGGGACCCAGAGGTAACGAGAATGCTTTATAACTCTTTCATTCTACAATCAAGGAGCGATTATCTTTCTTCCGCTCTTTGACCTCAGCCTTCCAAGTGCACCTGACCTTCCCAAATGCATATCAGAATCAAACCCACAAAAAGTTCAGAATTTAAGGGATAGGGGGAAGGAGATAAACTATCTACAGGATTAACTGAGTCTCTCCCCTCCTGGGCCCAGGGCTCTTGGCTCCTACTGTGAAACTAGATGATGTTTAGTTCATCCTGGTCTTGCAGATGGAGAATATGATTTCTGCCAGTGGGTTCGTTGCAATCGGATGTCACAAAAGCACCACAAAGACTCATTATGATAGAGTTTTCCTGCGTTACTTAGACGAGCATTTTAGGGCACACTACTCACTGGGATGATTGACATTTGTTAGTTCTTTCAGCCAACATATGTTGAGCAGCTGTTTCATACCAGGCCACGTGCCAGCTACTGAGGATGCAGAGGTGAAACTGTGCTCTGATGTTCCCCTATCCCTGTACCTGTGTGACCCCTCCCTGGGGTTTACTGATTAGCCGTGCTACTCTCTTGACGGATAAGTGGAATAACAGTGTTTCTATTCCATGTGCCTACTGGGGCACCAACAGCAGAAAACCCCGATGGTGATTGAGAAAACTGGGAGGTACAACAAGAATGGCCTCAAGAGCAACTATGGCAGCTAGAAGGTCAGGTTGCATGAGTTGGTGTGACTAGTGGCAGTGGTGGTGTGGGTGCTTCCAGGCAGGAAGGACTGGAGCCAGGAAATGGTAAGTTTGCCATGATCAGGGGACCAGAGGATGGGGGTGACAGCAATTAGGAAGAACCCAGGGGAGTCACGTGGTATATGGGGGGGTGGTCTGTGGGTAGTGGGTATAGGGCAGAGAGGGAGCTGAGAGTCACAGAAATGCTGCCTCTTTGAGGAGGGGGCTCTGATGACCCCCAGGTCAGTATCACCTAAGAGCCACCTGTTCTGGAAGGCAAAAGAGATTCATTACAATAGAGGAGGATGGGCATGGAAAATTTGAAACTCTTTAGGCACTTTTGAAGAAGTAGGATGGAGCTTTGGCCAATGTGAGGGCAGGCCTCTCCCCATGCCTCAGGGAGAACCAGGCTTCAGCCAGCCCATCTGGCAGCTCAAGGCTGGCCCTGGCTCAGAGACCCACCCAGCCACCAGGTCCCCAAAACACAGACCCAGGAAGGAGTGATTTGGGATCTAAGAGAGGTATGAGATGCTGTCGGGCTGGGGAGCAGATGATGCGACAGAGAGAAACCAGGACTGGCAGGAACCCCCCCCACCCTGCCGCCGGCTTCCTGGGGGACAGGGGCCAGGCCACCATGAGGGGTGTGGTCTTCTGTAGTCCAGGTGTTTCTGCCTGAGGCCATGCACTCTGACCATCAAGATGGCCTTCCTGCTGCACCTGCCTTCTAGCCTGGCTCCATACTTAACCAGAAGAATGACTCGGGCACCCATGTACTTGGAGGGCCCAGCCATCCCTTCCTACCTATGGAAGCCAGGATTTGTGAGGACCTCCCTGTGGTTAACAGACACGACAGGGAAGCCAGAACAAGAAAGAATGATTTCCCATCTTACCCGGGAACGCTTGGCTTCTGGGGCTGGTGATGGCAGACCATCGGAAGAGCATGACTGGTTTCCAGTTCTCTGTGTCACAGAAGCACGAGTGTTTCAGACCCGGAGAGCCATGACCCTGCTACATCTTGGCTCTGCCATTTATACTTCTGCATCACTAGAGCTTGTGCAGCCCAGTGGCCTGGTGTGAAAGATAAGAGCACAGAGGTCCAGGGAGATCATGCCTTGGCCCAAGGTCACACGGCAAGTCAAAGCAGAATCAGGCCTAGAAACAGGATTCCCTAATTTGCAGGCCCGAGTTTGCTCCACAGCCTGAGCCCAAGCCTGAGAATCAGGGCTGCCTCCTCTGCTCGTGTGGGCTGAGTGCGGTGGGTGAGGGGACAGCAGCATCCCAGCCTAATTAGAAGCTGTAGAGGAGCAGGGATGTGGGGGGCCGTGCTCGCAGATTAGTGCCCCCTCCATAGATCATAGGCATGCCAAGGACATAATAAATAATCTGCCCAAAGGTTTTAAAGGTAAAGATCAGCAAACCATTAATAACATCCCCAGCACCATACATCATGCTGAAATCTTCCCATTATGCTGCTCCCTGAGCCGATTCGCATTTTTGAGGCTGTTTTTTTTTTTTTTTCCCTTTCCAGTACATTCTCTGGCAGCTCTGAAGCCCCTCCCCTGCAGCCTGCTGAACCTGGGAGGATGGGAGTGTGAAAACTTTGTGGATTTCCCATTGACCCTGGTTCCTAGTTCTATTCAGGCATGTGGAGGGATGAACAAAGGGGAGGTGTCCCCGTTCCCGTCTTGGGACCCTATGTTTCTGCTTCCACTTTTCCTTTTAAAGGATAGGATGGAGCTTGCCTACCGCCCCTCACCCCAGCTTTAAGTAGGAATAACTCTGTGGCATCTCTCTCTCAGAGGCCAAGGAGGTTTAATTAATGAATGCAACAGGGCCACTTTAAATAAGAAAAGTGCTTCCCAGCGGGGCCTCCAAAAATAAATAAATAAATAAATAAATAAATAAATAAATAAATAAATAAATAAGAAAAGTGCTAATGCTGCACTTTCTAATCCCTGATGTCCTCGTGCTCTGCAGGAGGCAGCAGGGAGCCCCACCCCGGGGTGGGTGGGGGGCCAGAGTGCATTGCACATGTTTTATAATTTGAGGGTAACGTATGGAATCAAGCAAATCAAGACCTGTGCCTGTGACCTGGGGCAACACAGGGATAGGGTGACAATGGGGCAGAAAGCGACACTTGAGTCCCCTCCCAGGCAGGAGTGCAAGGCATAGGCTCAAGCACCCGCATCCTCAACTGTGAAGCAGAAGTTAGAAAAGGCAGTCTTTGGTAGAGGCCACGTGCCACCCTCCACAGCTTCGTTGAAGGACACGGGGCTTGAGTAGCTCCTACAACTGCTACAATTAAGTGGTTTCTTGGATGCAAGATCTACACTGAAGAAGTCGGTGCCCGCTAAGAAGGAGGGGGACTGTCCTGGCAGTGTGGGAACGTCTCAGCTCCTCTGTCTTGAGCTGGGTGACTTTATCTACAACATTCTGGGCCTATTTCCTCATCTACAACATTCCTAGAGTCCCTTCCCACTCTGAACTACCCGGCTGAGTCACCTCCCTGAATTTCTCATCCGACCCACATGTGCTGGTAGTTCTGCAAAATCTCTTGAGTAGTCCCCATGACCAACAAACATGGGCTGCCTTTCTGTCCCCACTGGCAGTCACTCCTTCAAGCCCAGCGCCCTCCTGAGGCTGGTGGCACTTGCCAGGACCAGACCTTCTCGGCCTCCAGCAGCTTCAGGGTTGCCAAGGGCACACTGGCAGCTCTCAAAGGCTCCTCTGTCTCACTGTCCTTTGTACCTACAAGACTGTTGAGCTGCCACACTCTGCTTACCAACCGTGTGATCTGGGGCAAGTCACCAGTGTCTCTGAACCTCAGTTTACCCATCTATCGAAACGGGGTCAATACCCCGCTGACTAAGCGTCTCTGAGAGTGAAGTGTTGTCATAAGCACGGACAAGCCATAGTAAATATTTAATAAATTACTTGTTGCTGTGACAGGTTAGAAAGTTTTTGTCTTGAGAGGATAGAAAGCTACCTACCGCCGGTCAGCCTGGAGAGAGAAAGCACATTCAAACTGGAGGAGAGTAAATTTGGGAAGGTTTCACAAAAGAGATGTCATTTGATCGGCGCTTTGAAGAAAGAGCAGGGTTTTAACAAGAGGACTTGGGAGCTGGGGCAGGGGAGATTCCAGGGAAGGGGACAGAATAGTCAAAAGCCCAGAGGCTTAGGAGGCAGGGAGGGCCCGGCTTGACCAAACACTGGCGGGTGGGGGAGGGATGGGCACTTGGGCCAGGATACCTGGCTCCGAAAGGCCCAGTCCCTCTTCCTGGGCTCTGCTGCCCTGCCGAGGTGTCAATTCTGATGATAGAATGCACTTTGCCAACCAGCTGTCCTGAGAGACTCCAGTTTCCCTCAACTCCCTGTCACCTTGACAGACCCTCAGCCCCCTCTCAGGCCTTGATGGATGGCCCTTGCACTGGATTTCATACATCTCCGTCTTCCCCCGAAGCTGTGACACAAGTAATTGGTGTCACTTCTGTTGATTGCATGCCAAGTGCTGACAAAACAGTCCATAACAGGGAGCTCCAGTGGCTGCCCTTGATTGTGTGGGTGAGGGAATTGCGGGGAACTGACCTGGTGTGGACCCCGAACTCTCTGGGGGTAACCAGAGAGAGGCAGCTGGCCCAGCTGGACTAGTTAGGAGCACCTGGCCCCAACCTGGAGAATGTACTAGAAACTTTCTAAACTAATGCATCGTGGTGTTTGGGATCCATGACTCACCTCCAAGACTGCACCTGGGGTCTGACCACACACTTCTCTGGTCAGTGCAGCCCATGACTGCTCAGTATCCTGGCAATGTGGAGGTGGAGACCCTTGGAGAGCCCCTCCCTCCCCCCCGGTTCCTGCCAGCAAAGCTGCTATCCTTCCCCTGTACAGAGGACACACACCTGAGGTTAAATGAATTTCATCTATAAATACAGATTGAAGTGCTGACTGGGACAGGAGTTGGGAGAGGAGTGGGCTTAGATGGATAAAAGCTGGGTCACCTGCTCATGACCCTGGAGACCTTGCAGTAGGCCAGGCCCAATCTGGTTGTGCTGGGGCCTTGGCCCTTCGGATCTCCAGGGTGGAGAGGGTGGAGTGGCCTCTCAAATAGCTTCTTTCACAAGAGGGTGGCGGCCTCACCCATTGCACACAACTTAGCAGAGAGGGCTGCACTGAACCAGAAACACACACAAGGGCCCTCCCGGCTGTTGTCAGAGAAACGGCTCCTACTGCATGCAATCTGATCCCTAACCAGAGTTCAACCAAGAGAAACAGGGTTAGTTGACAACTGGCTGGGGGCTGGAGAAACATCCACCTCTCTTGATACACTAAAATTTGCCCCTTAACATTTTGCCCTAAAATGAAGCAGAAACAGGGGCACCTGGGTGGCTCAGTCGGTTAAGCATCTGCCTTCGGCTCAGGTCAGGAGCCCAAGGTCCTGGGATCAAGTCCGGCCTCGGGCTTCTTGCTCGGCGGGGAACCTGCTTCTCCCTCTCCCTCTGCCTGCCGCTCCCCTGCTTGTGCGCACGCTCTCTCTCTTTCTGACAGATAAATCAATAAAATCTTTTAAAAAAATGAAGTAGAAACAGCAGACAGGTGGACACAGGGGTCACCCCGCAGTGGTCTTCTTCTAGGGCCTTTCCTGACTGATCCCTACCCAGCACCGAGAGAAGCTTTGAGCAGCAAGCTCCCCATGAAGGGGAAGGTGTCCATTGCCTGGCTCTGAGCTCTCTCCCTGAGGACTTCGGGCAAGAACTGGTCTTTGGTTTTAGTATCAGAAATAATATTCCGATGTTTTGTTTTGTTTTGTTTTTGCTCCTCCCCAGAGGCCACCTGTGACAGGTCATGTTCCTCTCTCACGGCGACGGCTGCATTCCTGGCTCCGCCAGCCGCGTGCAGGACTTGGCCGAGAGCACTGCTGGGACTTGCCCTCACTCTGGGCTCCATTTTACCTCCCCTCCCTCCCTCCCTTGTGTTCATTTTATCCTGTTACATTGTTGCATCTTACAGGTCCCTATAAGGTGGGACCAAGCAATGAACACAGCCTCAGTACTGTGGTCTGGATTTTGTATAGGGAAGAGGCAGATATTCCTCCAAGCTCATCATTTATCCCCCCGCCCCCGGGGCATCTCCTGTGGTCTCCAGTGTGGCCTGGAGGGATTTGAGTATTTATTTTATACGCATTTGCTCCATACCTACCACGTGCCATGAGCCATAGGTGAAGTGGTGGTGGCATCTGAGACATCTCAGCAGTTACTCCTGGCTGAGAGCTGAGGCAGGCACTCAGCCACTGTGGCGACTTGGTCCACTTGGCCCACCCCCAGCAGATGTCTATCTGGTCTACCTGAGTGGTTGGCTGGCCTGCCTGGGGGACCTGTGTGTATACCCAGCCACTCTGCAAGAGCTGCGGGATGTTGAAGAGCCCTGCTGTTGGGCACGAGACAGGAAGGAGAGCAGGAGAGGAAGTTAGACGTCAGAGCTGTGGTCATCCTGGGAGCCTCTCTGTCCTTGTTCCAGTTGGATGACGCTTGCCCTCCTGCCTGGGGACGTCTGGAAGGCCCCTTCTTGGGTTAATGATTCCTTATCTGCACCTGCTCCACCCACAGAGAGAGAGAGGGAGTGGTCTCCTCGGGGTTGGAGCAATGCCAAGGCTGGCCCCCAGCCCTCCTTCCCAGGGCTCTGGGCACCCCCCTAATGGCCCCGCCACAGAGCAGTCTCCAGCCTGGCCCCTGGGACCTGCAGATCCTTCCTCGATCCCGCCTGGCCTGGGAGAGTCTCCCTGGCTGGCTCATTGTCCCACTCCTGCCACTTTTCCTCTGCCGCATTGTTCCTGTTATCAGCATCCTCCACGCTCAGCGGCTGCACAGGAAAGCGTGGCTGCCGCTGGGGCTGCTGCGGAGGCCAGCCGACGGGGCCCAGGTGTCCTGCTGGCGGGGGCTGCCGGCACAGGCGGGTCCCCGCGGGCTGGTCCCAGAGCTCTGGCCGGCGGCGGCATGCTGGAGTACATGGCACGTGGCCTTGCTCTCTTTGGGCATCTCGGTCCTTGGGCTTGAGGTGGGGGGCAAGAGACCCTGGGTCCAGCTGTGAGATCAGGAGGTGCGTGCAGTCTCTCCACATCTTCCCATCAAGATCAATGCCCTGCATCGGTCAGAGTCTCTGTGTCTCTGTTTCCTTCTCTGTTAAGCGCCGGCCTGACTGTGTTGTTGACAGGATCAACTAAGGCCCAAGAAATGAGAGCGTGAAGGCACTTTCTTGCCCCAAATTCCTGGGCCCTTTCTGCAGTGAGGGGTTTAGATTAGAGCCAGCCTAATAGAGCAGCTCCTATCCAGAGTTTTGGGGAGACAGGGCTGGGGGAAAGGAGAAGAAAGCAGACCTTGCATCTGCACTGGGATAGAATATTCTAGGCATCTCAGGAGAGCTGGCTGGTACCGATTCAACACGTAAAAAGACTGGACTCCCAATTCAATTTGAATTTCAGATAAACAAAAATTATTTGTAAAATATAAATATGTCCCATGAAAGATTTGGGACATAATTATACTAAACAAATTCTTCTTTTTTTAATCTGAAATTCAAATTGAATTTTATCTGGTGCTACTTTAGACCCCCTTGTGGGGTCTAGAATGCTGTAGGGCAGTCTTTGGGATGTTTAGACAGGATTGGGAAGATGGCGGGTGGGGAGTCTTTCTAGATCTATCTCATTCCCTAAAGTTTTTCTAGAGCATGACTTCCAAAGGAGACCTGCAGGCTGTGGATGGCTCTCCAGGACACAAGATCCTCCAAGTCTAAGGGCCCCAGAACAGCCCAGGCCAGATGTTTGGGCCCAGGGCTCTCTGTAACCTCCTCAAGTGGGACCACCTCATCAGGGGGTGTAGATGCCCAAGGGGAAGTCTGCAGAACTGACCTGGTAATGGAGGTGGGCCAAGGGAAGACCCCTAGCTATGGAGCCAATTTTGTTCCTACCACAGGGGATGTCCCGCCCTCTGCTGGCAAATGCAGATATGACAAGGTTTCTCCTTCAGGATCTTTGGGAGAATTACCAGAGAAGCCACATTTACAACTTATCTTCAGTTCTTTATCTGCTCTGGGAGAATCTGAATTGTGGCTTTTCTGTGAAGAAAAATTCACCCTCATGAATCTTGGTTGTCGAAAAAAACTTTTTTTTTTCACTCTAGCCAAGCAATAACTTGGAGAAAACAAACTATGAAGTTTACTAATTTTGTCTCCCAGAAGGGTGAACTTGGAAAATTCTAGAAACAAAAAAAGTATGCAACAGTCTGTGAAGTAATGTCTCTCAGTGTCATTAACAGCGGTGGGAAGAGGAGGACGGATGACCACGCCGAAGAGCCTCGTAGCTCCTCTTGACCCAGCTCACCAGGCCAGGATGCTATTATCCCGTTCACTGTACCACAAACTCAGTTCTGAAGTCATTGTCTTGTGTAGTTCACTATTTGCTGGTCCCATCTATTGACATAGATAATTAGATGCTTCCTGTGATACCCCTTCTGTTTTAGCTCAAGACACTTCCGAGTGACCAGAAATCTCAGGACAAAATTTTCTACGCTCTACTCAACAGGCCAGTAACACAATTCCTACAGATAACAGCCAGTGGGGTATAGTAAGAGGGGTCTATTAACTCCAGACAACAAATAGTTTTACTTCATCTATGGAATACAGGAAATAGACCTTTTTCACCATCAAGATTTATAACCTGAATGGAAAATGGCATAGTTATTAAGGGTGAGCTAATACAGCGGCAAGGATTTGCCACCTATAAACAGGGCAGCCCCAAGTTTTGTGGGGACCTCCACAATTTGGAGGCCTCTTCAAGAAATAGAATAGAAGCTTGTGAATGCATAATGAAGCTCAAAAGTGAATATTTATTCGGAATGAGCAAATGAATCACAGAAATTACGTATTTTTTTAAAAATAGACTTTATTTTTTAGAGCAATTTTAGATTCACAGTAAAATAGAGCAAAAGGTACAGAAGTTTCCAATGTCCTCCCTGCGCCCACACACGCACAGCCTCCCTCCCCCACTATCAACATCTCCTTTAGAGTGGTGCATTGTAACAATCAACGAACCTGCACAGACACATCATAATCACCCCAAGTCCATAGTCTTACACCCGGGGTTCACTCTTGGCGTTGTACATTCTGTGGATTTGGAGAAATGTATAGTGACATGCATCTACTGTTACAGTTACCGTAGTTTCACTGCCCTAAAAATCCTCTGTGCTTCACCTACTCAACCCTCCCTACCCCAGAACCCCTGGAAACAACTAATCTTTTTACTCTCTCTATAGTTTTGTCCAAATAGCGTATTTATAGAAGAAAAAAAACTTGACAAGTATCACAAAACCAGAAAAATAATCCATACAAGCTTCTGGCTCTGTATGTTTCAAATCTTGGGTGTCCCCTGTTTGGTACACACTTCCAGAGCCAGGAGCCCCAAGACATGTGCTCACTGAGGCAAGACCTCTGGCCTTGCACCTTCATCTCATGATGATATTGGGACCCTGGGGTGTGCCTGGAAGCCATTTCCACACCTGGATGGCTGGCAATGATTAACTACCCAGAAGTGACCAAAGTACGTATATACATGGCGAGTATGACGGAGGGGAAGTCACAGTGGAAAAAATAACAGCCTTAACCAATTTGTGACCAAAATATCTCACTTTTGCAAATTTCACAAAACGCATGGCTGTGTTAAGTTTCTTTGGCTAGAACAGGGGATCCCGAGGCTTAACCTTATACAGACCAAGGCCAAATCTCAACACAGGTAAAGTTAACATTTTCCACAGAAACATGGCTAATAAATAACTTAGGGAATAACACTATGGATATCTGGTTATTTCCAGTGTTCCAAGTGTCTTGGGGCATCTTTTCCAAAAAGCATAGTCCTGTAAGAATGATTCTGATTTTTGCATGTTTTACAGAAACTAGGCTTCTGACGTGTAAGCTGAATAAATAATCAAATGCTCTTCATTTATGGTTTATGAGATCTAGCTTTATCTCAAACTGTCAGACAATGTTAGATTTAATCTGCCAATGTTCAAATTAGGCCCAATTTGCGCTGCCCCAACCCTACCTTGTGTCCCATCCTAAGGATGTTAACATGGTAGGGAATGCTGGCTAAAGGAGAATAATAGAGGGAAGGCATCTTGGGGAAGTAATTCGATCTGCTGCAATATGAACACAAGGTTCAAAGTCAGTGGAACAGAACGAGAGGAAATGTAACACAATGGGTGCAGGCTGGTTTAAGGGTTTCTCAACAAGGAGGACTGCTGCAACAGGACCGAGCTCCTGAGTAAGACAAGGGAGCCCTTTGTGAACTTATGACCTTCTCATCTATTGGGCTGGTTTGGGCCTGGTTTGGAGGAGACAAGAGAACTTGTTAGATGACCACTCTCAGGGCATCAGAATTCTGCTTGTCTTGTTAGGACACGTTCATGCTTGGATTTTAGGTAAACGATGCCCTCTACCGCTAAACAGCTTTCATGACAGCTCTCTGGGTGACAGCTTTCCCAAGGAGGCTCTGTCTACAGGAACCCCCAAAGAGGAGTGGAACAAGGTGGAAATGGTGTTTGATCCATAGGACACCAGGAGCCTTCAACCAAAACAGAGGTTTCTGGGTTTCTGTCTCAGATTTAGATTCAAGCATACAGTTGAGGTTGGACTACAGGGCCCCTAGAATTCTATCAGCACCAAGATACAGGAATATTCACATTTGTTTGAATAATTAAAAAAAAAAAAACAAGCAAACACTTTTTCTACCTCTTTGGGTCAGATGGATTGGCTAGTGTTTGTATCTCACTAGATCAGTTCTTTGCAAGAAGAACAGAAGGTTTTGTGGACATTCAGATCTTATTCTAGGAATCAAGAGTTAAGCACTTCTCTCCTCCCCATTCTCTTGCCCTATCCCCACCACTGGGACCCAATTTTATTTAATTTAAGAGCGTTTAAAACCACTGACTCCCATGAGCTATGCAATATCTCCCCAGGAAACCCAAGTTTTCTTATTCTCTTTCTTCTTCCTCCTCCACCTCCTCCTTCTTCTCTTTCTCCTTCTCCTTCTCTTGCATTTTCCTCTAAAGACATTTGGAAGGTACAATGCCTATAGTGATTTAAAATAACTCAGGCTCAATCATTTGAGACAAAGCCTTGTGTCCACCTTCTCTTGGTGCCTTGGCTTTCTGAGTTGAGTGGCTGCCATCCCTTCTTACCTGGGCTTTTGAGGAGAATGCTCACTCCCTCTGCTGTCCCTCAACTGTGGGCTGGGGGAGCAAAGCATCATCCCCTGACACTCTGCCATTAACCAGCCACTTGACCTCAAGCACTTGACTTTTTTGACCTCACTTTTCTCTGCTATAAAGTGAAGAATGAATTGAACTAGGTCATGTCTACAGTACCTGCCAGCTCCCTCTGAGACCCAGTAATGCCACTTCATTGTCCCTCAAGCTTCTGCCAGGCTCCTTCTGGGTAGACCAGTTGCACTCTACTGGTGAAGCAGGGAAAGGGTCCCAGCACATAGACTATGTAACCTGAGGTACTTACTACTCTCTTTGCAGTTTGCATGCACACTTAACCATTATGGATCATTTGACAAGCTGTTTCACTAGCTTCATTGGTTACATCAGACAAAATGCCTAAAATCATCTGTTTTTGAGATTTACAAGGTTTAAAGATACCGTAAGGGATTCAGGCTCAATTTCCATCTAGAATTGCATCCCAAGGAACTGCAACCTCAAAAAGGTCCTTGAAAGGTCAAGTTAGCAGGCTTACCCCCTCCAGGTACTAGGCTGAGGAGGCCTTTGTCCTCTGGGAGTGTCCAACCAAACTCTAAACACCTGATTCTCTAATGTGCCAAGTCTCTGTTTGAAGGAAGCATCTCTCCATGGAGTGCTAGACTCTTCCAAATGTGGTCCATCTGATTTCTTCTCTCGGCTCCTTGGCAGGTGAGATGGGAGAGGAGAGCCTGATAAAATCGAAAATGAATCCATGATATTTAACCAGATGTCCGGGGCGGAGCAGGGGAAGGGGGTTCCTTGAAAACTCCCATAGGCATGGGAACCACTCAGAAGATAATAAATAATAGTGACAGACAGAAACAAGGACCAAATGCCTGCCTTTTGATCTTCTATTTCCTCCATAGGGGTCTTGGCGCCTGGGTTCAATGCTGACTTGAGTGTTTTGTTCTACTGTTTGTGCCTTGGTATGAAAACACAAATGCCAACTTCCTTCTGAGTGCAAGGCAACTTGAAGAGAACCAGGAAAAACTCCACAGTAACAGGGTCCTGCTTGTGTCCACCATACCCTGACTTTAGTAAGTCTACATCTGGGGAATCTTCATATCCTAATCTATGCTGAGGTTCAGGTGGAAAGTGAAAAGCCAGGCTTAATATCCTGTGCATGTGTACACACACACACACACACACACACACACACCACTCCGACTGTAAATACAGGATTCAGCCTATAAAAGAAACAATAAGAGCTAGATTCAATGAGGTTTCCCTGGCAAATGGAGTGTTTAGGCTTCTGCTGGGATTCTATTGTGTAGACTGGGAGTTTCTTAACACAGTAAGACAGCAAGCAGCTTCCTGTTATGGAAACAGCCAAACCCTAACATTCAGAAAGTCAATCTATACAGCAACTGGATAAACAACCAAGATAATGATCAGCCATAATGGGCACAATAGCCAAAATGGGATTGCTTGGAGAAAAGGGGCTGGCGTAGGCCCAAGCAATGCAGATGAATTCAAGCCATCTCCTGCTTAACAATCCCCATCCATTGTGCCCGGGGCTTGTGCACGCTGCCCCATACACGGCGGCCGGGAGTGTGCAGGTACAGATCCCAGTGCTATTTATAGGTGGCTTGCTGGGAGCTGTGTGTCTGGTTCCCTGGCTGACCTTCCGGAGACCTGGGGCACTGTGCTAGGACAGGTGGCCTGTCTTTGTCAGCACGGGGATTGGTGTCACATTCCAGGTCTTGCCACTCGTAAAGGTGACCTCATCCAAGCCAGTCCTGGAATCTGGATCTTAGTTTCTCCATCTGTAAAAGGCCATCCTAATAATGGATTCTGACTCTCTTTCCTCTGAAAGCTGCATATATGACTGTGCCTTTGGTTACAGAAGAATGGGCGACAGAAATGGCATTGCTTTATAAAGTATCTGAATGCTGGGCCTGGCCCTTTGGCTGTTGCAGGACTGTGCCCAGTGAGACCTATCTTCTGCTCTCCAAACTGTTCTATCACTGAGGGAATCCAGGCCTTTCATCAACCCTTACTCAACACATGTCCCTGTTAATCTGCCCTGGGCATCATACAGTTAGCACAGACAATGATTCAGTCCCTCGAACTAGGGGGACTGGGTGATCATCACCCCGTGTGTCCTGACCTGAAGGGTCCTGGAAGGTCTTGCTGACTCCCAAATCTTTCACTTATCACCCAGCTTCTATCTGAAAGGAAATGCCCACCATTTGACTTACTTCTTTGGGTTAAACTAAAAGTTGAGGTGCATTGTAAGTGGAGACACTGTCAGGAGCTTCCCTGGAGATCTAGGGCCACTGGAGTACCCCATGGCTTTCTGTGTGCCTGAATCTCTTTGTCTGGGAAGAGAGAGCAGGTCAGACAGGCCTGGGAGATCGGAGAGTGGCATGAAGCACTGTCAGGGCCTAGGTGGGACATTCTAGTGTCAGGAGCAACAGAGAAGCCTAGCCTAGGATGATGGGGACTATTGGAATTTTTCAGCAGGACAGAGGGGAGGACAAAAACTGATCAGTAAATTCTGAGATCTAAGGGCAAAGGCATTGCGGTGCACTTACAATTACGAGGTGCAGGAATTTACTTTTCAGAGGTGGCAAGGATCTTAGAGATCATTCCGGAGGAGGCCACGACTCACCCAGATTGCAGAACAGGTGAAATCAGGAGTGAGAAACCCGGCTTCCCAAGTCCATCCTTCCCACCACACCTCACCACCTCATCCCATAGAGACTGCCACGGCGGCAGATGCCCTATAAGCCATAGGCCTTTTGAAGCCCCATGGGGGAGGCCTGACCAAGGGCCCTGCTCAGGAGTCTCTGCATCAGGAGTCTCCCATTTCCCTGGCACTATCTACTTCTAAGCAGCGAAGAGGGGATCCAGGCTCCCTAGGCACTCTCTCCCATCCTGCCTAAGAGCAAGGAGAGCAAAGCCTGACGGGGGGCCAGAAGCCCCTGACCTGCTACGGCACATCATTCCTGGCAGCTCCACCTTCCCTACAGCCAGAGAAAATGAGGAGACAAGAGCCAAGGCCAAGAGATGACCACTTTGAGCAAGAAAGTCTTTAAGCGAAGTAAATCAATTCTAGAACCGAACAAGCAAAACATTTCCCATTTCTACAGCACTTCCTGGTATATAAAGCACGCATGTCAATATCCCATTCAACTGTGACAGCTTCACTATGTATATAGTATGCCATCATCCCATTTTACAAATGAGAAAAATGAATGCCCCCAAGGCTAAGTAACTTCCTTACAGTCGTGGACCCAGTGGTGAGTCCTGTGCTCAGGACCCCTTCAGGCCCTTTGACTCCAAACCCAGTGCTTGTTTCATTAAATCTCCCTGGCCCTGAATCTGCAAAGCTTCTGCTTAAACACTACCTGGCATCCCCCATGATGCAGAGATGAGTGTTTATTTGTTGGCCTATATTTATTACAACTGGTAACTTTCAAACTTATATTAGGTACCATTGCTCAACTGCTGTGGATTCAGACTGAAATCTGTGGTCCTAATCTAAAGTCCTTCAGAGTAAAATAAAAGTCTGTGCTGTCTCCATTACCAAACGAGATGAATTTGGCATGGCCCACTATGTTCCATATTTTTCCACGGTGGAGAAACCAGCTGCCCTCAATTTTATAGAATAATAAAAATGTGGCCTGAGCAAGGGGCTGGGGGAAAAGGAAGCCCCTCTGTCCACACCTCCCTCCCACCAAAGCAGGTTATTTGCTGGGCCCTGGCTTCAGACCTCTTATTGACCAGTATCAACTCTGTGATTCGGAAGACAGAACAAGTAGCTTTTGCCGTAGAACTGGGTGTAATGGTCCTATTCTTTCCTTACAGGGTTTCTAGCTGGAACACAGCCTGGACCCCACACCTGTGTGCTTCTCCTTGCTCTCGCTGATCACAGACTCAGATTCCAGTTTTCCAACTGGCCTGTGTTTTCTTCTGTGGTGTTCAAATCAGATGTTTAAATCCAGGGTCTCCGGGGGTGCCTGGGTGGCTCAGTCGGTTAAGTGTCTGCCTTCTGCTCAAGTCATGATCCTGGGGTCCTGAGATTGAGCCCCGCATCGGGCTCCCTGCTCAGCTAGGGTCCTGCTTCTTTCTCTCCCTCTGCCTGCCATTCCCCCTGCTTGTGCTCTCTCCCTCTCTCTGTCAAATGAATAAATAAAATCTTTAAAAAAATAAATACAGTGCTTCCTATGACAGCCACCTAAATGTGTTCATGTGTTTCATTACAGCCCTGAGAGGGCAATATTATTATTATTATGTAGAACAGCAAGTTAAAGCTTGTAAAGACTTCATTTTGCATGTTGATTCCATAGCTAAGCAGTGGCCAGAATGGAAGATGAACTCTGGATTGTTGGACTCCAGGTTTGGTGCTCTTTCTAGCACACTATCTGCCCTCATCCCATGGTCTTCGGCCCATCCTGGTCTTGACCCAAGGGAGCCCCCAGCCCTTCCAGCTCAGTCAGACCTCTGGCCTGTCCTTCTCCTGCTCTGATGGACTTTGGCACCTACCTCTCAGAATGACTGGATTGCATATTTCCACCTGGACTAAAGAGACTCCGCTTGTTCACACCTTGTAACCACTCTTTGCACATTCTCAGGGGTACAACTCTCAGTGACTTCATCTGCCTTTCTCTGCTTTTCTTGGCATCAATCATGTGGTAGGAGTAATAAGAACAAAATCCCAGTCAGCCAAGCTCATGTTCAAGCTACACATACCTGTAGAGAGACATGAAAGAACATGAGACAACCCCGGGATCCTTACTCACTCTGCCAAGAATGGATCCCCCATTGCAGGTGCTACAAGAGGGATCTCCATCTTCCCAGAAACCAGTATCATGAGCTCACTTCTAACACAGGCCAAGAGCTGCAGTGCAGGTGGCCTCATTGATCTGCAGAGTTTTCACAGTCCCTTTTTGCCTTCAGAGAAGAGTCCCACCTTCAGAAAAGGCCTTCATTATTTGGCTCCCCTATGCCCTGTGACCAGCAGAGCTGTTGTCCCCTCACTCACCTGCATCTGTTCCCTCATGGGCTCTCCCATCCCCCTCCATTTCTCCAAATCTTACCTGTCCTTCCAGGCCCAATTCAAATGATGGCTTCTTTGCAAAGCCTTTCCTAATGACCCTATTTTGCAAATGAGGAAATAGGGGATCAGTGGAATTAAATAACTTGCCCAAGTTTACACAGCCAGCAAATGGTGAAATACAGATTTCAAGCCAGGCCTGTCAGACTCCAAAATCAAGGATCTTTCCACTAAATCCTACCTCCCTGGGAGGAACACATGGGGTGACATACTTAGTACACTGCAAGGATGAGGTATCTACACTTTATAGGTTTTGCTGGAAAGCAGGAAGCACAGGATGAGTATAGGGCCATGCCCATGTTGGGTGTTCAGGCAGTCCCCTTGATAGAGACCATGATATCGATGACACTAGCTGCCATTTATTTAGACGCAACTTTGTATGGTGCTCTCTGCTAACTTTAAATATGGCACCCCGTTTAATTCTTATCCCCCCACAAGTTAGGTATTATTATACCATTTTCACAAGAAGACTCTGTGTTTAGAAACCCCACCTAAGCTAGGCATTTTCCCCACTAGTTTTTGTAACAACTGTATGAGATATGGATGGTTACTTCCATGTTAGAGTTGGCATAATTGGGGCTCAAAGAATTCCCAGCCATTGGCCATTTCACATGTCAGAACTGGGGTCACTCTGCCCCCACCGATGGAGGATGAGATGAAGACCCTCCAGGCAGGAGCCCTGCAGTGACTGGATACACATCAGTAACTATGGCCTTTGTATGACTTGAATGGGGTTCCCACTACTTAATGGAGTAGAGGAAGGAGGTGAAGGTGAGGATGGGTACAGTGCCCATTCAGAGTACAGAGAGTTCTGGAGGAAGATCCCATGAGGAGTGGCAGGTAAAGACAAGTGTGTGGGCCCAGGGACCCAGGTTCTGGTGCTTGGGGATACAGAGTAAGCTGGAGGAGGCTAGTGGAGAAGGGGACATTCCCTCAGCTGGGAACTTTCACCAAGTTTTGCTCTCAGGCTTGGCATGTAAAAGTCGGGGCCTTGATTGGACACCAGCAACCAATCTCCAGCCTCTACTTCCTAGAAAGCAAAGACAAAGACGCCTGGAGAAAGAAAGGGAGTCTTCTCTCTGCACCTTCCCTAAAGCAAGCTTAACTATGTCTTAGGCGTGCAAGAAAGTGGGAACTTTGCTGTCAAGGGAAATAGGTTCAGTCTGGGGCCAGCGGAGGACTCCCTGCATAGGGAATGTATTAGTTAGGGGGGCCACCAATAAAGGGAGCAGATAATTTGGTTCAATTCCACACACACACAATTCCACACTGAGCCTGCTTTAGAACCCATAGTGGTTGGGGAATGAGAGAGACACAGGACCAGCTCTGGGGTGCTAACATTCAAGGAGGGTCAGTGAGCCAACCACAGCTGGGCTCAGTTGAATAAATTCTATGGGGTACTCCACATATATGTGGTAACCTCAAAAAATATTTACTGAACTAGACTCCTAAGTAGAGATGAAAACAAGATGGTGTTCCCATAACTAAAATGCAAGGGCATCAATGGTATATATTAAGCCCTAAGGGTAATGCAACCTCCTTAACTCTTTTGGGCTCAAAAGAGCTGAGAAAACCTCCAGGCATCTGACTTGGGCTTTTCACTGCTTTCAGGGATAATGAAATAAGTCACATGATGCATGAGATGGTTAACCAATTAGAAATCTCAAGATCTAGGATGGGTTCTTGCTTCTGTTATTAGCTGTGTGTCATAGGCAAGTAATTTAACCTCTCTGGGCCCCCATTTCCCTTAGGGATAATGCTAATGATAACATGGGTTTATTTCTTTGTTTGCCAACTCATATATTGAGGGCCAACTGGTACCCTTCTGGGCTCTGGAAACAGCAGCAGACATGATAAACAAGGACCTGCAGTCATGGAATTTTCTGTCTGATGAGAAGAAGCAGAAAATGAAACAGTGAAGAAATAATAACCAAGATCCTTTCAGGTGGTGATAACTTGATAACTGTTAAGGAGAATATGAACAAGATAGAGAGAAAGAGAGAGAGGGATGGAGGAATCTCTCTCTACTGACTTTGTCCTCTACCTCTGCAGGAGCCAGGAGAACACTGTTTCACAGCTGTACTATTGGAATGAGTTATTTGCCTCCTTATATTACCCCTTGCCCCAGCCAATTCATGTGTTGACATCCTAACCCCCAGTGGGATGGTATTAGAAGTGGGGACCTTTGGAAGGTGATGAGGTCATGAAGGTGGAGCTCTCATGATGGGATTAGTGCTCTTTAAGAAGAGACACAAGAGAGCTAGCTTCCTCTTTTCTGCTCTCCACTGTGTGAGGACATAGCAAGAAGGTTGTCTGCAAACCAGGAAGCCGTTTCTCACCAGATACAGGATCTGCTGGCACCTTGATCTTGGACTTCACAGCCTCCAGAACTGTGAGAAATACACTTTACTATTTAGGCTACCTGATCTACGGTAGTTTGTTATAGCAGCCCAAACCGACCAAGACATTGCATTTCTTCTGTCTACTGCCCACAAAGGCATAAAAATGGTGGTCTTGCTGGTGGTCATATTCTTGTCCTCCTTCCAAGGATTCTATGACTGAACTTTCAGCCCTGGGGATTGTTGCTGTGTTGCTGGTTCAGCCACCTCCCAGCCGTAGCAGGAACTGTGAGCCAAGTCAGAGACCAGGTGCAAAACTTCAACATCTGCATGAATCCATGGTGACCCTAACCCTTCAGTTCTGCCCCATCCTGCACCCTTCCAAGAAACATCAGTATCAGAAAGCATGAGGATCAGAAAGAAATCGGTGACCAACATAGCTGAACCAAAAGTAGGGTGCTAAGTTCTAGGCCAAGGGGAGCTTAGAGGGGTGGAGGGTGGGGCTGTCCTGGTTTCTACATGTGGGGCTTTCTGGAAAGCTCAGTTGGGAAATTGCAAAACTGCAAGTGATGTGGTTTGGCAGTAAAAAGGTTGAAAGAGGGGGTGCCCTGAGGGTAGGAGGGAGAGCTGGGGCCAGCGGGGATATGAGGGTAAGGAAAGCAAGCCAGTGGCTGCCCTATTTGCTGTTTCACACCTGAGCCTTGACCTGAAGGGTGGCTGGAATTTGGATGGCTAGAGCAGGTGGGAAAAACCTTCTCCACTCAGAGAAGCACCTGCTTCCCGCTCTCAATTTTCTCTTCTTCCAGGTAAAGGGATGATATCCTAGCAGCCTCCACTGAGTGGGCTTCTGGAAGATGCTAGTGGGCCCCAAAAGGCATGGGAGCCATTGTAGAATCACTTAATAAAATGGGGAAATACAAAAGAACATCTAATTTAATTCCCTCATTTGATGGATGAGGGCACTGAGGGCCAGAGGGGAAGGTGCTCACCTATGATCGCATAGCTAGTAGGTGAATGCCTTGTAATTCGATGCAGATTTTTGGCTTCTAGCTTGGTGCTCTTTTTACTACCCATACCTCTCATGTGCTTTGCACCTGGTGGTCCTGTGCCCAGCACATGTGTATAGACTGAAGGATGGAGAAAGTGATTATCACCAAAATGGTTATCACCAGTTTTGAAGGTCCAGCAGAAGCTCTGGGCCCACCCAGCTTCCCGAGGAGTTGTGGGAAGACCAGGGTTCTCATGCTTATTATAAGAAAAACTAAAGTCATCCTGTTCCAGAGGTGTTGCAGAGCCCAGTAAATTTCTCCAGTGTGGACAAAAGTGTTGAGCCCACTCAGCGTTTTCTGGGTGATGCCACTGTGGCAGGCAGTGCTTTGCAGACTTGGCTTTCTTGGCTGAGAAAACAAAAGATTGTCTGCCGCTTACTAGTTTCGAGATCCCTGACAACCCGCATACATCTGTGAGCCTCAATGCTCTTACTTGTATGTTAATATACACCTTTTGCTTACATCATTTAGTTATTAGACTTAAAAATGCAATATAGGATCCAAAAGGTACATAGCTGGGTACTTGCTCTGAAGCTGTTTCTCTGTGTATCATCAACATCACCACTATCACCATCATCATCACTGCCTGAGGAACTGAAGATGTACATTATCTTGGATGTTGTGATGCATATTTTAATTACTAATTATCAAAGGCCTTAGGCGACCGATAAAGATATCAATCAAACACCTGGACTGTCCATAGTCAGAACTTGCTCTCCAAACAACAGCAACCAGAGGGCTTCTCTCCCCCTAGTAGATTCTTAGTATATGTTTATTGTTTGACTCACTTACCTGCCCTGTAGATGGAACCAAGAGAGTTTAGAAATGGTAGGACTTGGGGTTCCCGGTTAGGGGTTCTTCCATCTGCCACAGTGATGTTGCCAGAGAGAAACAATCCCAGGGAATGTGTTCCAGTGGCCATGCAGTCAGCTATCCATGGATTTCAGACAGTGTCCCCCAGGATTGAGAAGCCATGACAGGCTTTCTGGAGGAGGTGGGCCTTCCTTCTTGTGATGGGGTCAGGGCTATGGCTGATCTAAGAGCTCTTGTCCATCCAGCTGGTGTGCGTTTTAAACCATCTACTATGTAAAAAGCTAAGTCATTTATGATATATTCTCTACCCCAAGAGAATAAATCCCCCTCTCTCTCCACTTCAGAACGACAAAGCCCCCACCCCGCCATGGCAGCATATCTATGAATCTGTCCAATTAAAATGGTTCAAGGGCAGCATTACCCATCCTAGTAGCTTCCTTGGCATTTGGGGACAGGAAGGCTGCCTTCGCAGGGTCCCTCACCTAGCAGGAGGTGGGTATGTGTTCTGTGGCCTTCATCGTATTGGAACACATGACGGGGAAGGTGACTCCTGCCCATCCTCCACGGTCCCTCTTCTTGCTCCAGGCTAGTCTCACTCATCTGCCCTCCTGTCTGGTCCATGTGGACATTTGAGACTGGAACCTTCTTTTCCCTTTCGGTTAGAAGCATTCTGTCTCACAGTCTGATGTCAGATCACAGAAGGTAGCACTAGATGAGCAGCATGTTCCAACCTTCTTGTTAGGGGGCTAAGGAACAGGCTCAGGGAGGGACTGACATGCTCAAGGTCACAGGGCAAGTTAGCGATAGAGTCCAGGGCAGGCTTCCAGGTGCCTGTCTCCAGCTGTTGCAATGTGCAACTGTGTTGATGTGTCTTAGCCCTTCCTTACAGATGAGGGTCCTTCTCAGCATCTAATCCCAAACCTCCCCGTTGCTGGGGCCCTCCTGGCTCCTAGCTCAAGTTCCTCACTGTGTGTCTGTCATCCATTGCTCATGACCACCTGTCTCCATGTGCACCTGGGTTCCCTCTCATGAGCTTCTCTTACCAAAACTGGGCTGGGGGCTGTAATCTAGTGCCTTCTTCCTCTCCCACCCTTGGCCCTCGTCTTTAGAGTAAATCCCATAGTGAGAACATGCCCATGATTGAGTCCCAGGAGTCCAGGCCTGGGTGGCCTCTAGTGGATGCAGTGAGGTCAGGGGCATGGAGCAAGGGGCTGGGGTCGGGGCGGGGGAAGATTTGGCACCCGTGGCCATCCCCAAACCTGAATGAATAGAAGCCCCGGCGGAAACACCTGGTGGTAACGGAAATCCAGGACAACTTTTATTATCCCTGTTCACAGGTCCATTCAGACTACATTGGGGGCTTCCTATTTCCTCTGCTGGCACTTCACACTCATTCATAACAAGAAAAGCCATTGTGCTCCTGAGTTATGGGCTGAGGATCCCCACGGGGCTGGCATTAAACATACTGGCCCAGAGGCTTATTTTTAAAATTGTATTCCCTTCTGAATTGCAGGTTCTTATTTTTTCCTCCTCCCACAAAGAAAACTTGAGAGGGGAGTTTTCTCCCAACTTCAAGGGTGAAAAATAACAGTGAAATCTGTTTCTGACTCCCTTAGGCATTGATCATGTGGGATCCTGCTCCCTGGAAAGGAAGATCTCCTGAGCTCCCGTTCTAGATTCTAACCCCAGCTGTGCCCACACTGATTTGTGGTGAATGAGGGATTTTACCCAATGGTTTGGGTCCCAACTGTCCAGTGAGAAAGTGGGCCAGGTATCCAGGATTCTTTTAGAACCAGGTTCTGTGAATACAAATAGTGTGCACTGAAGACTCGATTCTTCCTCTTGGATGTGGCCTGTGGAAAGGAGTCTCTGTTTAGAGCGGGCAAGACCAGCCCTTAAGTAGCTGTTCCTCCCCATGTAGGACACAACCAGAACTCCAGACATCAAACGTTCCAAAAGGCCCTTGACCAGCACCACATGAGGATAGGAGACTGTCAGAGGGTGAGGGTGGTCATGAGCTCAGGCTCCAACTTCAGTAAGTCACCAACAGAGTGGTGGCCCCACTCTGTCAGGGGATCGGCTCCAGGGCTGGTGTCTGGAGCTGCTGAGACTTCTGTCCAGGTCTCTAGATTCTTCTCTCTGAAAGATAAATCTGACGGCCTGGGATCTTCCACCTGGCCATGACTCTGTGTATTGCCAATAATCCTCGTGATCATTTCCCATAAGTTGGTCAGCTAGGCACCTTGGTAAAGCTCATATATCTAAAACCCTAAAAGAACAGATATCTATTTGTTTGCTTGCTTTTAAATTACCTGTTAAAGGAAAAATGATTCTGACACTTAAGATGGTAAGGAAGACTTTATTCAGGACTACTGTGATAGGTGTCAAGACTGCTGATGGAGCAGAGAGATGGAGTTCAAGTCCAAATACAACCAGAACAAGTGGGTATTTATAGTGGGGGGTCAGTGGATGGAAATTACTAAAAAGAGACATCAGAGTAGGGGATTATTGCTAAAATGACCTAAGAAGACTCTTGCTGACCTAATTTCACTCAGGGCAGAGTGAGGGAAATGAAGGAATTGATCAGATATTGAGGGTCATTAGATACCAAAGGTGTAGGATTATTTCTAAACTAACTTAGCAGGACTCTCAGCAAGGCTGGACTCTGAAAGAATGAACATAGAAACCCAAGGACAAGGTCTACTTGAAAAAAGTGGCTCAGAGGAGCCTGTCTAAAGTTTGGTCAGGGAGAGACTCTTTATCATACCCTGCCTCAAACGTGGGACATGGGGAAAATCATGGCTTCCTCTTCTGGGTCTCACTGATCCCACCTCCCGGGTCTGCTATCCACAACTTCTCTCCTGTCTTCTCCTGGTAGGAGAGGGGCCCTGCCTTGGGTGGGAGTTGAGTCTAGACTCTGACTCAGTTGCCTTTCAATCCTGAGTCCAGGATTGGAGAAGTACTATGGGAATGACATATGCAGGGCTGCTGGGTTCCTCCCCTCTGCTCAGGGCAGCATGGGGGAACTTGGCCTTTGCTGCTGTTCTTCATCATTTTCCTCTCACCTACTCAGTTGCTTATTGGTGGGTGGGGAGACCAGAAGGCTGTGGGGCTTGTTCTCTGCTATGTGCCAGGGCCTGGCTGCTTATCCACATAGGGGCTCCGTAAGCAGTGAGTGAATGCATCTGTGAATGTGTGAGGGGTCCACATACAGAGATAGAGATGAGGGAGAGGCAGGGTGGTGGGCCTCTGAGCTGCTGGTTGGCCCACTGCTGGGGAGGTGAAGTTCTGTGAGGCTGAGAGACCCTCGGCTCACCATAGGTTCTGAGAAGAGTCCAGGCTACTCTGTCTGGTCCTCTTAGGTCTGATCTGGGATTTTGCTAGTTTGGAGGTCACTAGAAGTGAAAAGTGGGAAAGAATATCCTGGTCACCCAACTTCTCAGCCTTTGGAGGGTCAGATAGGAAGCAGACTTGAGGTGGGACAGCTGAGCAAAGAGATTTCTAGAGACAAGCAGAGGGACAGTGGAGACTACATGCTCCTGAGTCAAGTCCAGCTGTGCTCTTTGTGGCCCTGAACCAGCCCTGTGCCATCTTTGGCAGGGAAAGGAGGAGATGAGGGACTGCCATACCCATTATGAGCTGTGCTTCATGTTTTGCATGCTTTAACTCATCAACCACCACAAAAGTTCTCCAGTGAGTATTAATATCCCTATTTTGTATTTCAGGAAATTGGGGTTCAGAGAGATCAACTTTGCCCTAAGTCACACATTGCTAAGTTGCTGAGTAGGAGCCCTGGTTCCCCTGGCTTCCAAGCCCCAGGCCAGCATTTCCCCAGCCCAGCTGCAAAACAGGGATGATTTTGCAGTCTACTTTCAGTACAGTTGTGAGAATCCCATGAAGGAACTCATGGAGTGTGTCTGAGCTCTAGAGCAGCATGCTGTGTGTAAGGGCTTCTCAGGATCCCTCACATTGTTCCTGGGTTGAAGGCACCCCTTCTTTCAAATCCTGATGGGCTCTGTCACTATAAAATAGTAATTTCCTGGAGAAAAATCAGACCAATAGGGATCCAGAGGAAGCCTTTGAAGGAGTGGGATGTGGGGAGAAGTGGGTACCCCCACCTGTTCCTGGGTAAAACTGGGTGTTTGGTGGCTGTGGCCACTCACTGGCAAAGAATCCTATGGCCTGGATTACAGCCTCCCTGCTCCAGCTGGGCCCAAGTCCCTTCTTCACTTCATCTGGGACACTCGGCCACTCAGTGCATGAAGGCACATACAGGCACTCACACACACACACACACACACACACACACACACGCCTGTGCATAAACATGCACACGTGTGCATGCAAACATGTGTACACATGCACACACAGCAAGGGATTTGGGGGTAGATGCTGGCTCCCCATCAGGCATCCTGGCATTCATGGAAAGTCTTGCTTACCCTGCCCTTTGTGTGGCCTCTGTGGGTCAGAATTTGCAGCCTTTTGGGTATCATTAATCCCTAAATGCCCCAACCCTGTGTGTCCCTCCCCACCAGCAGCTAGGCCACTTCTCTCAATGTACTATCTATCTCCGAAAAGTGGCCCTGACCTCCACTCACCCTGTTTCTGTCACTGGCACAAATATCATTTTCCTTGCATGCAGGCCTTACTGACTTAGATTGAGTGTTAAGAGACCTTAACCTAGAGTCTGTGGGTGGCCATGTTGGGCTCCAGACCTCCCAAGAGGCCAATGGGTTATGTGCTAAAGAGGCAGCTGAGGTGGTGGGACATGCTTCTCTAAGGGTCCAGGGCTGTTGTTAGCCTTCACCCCATTCCTCAATTTCAGGTCCCTCTATCCTTCCTTTCTATTTATTGCTTTATTTCTCTTGCCATTGACTATTTGTGGAATCAGTGAGCTCCCGGAGATGATCTTAGAGAAAGAGTACTCCAAATCCCACCATTGTGGGCTGGATTGTGTTTCCCCAAAATTCATATATTGAAGTCCTAAGCCCCAGTATCTCAGAATGTGATGGTCTTTGGAGATAGGGCATTTCAAGGGGGTGATTAAGTTAAAATAAGGCCATATGGAGGGGGGAGACAGTAATCCAATATGACTGGTGCCCTTAAAAGAAGAGGAGATTAGGACACAGACATCGACTTACACAGAGGAAAGGCCATGTGAGGACCCAGGGTGAACAAGGCCATCTGTAAGCTAAGGAGAGAGGCCTCAGAAGAACCCAACCCTGCTGACACTTTGACCTCAGACTTCTAACCTCTAGAATTATGAGAAATAAATGTCTGTTGTTTAAGTCCCCCAAGTGTACTTTGGTATGGCGGCCCAAGCAGACCGGTATGCCCCCCTGAATACACAGACGACCCAGGATGTCCAGCCCATTGGGTGAGGAAACAAGTCCATTGAGGTGTGTGCTCAGCACTGTGCAGGCTGCTGTGGGGAGCACAGGGGATGCTCTTGACCTGTGGGCTCCATGAAGGTAGGGCCATCGTCTTCCTTGTATGCTGTCATAGCCCCCAAATGCATGAGTGGAAGTGAGGCTCCATCTTCTGAAAACTTTCTCTCCAACTGCAGAGCAAAGACGTAAATGTTGGTAACTACTCAGAAACACCTGGGACACGTACCTCAGTGGGGGGAAATAATACATTGCAAAAGGGGGGCTGTACTGTTGCCGAGTGCAGAAGCAAGGACTTCTCAGAGCCTTTCAGGCAGGGGGCCTCATGGAGGTAGGGGTCTGGGGGTTGGCAGGTGGGAGGTGGAGCAAGAGGGCTGGGAGCCCCAGGCAACCTGTGCATTTTCTGAGCTGGAGCCAGGATGCCAGGAGAGAAGGCAGGAGAGATGAAGGATCACGTCAGGGAAGAATGGATCAAAATATGCAGGGTGTTAGAAAGACAGAGCAAGCAGCGCAAGAGGGTGAAGCCAAAGAATCAATGAAGCTGTAGATCTCAGTCTGGAAGGAGCCTTAAAGTCCCTTAGGCCTCCCTATCATCTGCAGGCTTGCACCTTGCAGGGGCATCTAGCCTCAATCTGAACATGTATGAGGGGAGAGAGCACTGCTCAGGGAGTCAAGAGCCCACAGTTCTGGCCCTGGCTCTGCCCTGGGCTACCTGTGTGGCCTCAATCTGGTCACAGGGTGAGCCTCGGCTTCTTGGTCCCATGACACCTGGACTCAATGCTGCCTGGCACCCTCTAGCTCCCCCCGGCCCGGGCTCTGCTTTTAGTGATGAGGTTCACTGCTTTCCCAGGGCTCACCTCCAACATTGGAGAGCATCCTTTATTAATAGGAAGTAGACTTCCAGTAGCTTGCACCCAAGTCCAAATTCTGCCCTTTCAGTTACTCAGATAAACCCTCCCCTCCCCTCCGTGACAGCCTCCAATATGCCAGGTAACCCCATTATGGCCCCCTGGTCTTCTCCAGGCCAGATGTCCCATATCTACTTAACTGCCCTGCCCTTGACACACCTTCCAGGGCTTTCTTAGCTTGCAGTCCCCTCCTGCATTACCCTGGTTGGTCAGTGTTCCTTTGAAAGTGTGTGTGCTCTCCTCATGAGTCCTGTGGTGGGTGACATGTCAGCCCCTTTTCAGGACAGCCCCAGTCCCTAACAGCCCATCCCCACCTCCCAGTACTCCTGCACTTCAGTGTCTAAATCCACGATCCCAAACTGTTTCTCTCTTCAGCCCTTCCTGGGGCTGTGTGTTTCTGTCTCCAACAATACTGGGGAGATGGGGCAGGGGGCGGGGGTCTCGAGCCTGCTTGGGAGGCCTATTGTTGAGAAGAGCCCCCCACCCCCTCCTGCTCTTCTAAGGGTTAACCGAGTCCTGAGCCAACAAGGCCAGGATAGGAAGTGGGCTCCAGGAAAGGGGAAGGATATCTTGCCTTTTTATGCGGGTTACAATGCTGAAAGTGAGCCAGTTGGGGGAGGGGCTGGAGGCTGAAAACAACCGCCCCCAAATAAAATTATGAATGGCTGCCTCCACAACAATACTGAAGGTGTGGGGAGGGGGGAGCAGGGGGTCTGTTGACAAGCAGCAAGGTCAGGGCCCCCGCCAGCACCGTAAACAAGGGCTCACAATGCCCTCCTTTCCTCCAAGAGCCAGCTCCTCTCCTGGCCCTGGTCCCCTGGGCCCCCAGCCTGCCCTGTCCCTCATCCTTGCAGGAGTCTGTCACTGAAAAGCCACCGCTACTTCCTCAGGGAAAGGCCCAGGCTTTTGTGAGCTCTTACTTCCTCCTCCTGTGGGAACCACTCTTGGGGCTGTGACATCTGCTTCAAGGCGTCTTTCTCAGGGGGCCCAAGGTGGGAAAAGAGGAGGGGTGCTGGCTGCAGGGCAGGGGGGCTGCAACCTGTAGGGGCTGGGATTGTCATCACAAGGCCTGGGGAGGGAGAACAATGAGGGGAGCCCCAGGCCCCCCCCGTCGGGGTAGATGCTGGTGCAAGCTTCCTCTTCCCACAAGCCTGCTCTTTTGTGTGAGTGTTTATTGGGGGGTCAGGGGAATTCTTTTGTTTGCTTTTGTTTCCCTTTTTTTTTTTGGTTTGGCCTTTGGCTAGCCCCAGGCTGGGGCTCAGGAGTGTGGAGGGGCAGTGGTGCCAGCAGGGTGAGGCTGGAGAACTCTCTACAGGAGTGGACAAGGAGCTGGCATGGGAATGGGGGTAGCAGTGGCTTTTGTGGGGAGAGTGTGTGAGGGGGAAGTTTTAGGGCTTCATGAGGCCAGGAAAGCAAGATGCTGGGACATGGTCACCAGATGTCTTTATGACCCATAGACCCAGCCTTTGAGCTCTATGTGTGAGAGCATCTGGACAGGGCACCTGAGACCCTTGGAAAAGGCCACACACAAGATGAGTGTTCGATGATGAGCTGAAGGGCATGTGGAAGGTGCAGGGCCAAGAGCTCTATCTGCAGGGGCATCTGGAAGCATCTCGGAGTCTGCGACTGAGTCACTCCTTGGTTCCATGCTTGGGTCCAAGGAAGCCCTGCCAACATCCTACTGCAAATGCCGCCCTACGTGCTCCCTGCGGCTGGAACAGACATGGTAGATTGATCCCAGAACACCCAACAGAGCCCAGAGAAGTCACACCACACACCCATCAAGAAACTGCCTTGATCTTTGTTCTCTACAAGAGCTCCAAGGTGGGGCTCAGGGTGCCGAGAGGCTCGGCTCTGACGAGAGAGCTCCATTTTCTAGAAAAACTTCTAGTCCGCATGAGAGAGGTGGCAGGAGGAAGAGGAGCAATCGCCCCTGGTTGAAAGTTCAACCTGACTTTCCAACCAGCTGAATTTAGGCGGGTTTTCTACCACACACTGAAGCTTGTATAGATGCAGTGTGGACATTCCTCTTCTCTTGAGCTCGTATCTGAGAGGACACACATAAGTAATGAAAGTGAAAGAAATAGCCTGCTTTGGTCCTTAGGGAACAATTTAGAAAGATTTCCCAGGAATCATCTTTGAAAAACTGGAGTGGGAGACCTCTACTCCCTTAGCTGAAGTGTCTATGGCCTCTGGGAATGCCTCAGTTTCCTTCCAGAGCTGAGTCTTAGCTCTGGTTGCACAGTAAAGTCATATGAGAGGAAAAGCCAAATATCAGACAGCCACTCTGGAAAAGAGTTTGGTAGTTGTTTCTTATAGGACCGAGCATGCAACTACCAGGTGACCCAGCAACCCTGGGCATTTATCCCAGAGAAATGAAAAGTTATATTCACACGAATACCTGTCCATGAATGTTCCAAGCAGCTCTGTCCATCA
The DNA here is from genome assembly GCF_054177405.1 of Leptonychotes weddellii. Taxonomy (NCBI): domain Eukaryota; kingdom Metazoa; phylum Chordata; class Mammalia; order Carnivora; family Phocidae; genus Leptonychotes; species Leptonychotes weddellii. The sequence continues at coordinate 43,465,128 of NC_138370.1, read as the reverse complement.
TAGCCGCAAACAGGAAACAACTCAGATGTCCTTTGATGGGGGAAAGGTTAAGTGAGCCATGGTACGTACACACCATGGGATACTGGTCAGCGACAAAGACAGTGAGTTATCAACATAGGCAACGACTTGGAGGGAACTTAAGGGAATTGTGCTGAATAAAAGAAGCCAATCTCAAAAGCCAATCTCAATAGACTGTCTGATTCCATTTGTAACATTCTTGAAATATCCAAATGATAGAGACGAGAATAGATTCATGGTGGCCAGGGCGAGGAACAGGGCAGGTGGGTGAGGCTGTAGCAGGATGGCATGTGAGAGCCTCATGGTGACGGAACGGCTCTGTATCTTGATCGTGGTGGTGGTCACACAAATCTACACGTGGCTAAGACTGCACAGAACACCCCCCCAACACACACACACAAGTGCAATAAAACTGGTGAGATCTGAAGAAGTTCTGTGGATTATACCAATGTCAGTGTCTTAGATTTGATATTGTTCTGCGGTTACAATGATGTTATCACTGGGGGAAACTAGGTGAAGGGTACACAGGGCCTCCTGTACACTATTTTGTAACTTTCTGTGAATCTATAATCATTTCAAACTAAGAAATAAAAAGCACAATCAGAAGTGAAGCATTCTGGGCTTCAGCTCCACCATTGAGTCAGATGCTTGTCAAGCAGACACATAAGACTAGGTCAAGACCTGTCTAATACAATGAGCCACTGGTAGACAGTTTATTTCTTATAGCAACAGGGAAAAGAAGAACAAACAACGGGTGCCATCTCCTAGAGAGCCATGTCCCACATGCCAGAAGGACAACATGGAGACAAAAGGGGCCGGATGACTGCACCAGGGGATGAGGGACAGTCTCGTACCATCTCCGCCCAGGCTCCCATCCCTGGATTGCCATCCCATCGTAAGCTGTCCTGTCTAGACTCAGATGAGCTGAGCCTCACACCTTGCCTTCATGGCCTGTGTGGACCCAAGCAAGGTTGCCAGGGTACCGTGGCAAAGCCCTTTTTCCACTACTCTTTCAGGTGGGACTGGGCATCCAATAGTTTTAAAAACCTCCCCTTATTCTGCCGGGAAGCTGAGGTTGGCAGCCCAGATCGAGCTCTGTAAGCAGAGGGCCAGGGCTTTGCATTCTGGCTCCACTGGGGCCATGCCCTCAGGCAATTCAGTCTCTGGTTGGACCTCCTCACCTGTAAAAGTAAGGATGGTTAGCCTTTGCCAGGAAAGCCACTGGTCATGAGGGACATGCTCTTTGGGACACTCCAGTACTTGCTGTTATGAGCACAGCCTCCTCGGTGCTGGAGAAATGCTTAGGACAAGCAAAAGGCATCTCTCTCCCAGACAAAAGCAGGATAATGACAAAGCATGAAGAGAGGGGGTGCTTTGGACAGAACAGGGCACCTGCCAACATATGCCACAGCTGCATATCCATGAATAGACATTTCCAGAGCAATTCTTCTCTTAGACCAGGAAGAGTCTTTGCATACATACACACAGATCTGAAGGAAGAACATCATGGTCTTCACCTACACGTGGAAATAAATTAGAATGACATCCCATATCCCAGCTTATAAGCTTTCTCCTTCATTCATTCAATGAATTCATTTGTTCATTCAATCATTAATTCATTCAATCCACAAACCTTTTAACTGTGTCTCATAATTATTTGGTACTCTTAAATCAACTTCCAACTTCTCATTTGGAACTGCATGCTCAGGCTTGAACTCTGGGCCCTTCAGAAAGCCCCAGATACTTACTTGATATCAGTTATCAGGGCCTGAAATATATGGAAGTAACCAAGGGCACTAACGAGGCTGGGGGCTTGGTGAAGGAGAGCAGGGAAATGGACCTGGGATATCTAGGGAAGCCTGGGTGCTCCTAGTTGAACAGTAGCCTTTGTATAGGACTCTCCAGAGCCTTTCCTATGCTAACATGCACTGTGTATCCCCAGGATGGAGATAGAGGTAGCCAGAGGAGTTTCCCAAACCCACCTGAACACAGAGCATTTCATGAGACCCTTGCAACACTCTTTGGGAAATGCTGTCCAATGCCAACATCAAGATCTGTTGGAAAAGGGAGAGTTGACTCTGGGCCTCAGGAGAGACCAGGCTCATGTCAAGAACAGATGGGGTCAGGCAGCCGGGTGAAAGGCAAGGGACAGGTAAAGGAGGACAGAGGGTCAGTTGGGTTATTTTTATAGGATTTGTGACAAGTGACCTAAAAGCGACAGGGAGACATCCTGTCTAGTGAGAGGAGGAGACTGCCTCTTCCCCCTGAGGCCTGGAGGATTTGGGGACGAGGGTTAGACAGAAAGGCTGGCTTAGAAGGGAGGCCAAGTCAGGAAGAACCAGAAAAGGAGTGTAAATGTCACAGCTGTTGGAGACAGAGATCCTGTGAAAGAAGGGACAACTCCAGAGTAGCTGCAGAGGCTTCCTCAGCTGAGGAGCTTCTAGACTCAGCTCAGGCGGCATGAGGCCTAACTTCCCTCTGAACCAGAATCCTCCCTTCCTGGCAAACCCCACTTTCCCCGGCTGCCCCGCAAACACGAACATCTGCCACCTAGTGGCGGAGAAAAATGCTGCATGACAGTGGATTTGCATACTGCAGATGAACGTTTTCACAGATTTCACGTGAGTGATGGAATCTTATTTAGTGCAAGGCATCTGCTGCATAATTATGAGTTGCTGATCTGTTCCAGATGATAACATCAGTACACTTGGGAATAGGACTGCTTATTCCCAGAGCTGAACTCCCCTGTTCATCCTTCTGTGTTTAGACCCTTGGTTTCCCAGGAATCTGAAAACCCTCAGGAGAGGGCAGGCCAGGAGTCCATGTCCTCCAAAGTCCTCCTGGGTGGTGAGTATCTGCTCCTAATAAAGATGTCTGAGTTAGGGAAAGGTCTTCTTGGCTCTGGACTCTCTTTTCTCCATGAAAATTGCCCAATTATAGAACTATCAAGTTATATTTCCACTGTGGAATGCTCGGAGACTTGAAGGCACTTCAAGTTTCTAGTTCCTGGGTTTTTGTTTCAGTTCTTTGCCAGCGTATTGGGAGCTGTTCTTTGTGGTTAACCACCAGGAGATATGGCTCCTCTCCTTGGTCTTCCCATTGGTGAAAACACAGCGTGAAATTCTAGCCAGTGAGGAGACTTGCAGCCTCCCTTTCTTCTCTGTATTTTCCTCTTCTGTCTCTTTTAAGGACATGGGTCATTTGATTGGCCTAAAAAAATCTTAAGGAACAATCCATGGAACAACCTGGAACAATCCATGATTATGAATCAATGCCTTATCATTGTGTTCTTTCCTCTGCAAGTCTTTCCCTTCCTCCCTCTCCCAGAGCAGCAGAAGGCCTGGCCCAGGATATCGTTGTCACTCGCCAGCCTCCAGCATGGTGTCTCTGACATCCACCCCTTTGCCAAGAACTTTCTGTAGTGAGCAGGGTGAAGACACCCTGCTGGGGACTGCAGGTTCAGGAGCTGCAGCCGAGAAACTGATGTCTCTCTGGTACACACACATTGCACTCCAAGAGGCTGTAAGTCTTACCCTTCCCCCACTAGATGAGCAGAGAGCAACCTAGCACTCTGCACTGATGGGGGTGTGTAACACCTATGGGAGCAGGAACCACACCCCTGAGAAGTAGAATCAGTAGGAACGGTTATGCACCACAGAGCTGCCCCACGTGAAGCCCAATGGTCATTTCATGCTGACCTCCATGCTGGCCCCAGCACTCTGGCTCTGTATATGGCCAGCATGTGGCATAATGGGGGCAGTCAGGAAGCTTATGGTCAAGGGCCAAGTCAGTCTGGGAAGCGAGTTCCTGTACGCAGATCTTCCCAAGGGTAAGCCAGGGGGGCATGAAGTGGAATAGTTCCAGATAGTCAGAAAAAGGACAGTAAACAGGTGGACCCTCATCTAGAATCCCAGGCAGGCAGGTGGCACTAGGGGAGTGTGATAGAAGGATACGGAGGCCCCACTGGGGAGTAGTTGAACAGAAGAACCAAGACGTCTCTAGGAGGCAGTGTCTGGGGATCATTTGGACCCTAGTCTCTTCATCTGTAAATGAGGATAATGATTGGATAATAATGGGGATCAATAACTGTAAATGGGGATAGTGATTAAAAGAGGTCAGGCATATGAAATATCTGTTAGATGGGTGTATGAGTTTGCTATGACTGCTGTAACAGATTACCATAACTGGGTGGCTTAATACAATGGAAATTTGTTCTCTCACCATTCTGTAGACCATAGTCTGAAATCTGTATCCCTGCAACAGATGAGTACACAAACAAGTAAGCAAAAAGGAGAAATGGACCCATAAATACAGAGAATAAACTGATGGTTGCCAGAGGGGTGGGGGTGGGATAGGCAAAATGGGTGAAGGGATGTGGGAGAGGCTTCTGGTTATGGAATGAATAAGTCATGGGGATAAAAAATATAGCAGAGGGAATATAGTCAGTGGTATTGTAATGGCTTACTATGGTGACTGATGGCAGCTACATTTGTGGTAAGCATAGCATAACATATAGAGTTGTTGAATCGCCATGTTGTACACCTGAAACTAATGTAACATTGTGTGTCAACTATACTTCGATAAAAAAAGTATGCAAAATCATCAAATCAGCATCACTGCACTGAAATCAAGGTGTCAGCAGAGCTGTGCTCTCCCTGGAAGCTCTAGGACAGATTCTGTTCTTTGCCTCCTCCAGGTTCTGGGGCTATTGGCGTTCCTGAGCTTGTGGTTGCATGGCTCTAATCTTCAAGGCTGGCATCTTCTCATCCCTCTCTGTTCTGTCTTCATATCATCTAGTCCTCTGTGTGTATCAAATACTCCCCTGCCTCCTCTTGTAAAGACACTAATGGGTCCACTCTGATAATCCAGGGTGATCTTCCAACCTCAAGATCCTTACCTTACTCACATGTGCGAAGACCCATTTTCCAACTAAGGTTACATTCATAGGATCTGAGGATAAGGAACTGATGCCTTTGGGAGCCACTGTTCTCCTGACCACATGGGGATGATGATACTTCATGCTGGCAGAGTTGTTGTGAGGGTTAGAAAAGGCCAAGTTCTTGAAAGTGCCTGGCACTATGCAGGGCACATAGAAGGCACCCAGGAATTGCTCATTGGCTTTAAGATGCAGGCTGGGAGGTGCAGGGACTGGGCCACCCCTTACAGCAGAACAAGGAGCACAAGAAGGAGCCCAGTGCTAGGATTAGGCCTGCACATGGGGTGGGACAGATGCTGGGGAAACAGCACGGAGTTGGTGCTACCTAGGAAGCCAGTGCAATGGTCCAGTTCAGTTGGGGACAAATGGGGCCCACAAAAAGACAGGGGCATTATAAGTTCCTGAATAATGGCCCTGCCTGGCCATAAGTCTTCATTTTCCAACTTGGGATTTAAGCTAAACAAACAGTCCCTTCTTTACAGCCATTTCAGAGCTGTCAGGATTTCAGGTGGAATTCAGGTATAGATATTACTTTGAATCAGGCCCTAGAAGGCTTACAAAGTTGGGAAGTCTGGGCCTCCACTGGCAGCCAAGATGCTGGGCTGGGAAGGCCAGCCCAACCTGCTTCTAGGAGTTACCATGTGGCCAAGTTCTTCTTCAAGAAGTGGTGACTCCTGGTTCTGGAACTCTCTCTCATTCTGAGCAATTGGGCAGTGCTAGCAGATGTTGGGCTGCTTTACTGGATCCCAAGGTGTGGTATAAGGCCTAAAATTCAGGCTCAACATTGTGTGCTCCTAGTATGGACTGAATTTGTCCCCTCCCCTGACCAAATTCATATGTTGAAGCCCCAACTCTCACTGTGACTGTATTTGGAGATGGGATGTTTAAGGAGGTAATTAAGGTTAAATGCAGTCATTAGGGTGGGGTCCTAACCCAACAGGACTGGTGTCCTTATATAAAGAGGAAGAGACACCAGGGGTCTATGTGCACAGGAGAAAGGCCATGTGAGGACACAGCGGGAAGATGGCCATCTACAAGTTAGGAAGAAAAGTCTCACCAGAACCCAACCCTGCTAGCACTTTGATCTTGGACTTCCAGCCTCCAGAACTGTGAGAAAATAAATTTCTATTATTTAAACCACCCAGTTGATGGCATTCTGTTTGAACAACCCAATCCCAGCCTCCTTCAGGAACTAGGGGTCACTCAGTCCTCTTGTTACTACAAAGCCTGCTTCCCACAGCCTGGTTGTTGACACTGTTTCTGGTGCCACCCCAATGTGGCCTGCATGAGATGGTCTCCTTCTCCCCCAGGGTTGTGAGTCTATGGGATCTCATCCGTTCATTGTCAGTTGTTATGTAAGGTCTGCCCCAAAACTCTGGGTGGGAAACCCTCCTTCCCCAACAGAGTGAAGAGGAGGTAATTAAAACAGGAGGTGGCTCACAGGCCAAGAGATAGAGGTCTGTGTAGGGGTAAGGTGCACCAGCCCCAGGGAAATTCCAGTATTAGTTTCCTCCTAGAGCTGGGGTGGGCAGCACTCACTTGCTCTTGGGGACCCTTTCCCAGGTTTCTCCAAGTTCAGGGAGGCCGTGGGGTTGGCCATGCTGGCTGCAGCTGTGGCTTGACCACAGCTGGGATGGGCCCCCTTTGGGCCTGGGCACCTGGCAATGACCAAGCCTCTGGCTGTGGGGACCTTGACTTTGGATTCGGAGGCTCCAGTGACTAAGCAGGGTGCTTAGAGTGGTTGATGTGCAGAGGTTGTCCCAGCTTGGGTCCTTCCTGGGACTTCTCTGGGTCAGGACAAGTTTTTTTTACCAGATTCTGTGCCTTCTATTAGGCCATAGGCCTGAATTCCTCTAGCCTGTGGGAGAAAGCTGTTGGAAATGGGTGGAAGAGGGGAGGAGGTAGACCCAGTAAGATTTATCTCTGGTGAGTCAGAGAATTAAACTGATTCTGTGGCAGGGCTCCATGACACAGGAGGTTCTGGAACTCGAAGTTAGCTGAGACCTAATTCCTTAATTCTGGTGGGGACCCTAGAATCTGGCTGGCAACTCTGAAGGTGTTGGGAAACATCAGGACCCCTAGACACAGTTGAGCCCAGGTATGGGTTCCGGGGACAAATGGCCTCAATTCTGAAATTTTCCATCTTAACCAGGAGCTCCCATAGCAACCTACAGGAAGCGCAAATCACCCAGCTTGGGTTCTGCATATTCTAGGTCTTTTCAACCCTGAGAGAAACTAGAGGCAGGGGATTTTAGATAGATTTCAACAAAATTTGATAAATCCAGAAACTGTCCAAAAACACAAGTTTTTCTGCTCATAAGAGGAGGGCAGAGCTTGACTCTGCCTTCTTGGTCCTGCCTACTCTGCCTCTGCCCAGGGCTCCAGCCTGGCCACCACCATGTGTGCCCCCGAGTTCTCTCTCCACAGCCACCTGACCTCTTTCAGACTCCTGGATTCACCATGTTCCCTCTTCCTGAGCCCTTTGTGGACCTTGTTCCCTTTGCCTGGAAAGTTCTTTCCTTCATTGTTCTCTGACTCATCCCTTTCTATCTCAATTTCAATGTCACTTGCATGGGAAGCCTTCCAGGCTATCCCACAGGCCAGATCCTCCTCTCGTCTCCTCCCTGTCACTGGTTCTCTCTCCAGCACCACATTTATCACAGCTGCAACCATTTTAAGATGCCTGTCTCCCCCACTCCCTTAGGAGCTGCACAGAGTAATGGCTACTGCTTTTTCCTCGCCGCCTAATTCCCCACACCTAACCAGCCTGTGGAAGGTTGCTCAGCAGGCATCTGTTGAATGGGTGAAAGACAAAACAGAGGTTCTTAAGGACACAGAAAATGGGTAGTGTAGGCAGGGGTGAGCATTTAGAGTGAAAGGGATTATAATTAGAACTTGGTCTCTCTCTTAGATCCTTTTTAAAAATAATTGTTGGTTTCTTTTCCGGATGATGCAGTGATACATATTAATGTTTTTCAATGTGTGCATCTCAGTTGGAGGAACTAGAGGCTCAGAGGATGCCACAGGGACAAAGACCGTGAAACAAGAGCAGAAGGAGACTTCAGAGCCCTGTTCCCAAGGTCGGGAGACCACATGCAATTCTGAGCTAAGAGTTGGCTGGCTACATAGGGCTTGCCTTTGCCTGGGTAGTTCTCAGCAACCTCATGGGGATGGCCCAGGAGTGTCAAGTCCAACTTGCTCCTCTGTGCCCTGGACACATTATGAGACCCCTGCATTTCTCCTTTTCCTCATTTATCAAATGGAGATCAATAGTAGGGCCTACTTTATTGGGTCATATGGAGTTTTAAATGAGATTTTATAGCACACATGGTGTTTAACAGCACATGTAATCTGTCTTCAGTAAGTACCTTTATTACATTAATCACTATCCAAAGGTTCATCGAAGCAGGCTCCTGGCCCCCCTCTCTTGCTGTGGACCATAACCAACAGAGTCACAATCGTGAAGAGACCTAATTCTCCTTATCAGTGCAACGTGTTCCTTTTCCTGGTAATTGTGTGAAATTTCATGATTTAGGCAGGAGAAATTGACCCCATTAAAACACTTTGAGGTTACTTCTACCACAAAGCATAAACATTACCGAATGGAGAGGCTTTACTTGATTTTACCATTCATTTAGACAGAAGGATTCTTGAAGATTTTCAATTTGAAACTATGCCTAAGTAATGTGTTTTCTGCCTGAAAAATGACTTATGTTGAAGAAGAAAGGCATAGAGTTTGCAGATGAAAGGCATGGGATCCACATGGCCCTCGTTTGCTAGCTTCCTGGGCTCAGTTCTTGTAAAATGGGAAAACAGCTTTGTGCTTCCAAGCCAATGTTCAGTAGATTATAGTAGGAGGATGTTCCCTGGAGCCCCTCCAGCCATCATCGGCTTTGCCGTTATTAACACTCTCATGATTTCACTCTCTAAAAGAAAGGGATTTCTCAAAAGTTCCAACTTTAGGGCATCAGTAAGTTAGAAATGGGATCTCTGATTTAAATCAAACAGTCCCTAGCCTATGTACTAAGAGGAAGACGAGGAGCTTCTTCAGGAGCTTCTAATACCTTTTCTTCTAACACACGAAGATATTCCCTTTTGCACTACTCACATTAAGGCTTACTGAGGCAAGGCAGGAGAACAAGCCCTTTTTCCCCCAGTAATCTCCAGCCATTTTCCCCAGTGCTCCACCACTTGGTCGCTCCATACTGCCATTATCCAAATGTACAATGGTTCTGTCGTTTAACTGTCCCTCTGGGCAAGACCATTTGAAGGTGCAGATTTTGCAAAGTTCTGCTTTTGGAAGTTACTTGTTGGCACCTACCAAACAAACACATGGAAAGAAAAGGGAATCTGGAATGCTCTTTAGTGAGGATAGTTGGGGACTTGACCCAGAACAAAGCAATATGAAATTATTTGTTTGTTTTCTGCGAGGATGGGGTGGGGACTTCGTTCTAGTCACTGAGAGCCTCTGGGCCAGTGCAGGATGAAGACACACTGTGTTCCTTTCAACCATGGTCAGCATTGCTAGGATTAGGAAATGAAGCCCCTCTGTGCCATTCCCGAATCTTGAACAAGATGACCTAAGCAAACACAGTCACAGGAGAGCATAGCTTCAGTCCTCTGAGACACATGGCCCTCAGTTCATGCCTCAGATTTGGTGTTTCTATTATTGTGTCCACTGACTTGTGATGCTGTCAGGGACTCTGCCTCTCCCACCAGACGTTGAGCTCCCCCAAGACGGTTATTATGCACATCCTGTCATTTTGTTTCCCAGCACAGAGAAAGACACTTAACACTCTGATGCAATAACAAAATGAATGAATGAATGAATGAGTGCATTTTAGTGACAAAGGTATTTCTGTCTCACCAAGTCATTGTCTTATGAGGAAAGAAAGCAAATGAGAAGGGGACCAGTAAGAAGTCCTGTGTGCAGGATTGCTTCCTGTGCCTTCTGACCTTCAGTTATGAAGCATGACCTTTACTGCTTGTTGAGCATGGACTGCTTTTAAAGGATATCCTTCCACCACCCTCCCAGAAGGAAGGGAGATTGGATGGTTCTCAAAGCCAACCACTTTCAGGGCCTTCTCAGAGTGCTCTGAAATAAGAAGACAGTAAGGGGAGGTAGCAGCAGTTCTGGATGGAGCCTGGGTCCATTTTCACTGATGGGGTAGAAAAAAGTCTTAGCAGAAGTAGCTGATTTATTGAAAGTCAACTGAATGTGGAAGAAGACAGGATAGCCAAGCAAATACTCTTCCCTCAAGCTCTACCTACACCCCCATACAAATGTGTGCACCTGTGTGTACCTACGTGTACCTGTGCATGCACACGAGCACACACACACACACACATATAAACTTATCATGTCCTTTGGGAAGTAGATCATGTAGACACAGGTATCGAATGGAAAGTCACTTCTTCAGAAGAGGCTAATACATTAAAAACCCAAGATAACATAGCCAAGGGTGACAGGAATTTGGATATAATAAAGTCGACATCAAATATTTTCATGGAGGGGCAGGCTGGGAGGAGAAGGAAAAGCTGGCCGGACAAACTGAAGGTAATCCTGATTTAGAAAGTGAGGAGGCAGAGGATAGGTCCCTGTGCCTCAATTCTCCAAAAGGGCCAACAAAATGGCATGAATTAGGAGAATCCTGGAATCTGTCTGTCTTGAAGTTCCCACCAAAAGTCCCAGGACCCCAAATCATCATTGATATTGAAACCAGAGCAGTGGTGTCAAATCAGAGCCTGGGCTGGGACAGACTGCACAGTGCCATGGACCCGAGGCTCACCTATTCATTCACTGACTTTGCAACATCTCAGTCTTGCACTTCAGGAACTTGGATTTCTCAGCCTCCATTTATGGTTTCATGTCAGGGTTTTATTAGAGTGATTCTCTATGGGATAATGATGATCCTTTGCATATCTAAAATGCCTTGTAGTTTATCAAGTGCTTGCCTTTGCTCTACCTCCTTGCAAGAAGACTCACAGCTAGACATAAAGGGCTCATTACTTCCATCTTATAGGCAAGAAAATTGTGGTTTTGAGAAATCACAGAGAGAAGGGAGTGGCCGGCTGTGCTTCAGCTGCTTCATGGTCCTGAGCATTCTATCCTTCTCCTCTTTATTGATCTGAGGTGTATTTGCAATATGAAAAGGCTCTGTGTCAGGGGTTTCAAGGCCCCCTGGCTCTGCTGCTGTCTTCCTCCACTTTCCAAGCAATAGTTCCAGGATGTGATCATGTCACTCCTGCTGAAGACCTTCAGTGGTTGCCCATGGCTGCTGTCATGGAACTTTGAGCCTAATCACTTCTCTGTCTTTCCTCCATCTTTGCTGCTGTATCAGCACAAAGAGTTGGGTCTGCTCTCATCTGGGACCTTGTCCCTCTGCAGGCTGCAGCCACATTTTCATTGTCACACCCCAGATCCAGGCTTTTCAAAATGAGGTTCCCTTACCTGGTTAAGCCAGGGATACCAGGAGCTACAGAATAAACCTGAACATTCTCCTGAGACATCTTAAAGAATCACTGTTACTCAATAAGTAATTTAAAAATTCCTTCTGTATCAAAATGCAAAAGATATATTATGGAACAGAATGCAAAAATCACCTGAATTTTAAAGAAAACCTGAGGCTTCAGAGGCCCCCACAATTGTGGAGCCCTTTGCTTACAGATCCCAGGGCCCATCTCTTAGTTAGCTCCCCTGAGCCACTGTGGGCACTCTGGGGGAAACAGGCAACAGCTTCTCTTCCTTTCCCTGCCTTTCAGCACCTGGCCTTGGGCTGGAATGTGCTGGGTTTTCAAGGCTCCCTGAGTTCACACAAAGACTGGTCCCACGCATAGAGCATCCCAACAGGCTTATGCTGCTCTCAGTGGTTAGGAGACTCCTGGGTCAGGTAGAGAGAAGCAGCCAGAAAGGGAGCACAGAGCACTGAAACTGACTTCAGGATGCTCCTGCAGGGCATTTCTAACATAGCCACTGAACAGCTGGAGAGCTGACTATAGACCTCATTTCCCCATCTTTGAATGAGGGGCTTCTCTTGATGATCCACCTGGTCACATCCACTGTTGCATTTGGCAGGGCTTGGTGAGCTCCTTTGTGACCCCAGAGTGCTGGGATGCAGGCTGGAGACCGACTCAGGCCTGACCCTCCATCACCCTCCCTCCACCCAGATGCTGTTACCTAGCCTTTGAGATTCTGCCAGGATTGGCTCCTCCATCCCCACAGCTCCTGGTCCATGCAGGCCCTTCTCTTCTCCCTCCTGGACCATCACAACAGTCTCTCACTGGGCCCCCTGGCTCTGCTGCTGTCTTCCTCCACTTTCCAAGCAATAGTTCCAGGATGTGATCCTGTCACTCCTGCTGAAGACCTTCAGTGGCTGCCCATGGCTGCTTCAGGGGCCTTTTGGGGTCCTAAAGGATGGGTCCCCCGGGGGCTTTCACCCACACTCCAGCCCAGCTTTATCTCTCACCTGCCCACCTCCATCATAGCACTTGTTGTCGTGAGGCAATCATCTGTTTACTTCCCTGTCTCTTCCTCCAGACCAGCAGTCAGCAAACATTTTCTCTTAAAGGCCAGATAGTAAGTATTTTCAGGTTTGTTGGCCATTTGCTCTCTGTTACAGCTACTCAACCTGCCTTTATAACACAAAGCAACCATGGACAATAGGTTAACAAATGGACAAGGCTGTGTTCCAATAAAGCTTTATATATAAAAGCAGGGAATGGGCTGGATTTAGCCCCCAGGTTGTTGTTTGTGGTCCCCAGCACACTGTCTTGCACATGTTAATGTTTCACAAAATATGTTTGAATGAATGTATGATCCAGAACCATGTGTTGAGGGGACAGAAGGGCACAACGTGTTTTTCCTGTGGATCCAAGTCTAACACTACAGCACCGTGAGCAGCCTCAGCCTGTGGGATTTGACTCTGTGCTGCCTTGCCAGGGTTTCTGCTTCCAGCATTGGATCTCAGGAGAAGAAACCCCAGGCTTCATGGATTAGCATTTGGTAAGCTGTAGAGTGAGATTCCTGGTTCACTAGTGCACAGGGACAGGAAAGCCCCCAAATGACCCAGCCATAGAGGGAGGGAAACCACTTGCCAGCTCCCAGTACTGAGCAAAAGCCCCATGGGGCCAGGCTCCCTCAAAAATATCCGTCAGCTATGACTGCTCTGGGCCCAGAGCCTCATGGCAGCCATTGGGAGGGTGGGGGAATCCAAAGACTCCCAGAAAGCTCCAACTAGTTGTGAGGCAAGAAACCTCTTCTTCTCTCTCACCCTTCAAAGCTGTTTCTATGGCTCTCCTGCCTCTGGGATACCTTGGGGCCTATCCAAGCACTCCTCATTTGGAGGAAGGAAGAACTTTCTTGACACCTGGTAGACCTTTTGTCTGAAGTCATTCTACCACCTGGTGGCAATATCTGGGAATTGCATCCCCATTCTGGCCAATCCAAGAGAAGCCCTTTTGGCTGGGAAGTCCTACCTCCAAAGCCCTTTCCAGCAACCTGATAGGACTCCATTTTGCAAACTCGTGGAGCTCTATTTTGTAAAGACATCCATTAGCATCAATGATGCTCTTTTCCCATGTAGCAGCATGGCTCTGTCCCTCACTTCCTCTAGGTCTGAGCTCTCAGTGAGTTCCTCCCTAGTAACTGCTATAAAGGAACTCCATCCTCCTCCCCACTCAAAAGCTTCCTACCCTCTCCCCCTTGTTTCCTTTCCTTCACTATGCTGTCACCACCTGTCATTTTCAGTAACATCTGTTGGTTTGTTTATTGTGCCTGTCCCCGCACTAGAATGTGGGCTTTCTGAGGGTGTGCTGTCTAGTTTCAGTTTCTATCTCTGTGGCTAGAACAGCGCTGGCACACAGTCTCCCAGTAAATGTTTAATGAATGAGTAGACAGTACCAAATACACACCAGCCTATGGTTTTGCTTTCTTTAAACACTTGATCTCAGTTTTGTGAACTGCATTTCGTTATGTGCCATCTTGCACATAACATTAAGTATGTAATCTCGTATTCCCTCCTGGATTGCAAATTCTAGAGAGGATTATGTTTGCATTTTCTAACTGAAACCAAAGCTCAATAAATAAATATTTTTTTACTATGAATACAATAATGTTACTGTCATTAATAGTCCCTCACATTTATAATCTGTTTCATAGTTTCTACACTTGATCTTCTTGACAATTCTGTAAAAGATTAAAAACAGGAATTATGACTCTAATTTTTATATGAGGAATCTAGGGCTTCTCATACTAAGGTTAAATGACTTGTCCAAGATCACACAATTCCTGAGTGGATGTGCCGGGACTGAGCATTCTGTTCTCTGCTTTTCTTGATTAGCAACCAAATGGGGAGACTGTCCCTCAGATGAGGTTGTTGGGAATATGTGACATCACAGTGTGGGCAGAGGGGATCTGTACAAAGACCCTACAGAAAAGCTGATTCTCCAGCATTCCTTGCCCCTGCTATATTAATCTGCTACAGTAACAAAGTGCCTGAGACTGGGTGGCTTAAACAACAGACATTTATTTTCTCACAGTCCTGGAGGTTCAAAATCTAAGATCAAGGTGTCAGCAGGTTTGGTTTCTCTCCTTGGCCTGCAGATGGCCACCTTCTCATGTGGCCTTTCCTCTGTGTGTGTTCGTGTCTTGATTTTCTTTTTTAATAAGAACACCAGTAATATTGGGTTGGGACCCACTCTAATGACTTCATTTTACCTTAATTTCCTCTTTAAAAGCCCTATCTCCAAATAGAGGCACATTCTGAGTCCCTGGGAGTTAGAACTTCAAAATAGGAGGTTGAGGGGACACAATTCAGCCTGTAACATTCCACCACCTGCACTTGCCTCCATGAGACAAATGCCACCTTCTTTCCCCACAGGCCTGTGCACTCCTTGGAGAGCCTCTGGATACTTTCCTGCATGTTCAGAAATTGCCAGCTGGTTGGCTGATTACTGGCATGTGGAAGGACAAGTTCCCAGGCCACCAGTGACTGAAAGGATGGAAAACCCTAGAAGCCATAGAGACCCCTGCAGGAAAAGCAGCTGTTGTAAACTATGACCACTTTATTAACATCCCAAGTAACAGGGGATTTCCTTCCAAGAAGAATGCCTTAGGGCCAACATCTAGGAGAATGTTCTGTGCACATGGACAGAGGAGGCAAGCACTCAGAGTTCAATTTCAGAGACCTAAGAAGCTCTCCCAATGTGTCCCAATTGACTGACACCTGAAATTTGTTCAGCTCATGTTGGAGCAAACCTCTTTGTGACCCTAGACCTCAGTTTCTTAACCTATAAAATAAGGGACTTGGACTAGATCCAACAGTAAGATTTAAAAGGAGGGTTTGTGTCCCAGCTCCAATACCAGCTAGCTGTGTGACCTTGGTCAAGTCACTTAACTTTTCTGCAACTCAGTAGCTACATCTCATAAATAAAGAGTAGGATCAGGGCGCCTGGGTGGCTCAGATGGTTAAGCGTCTGCCTTCGGCTCAGGTCATGATCCCAGGGTCCTGGGATCGAGTCCCGCATCGGGCTCCTGGCTCAGCGGGGAGCCTGCTTCTCCCTCTGACCCTCTCCCCTCTCATGCTGTTTCCCTCTCTCTCGCTCTCTAAAAAATAAATAAAATCTTTAAAAAAAAAAAGAGTAGGATCAGGTAATCTATAATTCAGTGCTATCTCTGAAATTCTCTGTTTAAAAATTTTTTTCAAGCAGTTATAAACTTACAGAAAAGTAGGAAGTACTGTTATGTAACAAAACCTTTTCCTCCTGATCATTTGAGAGTAAGTTGCTGACCTGATTCCCCATTAGTGTGTGTTTCTACAAATAAAGACATCTACCTCTATAACCACAACACAACCATCAGCACCAGGGGACTGACATTGATACAGTGCTGTCATCATACTCTTCAGACCCCCACTAACGTTTTTCCAATTGGCCCAATAAGGTCTTTCAAAGCAAAGGGATCCATTCAGAATGATGTGCTGCTTTAGGTGTTCACTTCAATTTAGTCCTCTTCAGCTTGGGACAGTTCCTCCATTTTTTCCTTTTATTTTCATGACCTTGATTCTGTGGAAGATTGTGGTCTAGTTACTTTGTAGAGTGTTCTTCAGTGCCAGGCCCCCTTTACAGGGATACTTCACTTGGACTCTGGCTTCCCACATTGCTCATCTTGCTGCATGTTGCCCCATCCAGGCTCTGATTCTCATTCTGGACCACCCCTCCATGAGGATGTCGTCCTCACCTGGCTTGGGCTCCACCACCCCTTGCCAGGACACCTTTCCTTGTGGACATCCTCCTCAGTGCTCTCACACAGCTCTGAGACCATGGCTCTCCTGTCCCTGAACTAAGGACATAATAGATACTCGACCACACATCATGGCTTTAGGACTGAATAGTTCTGTGTGAAAGGGAAGGGGAGGGAAGGTGGTAGCTGATGACTTTAGTCCTGAGTGTGTCCTCTGAGTGTAGATGATGCCTGCTAAGTGGGAGTCAATAAGAAGGAAGAGAAGTACCAGGAGGCGCCAGGATTTAGAGAGAGGCAGTAGTGGGGTCAAGAACAGAAAAACAAGGAACCTAAGGGCACTGAGACAGGTTTTGCACATTTTAGAGCTCAGAAAGATTGGGTCCACAAAAAGAACCCCACAAGAGCAGGATGGGAATGGGGTCTCACTTTGGAAGGCTATCTCACGTGGGCATTTGTTCCCAAGCAAGTGCCAGAATGGTGCAAATTGTAAAAGTATAAACAGGAGATGTGATAGGGAGCTGGGGATGTGCAGCTTGGAGAAGTCAGTGTTCTGCAAAGCCAGAAGCATGGTCTTCAAGCATGCACACAATGTCCACATGGCCCCCAAGGAGCTGCACCAAGTTCATGTGCAAAAGAGCTACAGGGAGGCTGATGTAGCTCAGCATGGGACTTTGTTCAAAGCTATGCAAAGCTGAGAAAGGCTGTCTACCTGTGGTGAGCTTCCTGTCATTTGTGGCATTCAAGCTGAATAACTACTTGCTGGGGTTGATATAGAGAACATCAAGAGGACTCAAATCCAGGCCAGGGAAGCGGTGTGAGGAGGAGAGAGAACTCAACAAGGGCCCATCCCAATCTGAGGTTTTGTCATTCAGCTTGCCCTTTGACAGGCGCTTGGTTCTACTGACTGTTAACTATGTACCAGGCTTTGCCATCCTTTCATCTGCATCATTATACCCTGGCATTGGCCTTATGCAGTCCTTGTGACAATTCTCCCCATTTTACAGGTCAGGAATGTGGGGCTTAGATGCTCAAGTTCTTCGGGTTAAGTGCTGAGTCTTGGCCACTGATTCTGGACCTGACCCCAGTGCTCAGGTCCACTCCCCGCGCCCCCAATGTTCTCAAGGCCAACTCAGGACAAAGGAGCCCAGGCCTGCCTGCTCCCCTGGGTGTGGGTCCCACTGAGGCTGGCTCTGCTCTCCACATCTGTGCCAGCAGCTGCTCGCGCAGCATCTGAGACCCTGGGTGATCTGGGGACAAGGCTTTGGAAGGATGCTCCAAAGGGAGGGGCAGCCCATTCACACACGCAAGCAGACAGAGATGAGCCAGGAACCAAAGATAGAAAGTGCCTCTTATTGGGCCTGTTCTGATGTAAAAATGCAGAACTCAGAATTAAACAAGCATTTTGCATTGCAGAGCAATAGTGCCTAATTAAGCTATTCTGGGGCCTGGGGGCACTTAGGAATTTTGTGAGGTTTCATTGCTCAAGACAATGAATAATACATAAGTCTGTACAGTCTCAATTCAAATGATGACTCATCAGTCACATCGAAGGCTTCGTTCCAACCCTATCCATATTCTGATGTGATCTTCCTACACTTCAGAATGCCTAGGCTTGGCAGCTGGGGCCCCCCTATTTCTTGGTGATTAAAGTTTGGCTCTTTTAGGGAAACACTTTTCAAAGGTGAAACATGGACCATTGCTGGTCAGCAAACTGCTTGTTCCTGGTCCATGAAGAGATAAGCACAGAAATGGAGAGTAAATGCTTAGAAGCCTTTATAACAATTTAACAGAATGACTTTGTGTAGTTAGAATCTAATAATAAAAGTTTGGGCTTGCATTTTATATGTTCATTTTTTAATTCACTTTTCTAGTAATTCAATTTTATTATGCTTTATTAAAATATTGGCTTAATAAATTAGCAATTTAAAATAAAAAACAAGAGCCCTCTTTCTTCTCCCACAAATGGTCTGAGAAGTGCAGGTCCAGGCCATGGTCCTTCCTGCTCATCACAGGGTCTGCAGAGCACAGTCAGCTTCATGACCCTCAGGCCTAGTTAGTGCAGAGCAGCAGGCCCGGTTCAAGAGCAAAGCACCAAGTTCAAGCACTTGGGGAAGAGGAGCATGCCCGGCATTCGCTGCAGGGCTGTCTACGCTGAGCTCCAGCTGTGTGGCCCCTTAGCTCAAGACCACAGCTGATCTTCCTGGAGCCATAGTACCCTCCTGGGGCTTGTAGACCAGTGACTAAATCAGGACATCGAAGTTCATACCCCAACTTTGCCAGGAAGTAGCTGGGTGACCTTGGCCAAGTTTCTTCTCTCTTTGAGTTTTAGGTTTCTTGTTTGTAAAATGAAAAAAATTTTCATTTCAATGGCACTTCCAGTTCTTTCATTCTATGACTCCAACATCCCCTGGGAACCACTAAAATGCCCATTTTAAAACAAGAAAATCGAGGCCGTATCTCTAACCAAGTTCTTATAGCACATGAAAGCAATTTCTTAATCTAGACCCAGAAGAATCACTGATATCCAACACTCATATTTTCTTACACATCTATTAAGGTTTAGTTTAATATAATAAGCTGCACATATCTGAAGAGTATATTGTGTTGAGTTTTGACATGTGCATTCGCCTGTGAAGCTATCATCTCAACCAAAATATAGTTGACCCCTGAACAATACAGGGGTTAGATGCACCAACCTCCAAGCAGTTGAAACTCTGTGTATAACTCTGTGTATAACTTTGGCTCCCCCAAAACTTAACTACTAGTAGCCTACTGTTGGAAGCCTTACTGATAACATAAACAGTTGATTAACACATGTTATATGTATTATATACTGTATTCTCACCTTAAAGTAGGCTGAAGAAGGAAAATGTTATTAAAAAACCATAAGGAAGAGAAAATACATTTACAGCTCTACACTGTACAAAACCCTCATATAGGTGGACCCGGGTAGTTCAAGCCCATATGTTGTTCAAGGACCAACCATATTGATCATTCCCATCACTTCCAAAAGTTGTCTTGTGCCCCTTCAAAATCCTCTTTCCCCTTAAACTCTGGCCCCCAGCTAACCAACGATCTGCTTTCCGTTACTACAGATGATTGCATTTTATAGAATTTTATATGAATAGAATCATATAGTATTCACTTCTTCTGACTTTTTTCACCCAACGTAATGGTTTTAAGATTTATCCATGTTGCTCCATGCATCAATCTTTTAAAAAAATGTATTTATTTATTTGAGAGAGAGAGCACAGAGGGAGAGTGAAAGGGAGAAACAGACTCTTGCTGAGCAGGACCCGGAGATCATGACCTGAGCCAAAGGCAGATGCTTAATCTACTGAGCCACCCAGGCACCCTGCATCAATCCTTTTTACTGCATTAACTGAATATACCATAACATTGTTATCTGTTCAGTAGTTGATAAAATGTAGTTGATAAAATTTGGGGTGTTTGCTATTACAAATATTACTATAAACATTCATGTGTAAAGTTTTAGTGTGACCATGTACTTTCATTTCTCTTGGATAAATATGTAGGATTTGAATGGCTGGATCATAAGGTAGGTATATGTTGAACTATTTTAGAAATTACCAAAGTGTTTTTTTAGTGGGTTGTACCATTTTATAATTCCATCAGATTTGTATGAGAAGTCCACTTATTCTACACCCTTGTCAACACTCAGTACCACCAGTCTTAAATTTTAACTGTTCTAGTGAATGCATAGTAGTATCTCAGTGTGGTTTTAATTTGCATTTCCCTGATGACTAATCAAGTTGAACATCTTTTCATGTGCCTATAGATCATTTGTAAATCTTTTGTCAAGTGTCTGTTAAATCTTTTCCCCATTTTTAAACTGAGCTCATTTCATTGCAAGAATTCTTTATATATTCTGGATAAAAGTTCTTTGCTTGATGTACATGTTGCAAATATTTTCTTCCAGTCCCAACACTTGGTCTTCAGTTTTTTGATTGCATACAATTTCTAGGACTTTACAATTCTGTATAAGGATATCCATGTGCCTGAGTCCTAGCCATGGACCCAGGTGAAGAACATCGGCTCTAAGGTTCCAGGCCTGGCCAAAAGATGGTGAAAGCTGGTGCCAGTAGCAGAAATAGGCCCAGTGAAGGTAGAATAGTTTTGTGAGTAGGACAGGTGTGCATAGTTTCAGGTCAATTGAATTTTAGGAGATGACAATAAAGTGGAAAAGTTCAAAAGAATATGGACAAATGAGATTCACACTGTCCCTATCGACTGTCCAGAGAAAGTACAGCCAAGAAAACAGGTTTGATAAAGTCATCAAGGAAGACCTGGTGGACTCTCTTGCAAGACATGCAAGTCAAGTTGCTTGAGCTGGGAGGCATTCCTGATTAAGGGCAGGACACTGAATGAGTCCTCTCATGTAGAGTCTGTAGAGGACATGAAAAGAACAAGAGATCAAGGACTGAAGAATGAAGGAGTGAATATTCCCAGTCCCAGAGAGAGGAAGAAGGGGAGACATGGAGGACTGATGGGAGCCCAAATTATTGCATTTGGCTTTTGTGATGTTGGCCAGGGAGATGTGTGCATAAGCAGATTTGGACAAAATGAAAGATTTAAATTGATATGCATAACAAGGGCTTGTAGATACCAGGGGAGGAGAAAAGGGTGGGGAAGGATGTTTGCCAACAGAGGAGAGGCAGAAATGGGGAGGAAGACCAGGCAGGCCAAGCACTTGAAGAGGAGGAGCGATGAATTTGAGTAGCTGTTATGAAATGTGCATTCGTGGAAGAGATAACTGAAACTAGAGGATTTGTTGTAGGTTTTGATGTGTGCATACAGCGTTCTATCTTCTTCATCTGCCTTTCAAGAAACTTTCCAGTAAAGACCTCTAATGCACCTCAAAGTTTTTTGAGTCAGATTTGTATCTATTCTGAATGCAACAGCATGCTGAGGCTGGCCTCAAGGCAGTCCCATTTTATTCAGGTTACAAAAAGGTTTGATGGTAGATGGTGAGTAGCTCTTGGCTCAGGGCAGGGATCTTGTCTGTCTTGTTCTTTGTTTAGGAAATGTTAGCATTTTCTATGTTCTCATCAAATGATGGTTGAATGTTATTGTAACAAGCCTATAGTCATATATTGTATATTGCCTGGGGAATAAGTGTAGGAGAACCAGATATTTCTAAAGAAAGCATTAAACAGTTTGTCTCCAGGTTAGACACCTGCTCCCCATCTTCATCTTTTCTTCTCCATGTGACCACATGCATTTCCTTATGTAGATCATTTTGTCCTCTCACTCTCCACACATTTGCTTATATACACATTACCCTGCTCACCCCAATAAACCTAGCAGATAGTTCTCAATGTTAACCATGCTCAGGGACACGACTGCAGACTGCAAACAAATACCTTAAAACACAAAGACTTCTGGAGTGCTATAGGAATTGGAGTATGTTAGCATACAGTAAGTTCATTGCTCTGAAGAACACCATGTGTGAATTATGGCCAGGTGGGGAGGAAAGGTTCTTACCTTGGAAACTCGTCTTACTTCTTCATCTTTCAGGTTTGTTTCCCCTAACCTTGGAATTGGTTAAATTTGCCATAGAACACTGGACTTCCCTTAAGTGAGATTTGTCCTTCTGTCATTGCTTGTCCAATGCTGGCTTTCCATACCACAATGCAAGCTCCAGGAAAGCATTCACCAAGGCTTATCTTGATTATGGTGATATGCTTATACCTGGGGACACTTTAAATGCTTAATAAATGTGTGTTAACTGAATAGCTTATTGACTGATGCCTTCTACGTTCCTGGCAGAAGAACCACAGTCTAGAGAGGAATGAGGAGCCTCCTCCATCTCCCATTGCTCTTCCTGGGATCTAGAAAATGGCTTCTCACCCAATAAAGAGCTGAGGTTCTGCCTCAACATTCTTTTCAAATGTAAAGTCATGAATTTTTACTTTATAAGAGGCTCTTAGAGTTTCTTTAGAGATTCCTTTTATCTAGGAGGATACAGAGTTTGAACAAATTTAACCAAATCCCTCAAAGAACAAGTGATACCTGAACCCAGGTATCAGATCCTCAGGCCAGATCCTCACCTTAAACAGTGTCCAGAAGTGGTGTGGCCCAGTCGTTAAGTCTACCTCCATTAGATTAGACTGTCTGGGTGTGAATACTAGTTCTACAACCTCTTAACTGCATGACATTGGGCAAGTCACTTCACCTCTTTGAGCTTGGTTTCCTCAATCTGTGAACCAGGCACAATACCTCCTTCTGAGGACTGATTGTGGGGGGGGGGGGTTTAACACATATAAAAGTATTTAGAAGTGTGCTTGACATACAGGAAGCACTATGCAAATGTTAGCTGTTATAAACAAAGAGGTTTGCGTGGTATTTCTTAGCCTGCTCAGAGCCACTCAATCCAGTGATTGGAGGGGATGGAATCTGGGACATTCCTGATTTCCACAGCAAGCGAGGGGTTGAATTAGGACTCAGGACACTGAGGCTCCTGGGTGCTTTCAGGGCTCCAGTATGTCTGTCCCTCACTAATCCTGATTCTTGGCACTTCCCTCTGAGTGAATGCCTTCTATCCTATGAGCCTCAGTTTCCTCATTTGAAGGGAGGAAGTGGTCATCTCTGTTCTGCTACCTACAAGGTCAACAGTGATGGATGAGAAGGTGCTTTTAAACAGGAAAAATGAAAGTTTTCACAATTATTTTCAAACAAGTGAGTTGTCTGGGTAAATACTAAGAGTTTTGAGTCGGAAGTGCTCTTCCTGAAAGAAATTGCTGAGAATCTGCTTCTTAGGAAACAAGGTGACCTCGAGTGGAAAGTTAACTGCTCATTTCATTGGTTACATCCGTGCCCAGGGTGGGTGCAGCCAGCAGAAGTGGCAGAGTGCCCAGGCCGGCGACACCGACACTGGGCAGCCAGGAAGAGGCAGTGACATCTGTGCGGGGGCGGAAGCAGATGCATTTGTCAGGGTTTTGCTCTTTCTTTTCTAAATTCAGAACATTTGGGGAGAGAAGAAGAGTGAGGAATACTGATTTCCCCTCCAGGAAGGATGATGGATGGCAGGAGATGGTGGAAAACATGGCCACTTCCTCTCCCCCTCCTGCCCCATCCATCCCATCTCCATCTCTTCCTCGAAGGCTATCTGCTTGTTGTCTCTCTCCCTCCTCCTCCACTACCTCCCTAGGCTACCACACTCCCACTCTGCTTCACACTCTTTCTTTCCTCACTCCCTGACCACACATGCTGCCGAGGTTCAAAATTATACCACGTGTCTCGGAAGGAGTTATTTCCCCTGCATGTAATGGAATCTCTGCAACAAGAGAGGTTCAGACCCCAGCCTGGGTCATTTGTGAGACCTGGCAGCAGGGTGGGCTTTCCCAGGGGGCCAAATGGTCACAGCTGTGCTGTGAGCAGCCGCAGAGGCTAGATAAGGGCAGTATTAAGCTCATCCCTAACTGCTTGTGGGGAGACATATGGCTGGGAGGAAGGAAATGTGAGGGTTGAAGGCTGTTAGCTGGGACAGTGTAGAGAGAGAAAAGGTGGGGGTTGGGGAGAGGGGTCCCTAGAACAAGGGTTGGCTTGGATGTCAGGAGTCAGGACTCTGAATTCCAACACTGATAGCACCTACCTGACTTTGAAGAGTCACACCACCAAGCTATTAACCAGTTAAGAGAACACTAGGGTTTCTCAACCTTTGCACTATGGATATTGGGGACCACACAAGTCTTTGTTGTGGGAGTTGTCCTTTTCATTGCAGCATCCCTAGATAGATGCCAGTAGTACCCCCACCTCAGTTCCCAGCTGTGACAACTAAAATGGTCTCCAGACATCACCAAGTGTCTCCTGAAGGCAGGGGCAGCAGTGGGTAGTTGTGTGGGGGGAGGTGTGTGCAAAGTCCCCACTGGGCTGAGAATCACAGAAAAAAATTTCTGTTTGGAAATTACTCCCAGTGAGACAATGGGCCTTTAGCATTTTAACAATAGGTATTCAAATCCTGATTCTATAAAAAAAAATTCTGAGATTTCTGTTGACCTTAATTCTGCACGTAACAAGCAAAATGGAGAGAGATTTGGCACTGGGCAGTACAGCCAGCTTATCATAAAAAATGATGGGCCACCTGAGTCCCCACTGGGCACCATGACATATGGTTAAATCCATATGGATTGGGCTGCATAGGCTTTATTTTGTTTTGTTTTCTTTATACTGACAGATATTTTAGAACTAATTGAGAAACTCCACTATAAAACTCAAGAAGATTGGATGTTAATTCAGGTAAACTGAGGCACAGAAAAGGAAAACCCTTAAGTAATCTTAGAACTAGCCTTGGGTTTCTGACAGAAATCTTAACTCATGTACTGAAAGAGAGAGGAATGCATAGAAGTTCTCAGAGCCCTGTCACACAAGCCAAACAAATTCAGATACCTAGTTTCCTATAGTCAAGAAAATGGAGCAGGAAGAGAGAAGGAATCTGGGTCTCTGAGGCATGTCCACCATGAACTGCCTATCTCCAGACTTTCTTTATATCAAAGAATAAACCTTTGCATGTTTACCAACTGCTTTTTCAATTACTGTATCTCTTGGACAATTTTGTTAATCAATCCAATCACAGAAGCTCAGCTCAGCCTTTGATGCTGGTCCTCAAGATCTTGTTCAAATGTTACTATAAACCAACTAGACCTAACAACCATTTATTGAATACTCCACCCAATAATAACAGAATACAGTTTACTCTATGGTACAAGAAACACTCTTTAAGGCAGATATATAAGATGCAGCTAAAGTAGTACTTACAGGGAAATTTATAGCTGTAAATGCTACATATATTAATAATGAAGAAAGGTCTCAAAGCAATTGTCTAACTTTTTCCCTTAAGAAACTGGGAAAAGAGGAGTAAACTAAAACCAAAGCAAGAAGAGGAAAAGAAATATTAAAGAGTAGGGTGAAAATGAATGAAACAGAATAGGAAAAAAAATAGAGAAAACCAATGAAAAGATCTTTGAAAAGATCAAAAAATTGACAAGCAATATTGACCAAGAAAAAAAGGAGAACACTCAAATTTTAAAATCAATAATGAAAGATGAGACATTGGGGTGCCTGGGTGGCTCAGTCATTAAGCACCTTGCCTTCAGCTCAGGTCATGATCCCAGGGTCCTGGGATTGAGCCCCGCATCGGACCCCTGCTCTGTGGGAAGCCTGCTTCTCCCTCTCCTGCTCCCCCTGCTTGTGTTCCTTCTCTGGCTGTCTCTCTCTTTGTCAAATAAATAAGATCTTAAAAAAAAAACAAAAACAAAAAGAAAGATGAGACTTCACTATTATTCTTACAGGAATAAAAAGAAACATAAATGAATACCATAAACAACCACATTCCAAGAAATTAGATAACTTCAATGAAATGGAGAAATTGCCAGAAAGACAAAAACACAAAACTTACTCAAGAAGCTACACATAATCTAAACAGACCTATAACAAGTAAAAGATTGAAGGAGTAATCTTAAAAATTCCTACAAAGAAAAGACCAGGCCCAAAGCTTCATTGGTGAATGCCACAAAACTTTTTTTTTTTAACTCAGACCAATTATTCACAAGCTCTCCACAAATTAGAACCTTTGTAATTCATTCTATGAAGCCAGTGTTACCCTGATGCCAAAACTGGACAAAGATATCACAAAAAAGAAAAAATCTGGAAAAAACACAAATACATGGAGGTTAAATGGCATGCTACTAAACAATGAATGGGTCAACCAAAAAATCAAAGAGGAAATCAAAAAATACATAGAGGGAAGTGAAAATGAAAACACAAAGGTCCAAAATCTTTGGGATGCAGCAAAAGCAGTTCTAAGAGGAAAGTTTATAGCAATATAGGCCTACCTAAAGAAGCAAGAGAAATTTCAAATAAAAAACCTAGCCTTACACTTAAAAGAGCTAGAAAAGAATAAAAAACAAAACCCAAAACCAGCAGAAGGAAGGAAATAATAAAGATTAGAGCAGAAATAAATGAAATAGAAACTAAAAAAACAATAATACAGATCAGTGAAATCAGGGGATGATTCTTTGAAAAGATCAACAAAATTGATAAACCTTTAGCCAGACTCATCAAAAAGAGAAAGAAAGGGGACCCAAATAAACAAAATTAGAAATGAAAGAAGAGAAATAACAACCAATACCATAGTAATACAAAGGATTATAAGAGAATATTATGAAAAATTATATGCTGAAATATTGGACAACCTAGAAGAAATGTATAAATATCTAGAAAAATATAACCTCCCAAAATCGAATCGGGAAGAGATAGAAAATTTATTTACTTATTTATTATTAAAATTTACTTATTCTTCTCAAACTATTCCAAAAAATAGAAGAGGAAGGAAATCTTCCAAATTCATTCTATGAAGCCAACATTACCCTGATATCAAAACCAGATAAAGACACCACAAAACCAGAGAACTACAGGCCAATATCTCTGATGAACACAGATGCAAAAATCCTCAACAAAATATTAGCAAACTGAATCCCACAATACATTTAAAACAATCATTCACCATGATCAAGTGGGATTTATTTCCAGGATGC
>NC_138370.1:43413857-43437879 GCF_054177405.1 Leptonychotes weddellii | reverse complement strand
TTGCTAGCCTGAATTCCATCTCTGACATCTTGGTTATATCTGAATCCATTTGTAAATCTATGGCATAAGTCATAATCTCTGAGTCTTTCCTATTTTGGGGGTTCTTCCTTCTAGTCATTCTGTTGGTGGGGGGTTGAGGGAATGTATAGAGTCCAAATTATTGACCACAACCCAAGCAAGATGCACCTGTTTTCTAGGGACCTTACGGTTGCTGGCCTCTTGTTTTCCCAGCCTGTCTTCTAGGGGAGGGGCCTGCCACGCTGTTACTCAGGCAACTCTGTTTGGGCAGAGTTGCCTTGCCCACTGTGGCAGGGGATGGGCTCAGTGAAAACTGGTTTTGGGGCTTTTGTTCTCTGGCGGCTTTCCCTCACAGCTTTCCGTGTCTCTTCCAAGAGTCAGAGCAGAAGAGACTGTTTCCAACCCTCTCCCTCAGAGCAGAGAGATAGCAGTCTGTTCTTCAGTGAGCCCTCCAGGCCACACTCTCTCCATTTCTGTCTGTGCTGCTATAAACTGCAGTCCTGGGTTGTGTGCCCCTCAGCAGCACTCCCAGTCCTTGCCTCTGGGTCGGGGCACCTCTCTGCCCTTTGTGCTTCTAAAACCGCCAGCCGCCCCCAGTTCGCACGCGTGACCCCACAGTGCAGGAGCCTCTCGTCCACCAGCAGTGTAGGATCCCGATGGCCAGGCTCCCTCCCACTGCCATTTATCCTCTGATATCTGCCTGCAGGATCACGGCTCCCTGCTTAGTACCTCAAAACCAACCACCTGCGATATTCTGTTTGTAGAGATCCAGATCTATCTTCTTACATCTCAGGCTGATTTCGTGGGTGTTCAGAGTGGTCTGGTAGGTATCCAGCTCAAATCCAGGGACCGGTTGGAATAGGGTCCCCTACTCCTCTGCCATCTTTTCCCCCTCAAGAGTACACTTATCTTGATGAGCACAGAGTAATATATAGAATTGTTGAATCACTGTATTGTACACCTGAAACTAATGTAACACTGTATTTAACTGTACTGGAATTAAAATTTAAAAAAAGACATTGCAAGTAAAGTGAATTAGAGGCCACAATTCTCTATGATTATAAACACAAAAATCTTCAACAAAAAACAGTATGTAGTAGACAGGAAAAACATTTGACAAAATCCAACACCCTTTCTTTTTTTTTTAATTTTTTTTATTATTAAGATATAATGTATTGTTTCAGGGTACAGGTCTGTGATTCATTAGTCTTACATAATACATAGTGCTCACCATAACATAGACCCTCCCCAATGTCCATTATCCAACCACCCCATCCCCCCATCCCCTTCCACTCCCGCAACCCTCAGTTTGTTTCCTGAGATTAAGAGTCTCTTACAGTTTGTCTCCCTCTCCAGTTTCATCTTGTTGCATTTTTTCCTGTCTTCCCCTAAGATACTCTGCCTTGTTTCTCAAATTCCACATATCAGTCCAACACCCTTTCTTGATGAAAACACTCAACAAACTGGAACTAGAAGGGGATTTCCTCAGTCTGATAAAAGGTCTTTACAAAACTCCACAGCTAACATCATATGTAATGGTAAAAGACTGGGTGCTTTTTTCCCTAAGATCAGGAACAAAAACATGGATGCTCATTCTTACCACTATATGCCCTGGCTCTAGCTGGGTAAATTAAGGGAGAATAGGAACTAAGAGTCACCCAGATTGGAAAGGAAAAAGTATAATTATACCTATTTGTAGATGACATGATCTTGTATATAGAAAATCCTAACAAGTCCATTTAAACGCTATTAGAATTGGGGCACCTGGGTGGCTCAGTCGTTAAGCGTCTGCCTTCAGCTCAGGTTGTGGTCCCAGGGTCCTGGGATCGAGCCCTGCATCAGGCTCCCTGCTCTGTGGGAAGCCTGCTTCTCCCTCTCTCACTCCCCCTGCTTGTGTTCCTCTTTCACTGTGTCTCTCTCTGTCAAATAAATAAATAAAATCTTTAAAAGTAAATAAATAAATAAATAAATAAAAATAAACACTATTAGAATTAATAAGCAAGTTTAGCAAGCTTACAAGATATATGAGCAGTATACAAAAATCAGTTGTCTTTCTATACCCTACAATGAACAATCTGAAAATAAAATTAAGAAAACAATTCCATTTAAAATAACACCAAAAAATAAAATACTCAAGAATAAATTTAACAAAGAGGTTCAAGACTTGTCTGCTGAAAACTACAAACCACTGTTAAAAGAAATTAAAGAAAATCTGAATAAATTGAGAGACATACCATGTTCATAGAGCAGAAGACTTAATATTGTTTAAGCTGGCATTATTCTACCACAGATTTGATACAATACCACCAAAAATCTCAGATGCCTTTTCTGCAGAAATTAGCAAACTAATCCTAAAATTCATATGGAATGTAAGGTACTCAGCCAAAACAGTCTTGGAAAGGAAGAACAAAGTTGAAAGACTTACACTTCCTGATTTCAAAATATATTGCAAAGCTATAGTAATCAGTACAGTATAATCCTGGCATAAAGATAGATGTATAAATCAATGGAATAAAACAGAGCCTAGAGGGACACTGGGTGGCTCAGTTGGCTATGCAATCAACTCTTGACTTCAGCTCAGGTCATGATTTTAGGGTTCTGGAATTGAGCCCCACATTGGGCTCCAAGCTCAGCAGGGAGTCTGCTTGAGGATTCTCTCTCCTTCTGCCCCTCCCCCAGCTTGTGTGCATGCATGCACACATGCTCTCTCTCTCTCTAATAAATCTTTAAAACTGAGAGCCTAGAAATAAACCCTTACATTTGTGTTCAATTGATTTTTGACAAGGGTGCCAAGACAATTCAATAGGAAAAGGACAGTGTTTCCAACAGGTGGTTCTGGGACAACAGAAAAGAATGGAGTTAGACTCTTTCCTTATACCATACATAAAAAGCAACTCAAACCAGTATATCTACATATAGGAGCTAAACTAACCAAACTCCTAAAAAGAAAATGAGAGTAAATCTTTTTGAATTGGGATTCAGCAATGATTTCTTAGATATAGCACATGGTTTCTTAGACACAAAAGTGACTAAAGAAAAAAAAAACAGATAAATTGAACTCCTTTAAAATGAAAAGGTTTTGTGCTGAAAGTGATGCCATCAAGAAAGTGAAAAGACAACTTACAGAATGGTAGAAAATATTTTCAAATCAAGCATCTTATAAGAAACTGGTAGAATATATAAAGAACTCTTACATCTCAGTAAGAGAAAAATACATAGCCCAACTTAAAAATGAGCAAAGGATCTGAAAAGGCATTTCTCCAAATAAATAAACACAATAAACACATGGAAAAATGCTCAACATTATTTAGTTACCAGGGAAATGAAAATCAAAACCATAGTGAGATACCACTTACACACTAGGATGTAAGATCAAGAAAATGAGCAATAACTGTGTTGATGAAGATGTGTGAGAATTAGAACTCTAATACATTGCTGGTAACAATGCAAAATGGTTCAGTCACTTTGGAAAATAGTTTGGAATTTCCTCAAAAAATTAAACATAGACTTGCTATATGACTCAGCAACTCCTCTCTTGGGTATATACCCAAAAGAAATGAAAACATATTCATACACAAATCTGCCTATGAATGTTCATAGTAGTAGTATTTGCAATAGCCAAAATGTAGAAACAACCCAAATATTCATCAACTGATGAATGGATAAACAAAATGTGGTATATCATACAATGGAATATTATTCCACAATAAAAAGGAATAAAGCTCTGATAGATGCTATAACATCACTAAATCTTGAAAATATGCTGAGTGAAAGAAGCCAGTCCCAAAACAACATATATTGTATGATTACATTTAAATGAAATGCCAGAATAAGGAAAACCTGTGGAGACAGAAAGATCCCATTTAATCATTGCCTAGGGCTGAAAAGGGAAGGTGGCTGGGAGAAATGGGGTGTGACTGTGATTGGGCATGTGGGTTCTTTTTAAGGTGACAAAAATGTTCTAAAATTGGATTGTCATGATGGTTGCACAACTGTGTGGTTATATTAAAAATCATTGACTTGTATACTTTAAAAAGGTGAACTGTATGGTATGTAAATATATCTTAATAAAGACACTTAAAAAAATCCCTCTGGTGTGTAGCAAATGAGAGGCAAGAGAGGGGAAAAAAAACAACCGCCTTCCCTCAAACCCAGAATGATCCAGGCAAGAAATAATGGCTTAACAGGTTGGTGGTGGAGGTGGAGAGGAAAGGAAGAATTTATTTTGGAAGAAATACCTTAAAAAATATGAAGATGGGTTTCACATGGGGGATGAGACATTCAAGAATGTTTTCCAAGTTTCTGGCTTGAGCAGTTGGGTGAATGATAGTGGTGTCAGTTACTTATCTTGAGGATACTAGAGGAAGAAACACATTTGGTGTGAAGTAATCAAGTGTTCTATTTTAGTGTAGAATTTGAGATACTAGTTAGGCACTTAGGTTTATACACCTGGCCTTCTGAGCCTTGCTGAAAAAACTCACATAGACTCATTGGAATGGAACCACCCTACGCACAGTTTCCTACTTCCACTGAATGGTCAAATGGTGCCTAGAATTTCTGCCCTCATCTGCCAGTCAGTTTTCTATTCCAATCTCTGCAGTAACTTTTTCAAAACTTCCCATTCTCCTAAAACTTCCTATCCCACTCCCTTTCCCTTCCCTCTTAAAGCTGAATCTTGACTCTTATTTCACCAAAGATTAGCAGCCTGTAGATGAGAATTCTGTCAACTTCTGGACACACTAGCTACCAATTTCTCTCCCCAGGTGCTCTTGAATCCTACCTCTATAAGATCCAGCAGTGTGCTGGGGCCAGCTCTTACTGGCCTGTGAAATACCCAGGGATTTTGAGAGCTGGTTGTCTCCCCAACGATTGCTTGAAAATTAGCCAAGGTGGTAGTATTTACATAACAGAAATCAGCATATGCAACAAATCATACTTTTTCTTTTGTTCAGAGGGACCATTTATTAGAATGCCACCTGCACTCGTGTTCCATCCATTATACCCATTCTGATACCTTCAACCTCTTTCCTACTGACACATTCACATGAGCATTTAAACATATTCCTCCAAAGGGGAAAATTCTCTTCAGTCTAAAATCTCTCTCTGACATTACCCTGTTTCTTTCCTACCTTTTTCAGTCAAGGTTCTAGAGTTGCCCACCAAAATTTGTCTCCAGTTGTTCAACTTATAGTCACTCCTCAATATAATCTAGCTCTGCTCCCAAGGTCATGAGTGACCTCCTTATTAAGTCCAAGGGACATTTTCCAGTCCTTATCTTCTGTGACTTCTCAACCACACTGGAAGGAGATGATGACACCCTCCATCGAGCTGCTGGGACAAGCACATTTTCCTGGCTCTCCTCCCAACTCTCTGGAGCCCACTTCTCAGTCCCCTTTACCAAGTTTTCTGCTGCTGGTCCTTCATATGTTAATTTTTCTTAAGAACTCTGCCCTCGTTCTTATTTCTTTTCATTTATACTCTCCCTTGGCAATATCTTTCACTCTGTTAGATAGAATCTGGAATCCAGTCTTCCCTTTACTGTGGGGATACCCCGGGAAAGAAGAATGCTCATGTCAAATCCCCTTGTGAACAGTAATGCCAGACCTCTTGGAAAATATGCTAATGATATTTTCTAGTGGGATATTTTCTACTGAATGCATTTGGTAAGATGTACCTGGTCTATCTAGTATTACTTATAGTAAATAAACCTAGAATCTATAGGCATGATGCTCTGGAAAATATCATGTCAATCATGTACTTAGCTGAATAGAAAATGGAGAAATTTCTTAATGAAATAGTTCTTTGCTGTAAATGATGTTCCCACAGCCATTATTGAGAGATCTCATATGCTTATCTCATGGCAGCCAAAAAAGATCGGGCAAGCAGCCTCAGATTGCCATGCTTTGCCTGTGCCCTTCAATTATTTGTATGCTTGAAAATTATTAGTAAAACTTGTAACTTGTTACTGAGTAAAAGATCTGATTCATGAATCTGATTTGACAATCTGCCCCTTGTCATGGTTTCAATTAACATTTTATGTGAGTGACTATAAAATTTATTTTCTCCTGCTCAGTCTTCTCACCTGAACTCCAAACCATATACCCAAATGCCTATTAAACATCTCTACTGGAGGTCCAACTGAGAGTTTAAATTCAACATATCAAAATATGAACTCCACATTTCATCTCCTCCCCCCTTTCCCCTTCCTGTCATTCCCACTCACCTTCAATCAGTGGAAGGGGAACTTCAGTTACCCCAGATGCTCAAACAATAGCCTGACACAGAGCCAGCAAAGGGCCTGGGGCTGAAGATGCCACTGATCAGATTTAAAGTGTAAAGGCTCTACGTCTTGCCAGGCTGGTTTGTCACTATTTCCACACTCAAATGGCCCTGGGACTGTCCTATCTTATCTGACCCTGGAGTTCAGTGTCATGGGAAAATCCTTTGAGTTTAAAGTGTGCAGATTGGAAGAATTAATATTGTTAAAATGTCCATTCTACTCAAAGTGATCTATAGGTTTGATGCAATCTATCAAGATTCCAATGGCACTTTTCACAGAAATAGGAAAACCAACCATAAAATTCATATGGAACCAGGAAAAAAACCCAGAAAATAGCTAAATCAACCTTGAACAAGAACACAGCTGAAGGTATCACAATTTCTGACTTCAAGCTATATTACAAAGCTATAATAATCAAAACAGTATGGTGTTGACATAAAAATAGACACAGAGACCAATGGAACAGAAGAGAGAGCCCAAAACAAACCCATGCATATATGGCCAACAAATTTTTGACAAAGGTGGCAAAAATATATAATGGGGAAAGGATAGTCTTTTCAATAAATGGTGTTGGGAATACTGGATATCCACATACAAAAGAATAAAATTAGACCCTTATCTTATATCATACACAAAAATCAACTCAAAATGGATTAAAGACTTACTCATAAGACTAATATTATAAAACTTCTAGAACATTTAAGGGGAAAGCAAAAATAAGCCAATAGGACTACATCAAACTAAAAACTTCTGCAAAGCAAAGGAAACAACAAAATGAAAAAGCAACCTACAAAAAGGAAGAGAATATTTCCAAAGCATATATGCAATAAAAGGCTAATATCCAAAAGAAATAAGGAACTCATACAACTCAATAGCAAGAAACCAAAAAAAAAAAAAAAAATTAAAAATGGGCTAAAGAACTGAATAGACATCTTTCTAAGGAAGACCTACAAATGGCTCACAGATTTATGAAAAGAAGCTTAACTGGTCATTGAATCATCAGGAAAATGCAAATCAAAACCACAATGAGATATCACCTCACACTTGTTAGGAGGGATATTATCAAAAAGTCTAAAGATAACAAGTGTTGGTAAGAATGTTGAGAAAAGGGAACCCTTGTGCACTCTTGGTAAGAATGTAAATTGGTACAATCACTGTGGAAAATAGTATGGAGGCTCCTTAAAAAATTAAAAATGACCCAGCAATCCAATTCTGGGTATGTATCCAAAGGAAATAAAAAACTATTTCAAAGAGATAGTTTCATTCCCATGTTCATTGCAACATTTTTCACAATAGCCAAAATATGGAAACAACCTAAGTGTCTATTGACAGATAAATTAATTAAGAAAATGTGGTATATGCAGTGGAATATTACTCAATCTTTAAAAGGAAGGATATCTTGCTATTTGCAAAAACATAGATGAACTTAGAGGACATTATGTTAAGTGAAATAAGCCAGATATAGGAAAATATCACATGATCTCACTTATATGTGAAATCTAAAAAAAAAAAAAAAATTAAGTCAAACTCTTGGAAACAGAGTAGATGGTGATTACCAGAGGCTGGGGGGTGGGGGAAAGGAGAGATATTTATCAAAGAACACAGATTTTCAGTTATAAGATGAATAAGTTGTGAGACCTAATATACAGCATGGTAACTATGGTTAATAATTATATATTGTACCCTTGAAATTTGCCAAGAGTGGATCTCAAGTATTCTCAACACACACACACACACAGACAAAGGTAACTATGGGAAGTGATGGCTATGTTAATTAGTTTGATTTTGGTGATCATTTCACAATATGCACTATATCAAAATATCACCTTGTACACCTTAAATATATAGAATTTTTATTTATCTAAAATAAATAAATAAATAAATTTTAAAAATAAAGTGTGAAATAGCGAGGCTGGTCCCCTTTGTATCAGTCAGAACTCATCTAGTTGCAAGACACAGAAATCAAACTTTAACAAAAAGAATTTTGTGGGTTCATAATTAAAAATCTGAGCTTCCTTTTAGCATCTTGCAGTGCCAGAAAGTAAGGAAATGCTTAAAACACACACACACACACACACACACACACATTGATAAAGGTATGTCAAAGGGACACAGAAACCAACAGAGTTCCCAATGACCACAGCTGGAAAATTTGAGCAATAAAATAAAAAAATAGTTTTGGATTAAACCCAAAGTAAAAAGTGAATCCATATTGATACATGTAAATGACTAAATAAAGTAGTAAATGGGGTACAAAAGACAAATTTCCCGTACAGAAAAATTCCAAATAAATATACTCCACATTAAAGGAGGTGGAATATAACTCCCCACTCCTTCAGAGTGGGCTGTGCATTTTGACTTCCTTCCAAAGAGTACAGGATGGAAAGGAGGGGAAAAAGAGTAACTTTACAGTAGAGAGACCTGACACACATTGCCTTAGCCTGGTGATCAAAGTCAAGATTAACAGTCAAAAATCATGGGGATAGTATGAACTCTTGTTATGATGTGATAAAAATACACTTAACCTCTGTGATCTTCCTCCCCCAAACCCATAGCTCCAGTCTAATCATAAGAAAAAGATAAGATAAATTCCAATAGAGTGGCATTCAACAATATACTTAACTAGCTCTTCTAAAAACTATCAAGTTCATAAAAAAACAAGGAAAGTCTGAGAACCTTGTCACAGCCAACATGCACAATATTCCTAAAACAGCCTACACTTTAAATACAAAATATTAATATAGCACTGCATCAGAGGTTCCCAAACTTCCTTAGTTCATGGGTCCTTGGTGTCTTAGTAGTTTTTTTTCACAGCACTCCTAGGCCAAAAGAAATACCTAATGACTGCATTTATTAAGTAGTTAGGTCCA
Source organism: Leptonychotes weddellii (assembly GCF_054177405.1). Taxonomy (NCBI): domain Eukaryota; kingdom Metazoa; phylum Chordata; class Mammalia; order Carnivora; family Phocidae; genus Leptonychotes; species Leptonychotes weddellii. The sequence goes on along the minus strand of NC_138370.1, from coordinate 43,428,711 downwards.
AATAACTTAAGAGCAGTAGCCCACTCAATGTCTGACAGTTGTTGCTGCTTCCCTCTATGTCAGACAGATGTCTCTGTGCTTCCACTGAATCCCTACAAGTTTGTAGTAGTGCCCTGGGGCACCTCAGAGCAGTTTAGGAATTACAGCTCTAGGTATTAAAATTCTGATGGGACATACATGACAATCATGTCATACAACTAATCTTAAGTCAACTGACTGGATAACATTTAAACTTATAGTTTCCATATGCTTCCGTAAAGCATTACATTGGTTACTTAAATGTTAAATAGCAACATTGCTTCCACCTCATGATCTTAGCAGCCCCCTTCACTATACTGATGATATTCCTCACTGTATTATTTAGGGTCCTCCAGAGAAACAGAAACAAAAGGAAGTGCATATAGAGAGAGAGAGAAATAAAGATTTATTGTAAGGAAATGGTTCCTCTGACTATGGAGACAGGCAAGTTCAAATCTACAGTGGGGGTTGGCAGGCTTAAGGCTCAGGACAGCTGATGGTGCCGATGAAGTCCAAAGGCAGACAGTCTGCTGTGAATCTCCTTTTGATCAGAGAGGCCAGTCTTTTTGTTCTATTCAGACCTTCAACTGATTAGATGAGGCTCACCCACATTATGGAGGGAAATCCACTTACTCAAAGTACATTGATTTAAATGTTAATTTTATCCAAATACCCTCCAAATTGGCACATTAAATTAATCATCACAAGTCCACCCTTTGTCACCCACACACATCTCCTTAAATCATAATCTCCAAATAAAGGCAACAACAAGGTCACACTTCTACCTAACATGATACAACAATTCTATATACAATGGAAAATCCACTAACCCTTTCTCCAGAGGAGGATGCAATGTCTTTGTGATGTTTAGTTTTCTCTTGATCTCTTGTAACTTAAGTACTATTTCATATAAAGTTCCATATAAAATTAATAATACTTAAATACTATGATATAAAGTCAACACATCTTATGTTACATAATAAGGAGATAAGAGGGAAGAAAACAAAGATATTTGCTCAATATATACATACACATTCATAACAAAATAAAGGAAAAATATGACAATTACAGTTTTTATTTCTATGACTAGTCACATGGTCATATCTGGTATTTATAACTACCTTCTTCCACTACCCATTCTGTATTTCCTTTGCCCTCAGCAAGCAGTTCAGCTGGTGATGGCTCTTTACACAGTGGGGTGACCTAAATCCTAATTCTTGAAAGGTCTGGGCCATTAGTAGCCTTGTCCGGATTGGGTTGTTATAGTTTTCCATTAACCTTAATTTCAGAGATTGCTGGGGTTCCAGACATACTCCTCCTGACCATTATGGAGTAGTAATCCAATTTCCCCTGGTAATCAGGATTCATTACCTCAGGAAGCACAGTAAGGCCCTTATTTGCCTGTTGTTGATTCAGAGGCATGAGGAGTCCAAAATGGCCAGGTGGTAGTCTTATCTTCCAGTTCAATGAAATCATTGTTATGTCTCCTGGTGGAAACATTCCTCTAGTTAGAACTAAAACCTCTAAGTATAAGTTGTGGGGACAGGAAGCAAAAATTTTACTAGCAGGTGAATAGAGCTACTCCTATTTCTAGCCCTAGATTCCTAGACCTGTGAATCCCAGCTTTAGAAGAAACAGCATCATGTATTGATTGATTCAGAGCATATACAACCTCCCACAAAGCCTTTTCCTAGTCCTACAAAGCATTTCTATCTGCCTGGCACTGAAATTAAATCCTCAAAAGGCTATTCCACTGTTTTATAAAGTCAGATGCTTCAGGATTGTAGGAAACAAGGTAAGACCAGTGAATTCCATAAGCATGAACCCATCAATGCACTTCATTTGCGTTAAGTTAGTTCCTTGATCAGAAACAATGTTTTGTGGAATACTGTCAATAATACATTCTGTAGGTACATGAATGATAATTTTGGTAGAGGCATTGCATACAGAAAAAGCAAATCTATATCCAGAATAAGTGTCTATCCCAGTAAGAACAAAATTCAGCCCTTTCCATGATAGAAGTGGTCCAATGTAATCAACCTGACACAAGCAGCTGGCTATCACCTTGGGGAATGGTGCCATATTGGGAATTTATTGTCGGTCTCTGCTGTTGGCAGTTTGGGCACTCAGCAGTGGCCATAGCCAGGTTGGCCTTGGTGACTAAGAGTCCAAGTTGCTGACCCCATGCATAATCTCTATCCCTGCTTCCATGGCTGCTTTGTTCAGGAAGTGATTGGGAGATGACAGGGGTGGCTGGGAAAAGAAGCTGACTGGTAGTCACAGAATAAGTCATCCTATATACTGCATTATTAAAATCCTCCTCTGTTGAGATCTCCTTTTGGTGGGCATTGACATGAAACACAAGTATCTTCACTTTTTCACTCATTCAGAGAAGTTTATCCACATATTTCTTCTCCAGACTTCCTTGTCACCAATTTTCCAATCATGTTCCTTCCAAGTCCCTGACCCACCAGCCAAACCATTGCCCACAGCCATGAATCAGTATATAATTGTACATGTGGCCATTTCTCCTTCTAAGCAAAATGAACAAACAGGTGCACTGCTTAAAGTTCTGGGAGAATTTCTCTTCCTCACTCTCCTTCAAGGATACCCCAAGAAGGAACTATAGTGCTACCTCTGTCTACTTTGAGATAATGCCTGCATATGATACAGAAGCACCTATAAATCAGGGCTGAGTTTCCTCTTCCTTGGTCAGCTGATTGTAAAGAACTCCTCATGAGTCCATAGGTGCAAACTGGGAGAGAGAAGGTAGTGTGGCTGGGTTGGAGTGAACCAAGGGCATTGGGACACTTTGTGTAACTTGTTTCTTCAGGGCCTGCTTGAGCCCAATCTCATATATACTAATGTCCATAGGATGATGGAGTGCTGCTGTATGTACATGCCCAACTTTATGGCTTGGAGTATCAGATAACACTCAGTTAATGACGGGCAGCTCACGTCATATGGTAACTTGGTGGCCCATGGTTAAGTGTTCAGTATCTACAAGTTCTAGTATCAGGCCAAAAGCTGCTTCTCAAAAGGAAGGTAGTTCTCTACCAAGGATGGAAGTACTTTTCTCCAAAACCCTAAGGGCCTATGCTATAATTTACCTTTAAGGGCCTGCCACAGTCTCCCAACAGCATCCCTATCTGCCACTGATACTTCAACCACCATTGGACCTGTTGGATCATAGGCCCAAGTGGCAGCGCAGCTTGAATGGCAAGCTGGACCTGTTGCAGAACCTTCTGTTCTGGGCTTCATGTAGCAGCTTTTTGGGTCACTTAGTAAACGGGCCAGAGTAGCACACTTAAATGAGGAATATGTTGCCTCCAAAATCCAATGAGGTCCACTAAGTTATACCTCTTTTTTGGTTGTAAGAAGGGATAGATGCAACAATTCACGCTTTACCTTAGAAGGGATACCTCAACATGTCTGACCCACTGAATCCCTAGAAATTTCACCAAGGTTGGAGGCCCCTGAAATTGGTTAGATTTTTTTCTCACCACCTAGCTTATAAACGTCTTACCAATAAGTCTAGAGTAATTGATTTCTCTTGCTCACAAGGTCTAATCAGCACAATGTCATCAATGTAAAGGACTAGTGTGATATCTTGTGGAGGGGAAAGGGATCTTATGATCAAGATCCCCATGAGTTAAATTATGACATAGGCCTGGAGAGTTGATATACCCCTGAGGTAGGCTAGAGAACAAACTGCTTCTGGTAGACCTTATGAATAGGGATGGAGAAAAAGGCATTTTCCAGATCAAGAGCTGCAGAGCAGATACCAGGCAATATGTTAATTTGTTCAAGCAATTAAAGTACATCTGGTAGAGTCACTGCAATTGGCGTCACCATCTTGTTAAGCTTACAATAATCCTCTGTCATTCTCAGAGAACTGTCAGTGTTCTGTCCAGGCCAGATAGAAGAGTTGAATGGGGATGTGGTGAGAATCACCACCCCTGCATTCTTTGTCTTTGATGGAGACACTAATCTCTGCAGTCCTTCCAGGAATGCAGGATTGTGTTCGGTTTACTATTTTCCTAGGTAAAGGCAGTGCCTCTTGGCCTTTTCCACCATAATACCCCTTACTCCATAGATCAGGGAACCAGTATGAGATTCTGCCAGCTTCTCAGTATGTCTGTTCCAGTTGTACATTCCAGAACTGGGAAAACAACCACAGGGTGGATTCAGGGACCCATCTCCTGTGAGATGTACTTCAGTTAAAACCCCATTGATCACCGGACCTCCATAAGCCCCTACTCTGACTAGAGGACCATAGTGGTATTTGGGTCTCCTGGAATCAGTGTCCTTCAGAGCCAGTGTCTAGCAGTCCCCCAAAGGGCTGATTATTTCCTTTTCCCCAGTGTACAGTTATCCTGGTAAAAAGCTATAGGTCCCTTTGGGGAAAGCTGGGAAGATTAACAGTAAAAATATTTGGTGTATACTGGGGTCCATCTTCAAGGGTACCAAGCTTCCCTTTTATTTAAGTCATTCTGGGCTTGTAAACAGCTCAAGTCTGAGGAGAAGCCATGACTGTTTTTATAATTCAGATTAGACTTTTGTTCTTTTGACCTAGAACTTCTCTGCTTATCCAGAACAAGTAAGAATTTTGTAGGCTTCCTATCTATTTCACTTCTAAGCACACTATAACCAACTAGCCAACCCCATGGGTCGGTGCATGTCAGCCTATCCCCATCACTGTGTTGACTCTGCTATTATGGTATCTATGCTCTCCTTGCCTTAGGCAGTTGAGTGCCACCATTAGGTATCTGCTACCCCAGGACCCAATTACTCTAATTGTGGTTAGGTTTCCCAGTTCAGAGACTGCAGTTCTCCCTGCAAGGTCTGGCCTACAAAGAATGATCACAGAGCTCTTCAAGGATTCTAAGACTCTCCTCACAAATTTATTTCTCACAGTCATGGTGAAAGGCATGTCTTCTGGACCTTCCCAGGGTGGGTGAGTGGGTCTCAGATGACAAACCCACTCCAACATCCCACCTTCCCTGTCTTTGAATCCCTTTCTTTACATGAAATCAAGGCAGACCCAGCACTTCTCTCTCACTCACTGTGGGTCACCTTTTGGCCCATGCCTCAGCCAGCCAACCAAACAAACTGTTAGACCCTTTCTAACTCCTCAAGATGCAACATTACATAGAAAATCTCTGCTTAGTTAGCCCCTATCAATAAATTCTGCCTGATCCAACATTATGTTTCTTCCACCATTATCCCACCCTTTTAGTATCCATTACCACAAATACTCCCCAGATTTCTATCTGCATGAATTAGAAAACTCAGGTAATTCTTTTGGAATATAGCACACCACCTCATGGGTCATACTTTGTACCTCACCTTTAGGGTCCTGCTGAGAACTGAGTCTAGTTATAGGTCTAGAAGCAAAGAGGGGTGGTGGGGGTGGGTCCTCAGGAGCATCAGCATTGTCTTTCTTGGCAGTGGGGGAGGCCACTGCCCTCTCCTCAGGCAGTGCAGGCTTCAGACAGGGGTTAAGAGGTCACTTTTACTGGGGGTAGAGAAACTGCTTCCACTGTCAAAGATGACTCATCAGAATTTAGGGGTCCAGTGTTCCCAGCTCCATCAGGGTCTTCCCACATATCCTCATTCCAACTTTCAGGATTCCATTCCTTCCCAGTTAATGCCTTTAACAGTAGACACCCTGTAAGGTTAGGAGTTCAACTCACATCGTATTTCAGCTAGATTCAGGATGAGATTGTGAGTTTGATTTTTAGCAATCTCAGCCTTGTGGCCATAGGAAAAAGGGTATCCTTCAGGAAAAATTAAGATTTCAAGTCATTTCTGGGACTCTTGAGCTGAGAATTTGAATTGTGAGTTCATCTTTTTCTTTCCCCACTTTATCTAACAACATTAGGAGCAACCAGCCAATCTCATTGTACTTATTGGTTTGACAAAAATGTTTGAACGTATCATATACATGGTCACCCAGATCTTAGTTTCTTGTAAGTTTAGTGTCTTTAAATCTAATCAGATTAGAGAGCCAATTCCAGAAATCCCAGAATGAATTCAGAAAATTCTTCCTTAAAATTTTGTTCTTCTAGAAGCACTCTCAGGGTGTCTTGGTGGCTCAGTTGGTTAAGCGTCTGCGTCGGCCCAGGTCATGATCCCAGAGCCCTGGGACTGAGTCCCGCATCAGGCTCCCTGTTCAGTGGGGAGCCTGCTTCTCCCTTTGCCCCTACCCCATGCTCATGCGCTCTCTCTTTCATGCTCTCTCTCTCAAATAAATAAAATCTTAAAAAAAAAAAAAAGAATTACAAACACTCTCAGTACCAAAATCTGTACTAGTCAGAATTCCCCAGAGAAAAGTGTATGTGTATGTGCATGTGTGTATGTGTTATAAGAAATTGCCTCACATGATCATGGAGACTGGTAAATCCTAATCTGCTGTTTATCTATCAGGCTCAAGTCACAGAAAGGCTGATGGTGATAAACTCTGAAGGCCACCCAGGAAAGGTGATAGTGCAGATGAAATCCAAAAGGGGTGTATTGGAGAAACTCCCTCTTTTTTGTGGAGGCTAGTCTCTTTGTTCTATTCAGACCTTCAACTAATTGGATGAAGCCCACCACCTTATGGAGAGCAATCTGCTTACTCAAAGTTCACTTATTCAAATGCTAATCTCATCCAAAAACCATCATACTCTCCAAGTTGAGATACAAAATTAACTGTTGTAGTCTCCCAGGTGTCTTTCACATGATATTTTGTTTTCCCCATATGTTAGAACTAATAACGTGCCATACTTATCCTTACTTTGAGGACAACTCATTTTTACCTCTTTCTTGAGCAACATTAATTTTTTTCTCAGGACCCCCTACTTAAAAATCATATTTTCATTTTCTACCTTAGAACTCTTCTCTTTGGGGGCAGAAGGTTCTGTTCTCTTTCTCCGTGCTTTCAGCTTGTTACCAATTTTCACTTCCAGTTTATTCTTTAGTCAAACTGATGATGCTCATCTCCAACTAGTCCTTCATTTGCTCTCTTTTCCACACTTGGAAAAACCTCACTTCTACAGCAGTCCTTCAGCAGATTCTCCTCCATGTTTCAGTCTCTCTGAGGAGACTTCTGGGTCCTGCCAGCCCATGAAGATGGCCCCCTCTGTACTCTGCAGGATTCCTGGGTCCCACCCCCTCTAGTGCTCAGTTGGAAGGGTCAGGTGTGGGACCTATCACTGTTCACCAAGAAACTTCTTGAGGATGGGATCCTGCCTTCTGCTAAATCCTCCAGCATCTGACACTGTGAGCTGTCAATATAAGACCAAATTACTGAGTGTTGCCATTTACCTCTTTTCTCCAGCTTCAGTCTCCATTGGATTTCCTGGGCCACACTAAAGATGCAGTGGCAATTTAGGAAATGTAAAACTTTAAATGGAAGCTTGGACTTTTCCCATGACCTACAGCATGGCTGATATGTCTTCAGAAAGAGATTGTGAGACAAAATATTTCCTAGGTCTCTTTTCCCCCACTCTACCCTTGCTCCCCCTGTGGTCCTGAAGCAGTGATTTCTGGACATACTTTCTTCAGAAGTTCCTGGGAGCCTGGGATTTGGCTACCTTGGAGGCCAGCCAACCAGAATGTCCACCATCAAAGGACATCTTCAGTACACAGTCCCCTTTTCCTGTTCACAGCACTTTTATTTCTGTGTGGGGCACTACCTGCACCCACTATCATAATTTAAAACTACACATAGTTTTAAATGGCTGGCCCTTTGCTGGCTCCTGGAGTGGACTTGTAATTCGAACCTCACCTAGAAGAATGCCACAGTGATTGGAGCAGCAATGGGCTGTGAGCTTACGAGTCATGAGAATTAGACCACAGACTTTTGCTGGAATTACCAAGAAGAAGGCTCTCTCTTTTTACCAAGGCTATTAAACTGGTAGGATGCAAACTGGAGGTACTGGTAGTCATTATGGCCACCTCTTGGAAGCCCTTTTTGAGGGTGATAGCTATAAAAAAATAGTCCCTGTTAATATTTGTTGAGCCCCTAGATTCAGCCATGCCCGAAGCCAAATACCACTCCTAGTGTCTTTCTGTTATGTACATCGACATCTGTAAATAACTGGTTTGGGCTTTAGATGGTTTGAGATAGATAACTCACTTGCAGTGGAAAGAGTCCTGACTAATGGAGGGACCCAAAGCCTAGTCCCCAAGCCAGGGCTCCAGCCTGCCTTTCTGGTCCTACTATCTGTTGTCACCTTCAGTTCCTGGCCCTTAGATCTAATTTGTAGCCAGTCTCTCTGCTGGCAGTACATTTTCACACACCTTCATTGGTTAAGAAATAGCATCTGCTTTATTATCAGGAGAAAATGGCCCCGAATAGCATGACGGACAGAAGCGAAATCAGTATCCAGAATCTGGGGCTTCCTGGCTCTGGAAATTCTGCAGCATGGGACCTCACTTGTTTCCTGTTGGGAGGAGCTCTCATTTCCTCAGCATTAAAGGGCCTTCCCTCTACCTCAGTCACATTCTTAATCCAGAGGCTGTAATTTTCTAACAAGGTGTATATTCCTGGCATGTTCTTCTGTCCACAGCTCTTGCCCCAGCTGATGATGCCCACCTGGTACCAGGTCTTGTCAGATTCTGTGGTGCAGACCAGAGGCCCTCCACTGTCACCCTGTGGGCAGATAACACAGTTCAATAGTGAGTCCTATCCCAGACTGTTCATTTGAGGCAAAGCATAGCTCACTAATTGAGACAAGGCACTGATCTCCCCTGCTCCAGTCTGCCAAAGGAGATGTTGTCATTGCTGAGCAATGCCCACCCCTCTCCTGGGTCTACAGGAGCAGTGTGCCACTGTCAGGCTGGCTCTGGGAGTTATAGACAGTGGAGAAGATGAAACTGAAGAGGGAGGAGAGAGAGAGAGAATTGGTGAGAAAATCACTGCATGTAGCACAGTGAGAGAGGATCTGGAGGCTGGAGTAAATGCTGCATAGACCAAGAGAAGTGGGAGCTAGTTTTGTGGGCCTTATCAAATCAGAAGCTCTGGGAAGGGCTGTAAAAGAAAAGAATGAAAGCAGGATATGAGAAATATTGTTATAGTTGTGGATATGCTTTGAGTCTCCTTTCATGTTCTTCCAGAGGGATGAAGGAGAATGATATTCCTTTTTAATTCTTTGGTGTGGGTGTCTGCAGGACACAGCGAGCTAAAGCTTTTCTGAATGCATGACCCATCTGGGGTGGAATCACATGGACCTATGACTCACATGGTTCTATATATAGAAAATGTATACCAAGTTCCTACCGTGTACCACACATATATATGACTTCCTTCTACCCATTTTAATACATGTAAAATGAGGCTTAAGGAGGCTTAAAAGTTGATCAGGGCTACAGAGTAGCCCAGCCAAAGCTGGAACCAGGACTTTCTGATGCCAAAGCACACATTCTTTCTACCTTGCTACTTGCCTTTCACGGAAGTTGCTGAGTGGCTACAATCATTCAGGAGGCCTTTCTGCAATGGAGAGATAGTCTCTTTTTCCAAGATCATAAATAGGTGGCTGGAATGAATGGAATCTTACAACAAGCTCTAACAGGAGGAGGTGGAGGATTAACATTTCCTGGACATGATACGTGAAGCACATTGCTAGCCCCTAGACTTTTGTTTCTCATCAATCACATTACCTCACATGAGGTAGGTCTTTTTTTTTTTTTAATTTTATTATGTTATGTTAGTCACCATACAATACATCATTAGTTTTTGATGTGGTGATCCATGATCCATTGTTTTCGTATAACACCCAGTGCTCCATGCAGTACGTGCCCTCTTTAATACCCATCACTGGGCTAACCATTCCCCCTCCCCTCTAAAACCCTGTTTGTTTATCAGAGTCCATAGTCTCTCATGGTTCATCTCTCCCTCCGATTTCCCTCCCTTCATTTTTCCCTTCCTTCTCCTAATGTCCTCCATGCTATTCCTTATATTCCACAAATAAGTGAAACCATATGATAATTGACTTTCTCTGCTTAACTTATTTCACTTAGCATAATCTCCTCCAGTCCCATCCATGTTGATGTAAAAGTTGGGCATTCATCCTTTCTGAGGGCTGAGTAATATTCCATTGTATGTATGGACCACATCTTCTTTATCCATTCATCTGTTGAAGGGCACCTCGGCTCTTTCCACAGTTTGGCTATGAGGTAGGTCTTTTCATTCCCATTTTATAATTCCAAAATTGAAAGTCAGAGAGGTTTGATCACTCCCATTTAACAAATATTCACTGAGGAAAAACTAATTGTCAGGTCTTTGGGATACAAGACTTTATGCTCTAGTGGAAGAGATAAAAATGTAAACAAAAAGGATCAACTGTGTTTGATCATACTTCTGTATGAACACAATAAGGGAGGAGTACAAAGCGGGGAATAAATTGATTCTATTGAGGGAAAGGTCTGTCAGGGTATACTTCAAAACATTTAGTTTGAAGGGTAAATAGGAATTTGACAGGAAGAGTGTGTGGGGCGGGGGACTGATTGGAGAGGAATCAGACAGGAAGTAGAGGGACTAAGATGAGGACATAAAAATGATGAAGATCTGAACCAGGGATGACTTTGGATATAAATGATGAGGACTAGTTCCAAGGTCATAGGGTGTGGATAACAGAGATAAAGTGTAAGGGGGAGATAATGAATAAATGTGTTCAAGTGGAGTTTGGGTTGACTGAGGGATGCATCACCAAGCAGAGGGATATACAGAGCAGAATTACAAAGAGGTCACAGCTCAAGGACACCCAGTAAATGTGGGCCAAAAACAAAATTGCCCTTTCCAGTATAAAATGTTACCTCTAACACTTGTCTGGATTTGTGGGTGTTTTTTTTTTGTACTAGTTTTGTTTCAGTCATTGGGCAAGAACCAAATCGTCAGGATTACCACTTCAATAACTCCTTCCATAATTTTATTTTTATAACTTTCTTCATTTTATGAAGGGATAAATGTTATTAAAAATCTTATTAATCTGTTGCCTTGACTATTTGTTATTTTCTTATACAACAGGGAGAGAACCGTCGTCCCTGGGCAAGTACCGCTTCTAAGCTTCAGTTTCCACATAGTTCAAATGGAAATAATACCAAGTACTTGCCGAGACTGTTGGCAGGTGAAATTTTAAGAGTATGTAAATAACTCAGCCCAGGGTAAATGCTATGTAGTAAATGCCCTGGAAATGTATTAATACTGTTATTTAACCCTTATGTATTACAAACATTGCTTGTATATTTAGGAAATAGAGATTCTCCTCATGGACTGCTGGGACCAAGAAGGACATCTGTAAATACATGTCCTTTTATGCATAAACTTAATTTTTTTTTCTTTCTGTTGGAAAGAAAAAGCAAACATTGCCTCAAAGGAGGGTCTAGCTTCAGACAGTTAAGGACCCAGGGCTGATGACAGCATGCCTAAGGGGGACTTTCTTCCAAGGACGAAGACTGGTAGCCAACTATGTATCTGATTAGAAACATACTGACCACTAGAGCCTCTCAAGTTCACCACTGTGAGATATTTGTACCATGTGATTACTCCTGTCTGTTTTGGGGTAGAAGCAGATGACACGGCTTCCAGCCTGGCCCACTACCACCTGGACTTCAGGCAAATCGCTTAAATTCTAATCCTTGTTTTCTCATCTGTTAAACAGGGTGAGTGAGAGCTGCCCAGCCCATTGTACAGGGTAGTGGAGAAAACGAAATTATTGAATATGTGTAAAAGAGCTATGAAGTTATTACACTGCTTTGGATCCATTCAGATGGTGAAGGGAATGATTGATGATTAAAATAACCATTTTCTCACCTGTGCAACAGAGTCTCGATTAAATATTTCTATATATTTCTTCCCAGCTCTAAAATGTCTGTGATTCTAGGGGCGCCTGGCTGGCTCAGTCTGTAGAGCATGTGACTCTTGATCTCGGGGCTGTAAGTTCGAGCCTCATGCTGGGTGTAGAGATTACTTAAAAATAAAATTAAAAAATAAATAAATAAAAGTAAAAAGTCTGTGATTCTAAAAGTCAAAGATTCTATGGAGTGAAATAAGACTTCTATGAAAGGTCAGGGGTGATGAGCTCAAGTTAACACAGGGCAGTGAAACTACTGTGTTTGATACTATAATGATGGGTATGTGTAATTTATACTTTTGTCCTAACTTATAAGATGCAAAACACCGTAAATGAACACTAAAGTAAACTACGAACTTTGGGTGATAGTGATGTGTCCGTGTAGGTCCATAAATTGTAATAAATGTACCTCTCTGGTGGGGGATGTCAATAGTGCAAGAGGTTAGGCATATGGGAACAGTGGTAAATGGGAAATCCCAATATCTCCCTCTCAATTTTGTTGTGAACCTAAAACTGCTCTAAAAAAAATAAAGTCATTAAAGGTCTAAATCAAGTCAGCTTGGCAGTCCATAACCAGACTTCCCAGCAGCCCAGCGGGATGCCAGTTCTTAACCTGCAGACTCTTAGCTTCTTTGAGGACCTCTCTCAGGTGTCCCCTCCCCTAAGACTTCTTTACGGACAGATAATTGCTGGCTCCCTTGGAAGGTTCATCTATTTGACAAACATTTGTTGAGCATTTTTCATGTGCCAAGCACTGTGCTAGGCAGTGGGAATTTACACACTCATAAGGCAACTTTTGTGCTGGAACTGAGAAGACAGATAAGAAAACAGTCAGTTCATTGTAATGATTGTTGCTCTGGAAAATTGATAGTCCTTCACAAAAGTGCTACATTACTAGCCGGGAATATGTTTGATTTTATATTTTGTTTGACTATGCCATTTAAAAATTATTTTTTAATAGAACTTTTTATTCTTCATAGTATAACAGTAGTAAGGGTGTTACAAGGAGGAAAAGTGTTGGGAAGAGTAAATAAAAAATCCGGTTGTTTTCCATCGTTAACTTTTAATTTTAATTTGTACTTTAAGTATAGCGTCATCTTATTGCTATTATTTTGAACATATTTAAATGTTTTTGTTATAAAATTGTCATTTCTCTGAATTATGTCATTGATGACATGGTTTTTAAAAGTTTGCTAAATTTAAAAGTATGATTTTATTTTTAAACCCTAGGGGACTGTCTGCCTAGTTTATCTGTTTTAAAGTGATGATAATATTGTATAATTTCAGAAAAATTTCCTTGACTGCATCACTGTCAACTTATTGTTAACAACAAAAAGCTGTCTAAGCAGAGGGCAAAGCTTTTCACTTCACAATTATAAAAACAAGGCCTAAAATGATAGACACACATTCATTTATAATACTCTTAAGTAATAGATGATTAATTTTAGAAGCCTTCACTAAAGTACATTTTGATGGGAGAGGTATTAAAGCAAAACTCCTAGACTCTAGATGGTAGATCCAGCCACTGAAGCAAGGGGTACAGAAAATGTCATCAAAGATGACACTTGATTATTTCGTATTTTGCCATAGTTGGCTTTGGCCATTTGAATGTGGGATGGTGTTAAATCAAAGAGACTGAAATGGTCCAGTGGGAGTGCCCATGGGGCCTGATTCTTATGTTGGGTGAGCGGTAGGAGTGGCAGCCTGGGATGACAGCAAGTCTTCCATGCCTGGCACACAACCTCCCTAGGTGATCTTGCTCTGTCCACCTCTCCAGCCTCATTTCTTATTACTTCTGGCTTCTGAAATACTGGAAATTCCCTGAGCCCATGATGCAGTTTCAAGCCTTCGTGATTTTTCTCACATTCTCTCCAACTGCCCTCTTTTTCCAATCTTATCTATTAAATGTGTTTCCCCTTTTCTATTGATATTGGAGGCCTTTGCCTCCTGCTTCAGTATGAAATGGTTGCTCCCTGAGTCTGTGGTATGGCTAGGATCTGAGATCTTTCTGTAACTGCTATTATTGGGAAGCTCATCTTCTCTTCCTTATTTCATTTTGATATAACTGTAGTTGTACAATGCAGTTACTATAAAGTAGTTGTATAATGCAGTTGTAAGAAGTATATGTTATAATGTTATAAGGCAGTTGTAAGAAGTAATACAAAGAGATCCCATGTTTCCTCCAATAATAACATCTTTATATGTTTCTTCCAATAATAACACCTTGCAAAACTATCGTACAATAGCACAACCAGGATGTTGGCATGGATACAGGGATCCCTCATATTGCCCTTTTTGTCCTGCCTCTACTTCCCTCCTCCCTGCAACCCTTCCTTAATCCCTGGCAACCACGAATCTATTCTCCATGTCTATAATTTTGTCATTTCTAGAATGTTATGTAAATGGAATCATTCAGTGTGGGACCACTGGGGATCGGCTTGTTTCACACAGTGTAAGTCTCAGGAGAGCCATCCACATTGGTGCATGTATCAGTTTGTTTTTGTCACAGCTGAGTGGTATTGCATGGCCTTGATGTACCATAGTTTAACCATCCACATCTTCAAAGACATTTATTTTCAATTTTGGGCTATTATGAATGATATAAACACTCCTGGACAGATTTTAATGTGAACACGAACCTTCATTTATCTCGACTAAGTGCCTAAGAATGGCATTTGCTGGGTTGTATGGCAGGAGTGCATTCCGTTTTTTAAGAAACTGCCAAACTGTTTTCCAGAGTGGTTGGATTATTTTATTTTATTTTATTATTGTTTTTTTAACTTCAAATGATATTTCAGTCTTCATTTTCATTTCACTTTTTAAAAAAATTTTTATTGTTATGTTAATCACCATACATTATATCATTAGTTTTTGATGTAGTGTTCCGTGATTCATTGTTTGTGCATAACATCCAGTGCTCCATGCAGAACGTGCCCTCTTTAACCCATCACCAGGCTAACCCATCCTCCCACCCCCCTCCCCTCTAGAACCCTCAGTTT
>NC_138370.1:43366920-43413357 GCF_054177405.1 Leptonychotes weddellii | reverse complement strand
CTGTGTTCTCCTTTAGGATTTTGATAGACTCCTGTCTCACATTTAGGTCTTTCAACCATTTTGAGTCTATTTTTGTGTGTGGTGTAAGGAAATGGTCCAGTTTCATTCTTCTGCATGTGGCTGTCCAATTTTCCCAACACCAGAGTGGTTGGATTATTTTAAATTTCCACCAGCAATGCATGAGGGCTCCAGTTCCTCTGCATTTTTGTCAGCATTTGGTGGTGTCACTATTTTTTCTTTTTCTTTTTTTTTTTTAGCCATTCTGAGAGGTATGGAGTGATAGCTCATTGTAGTTTTAATTTGCATTTGCTTAATGGCCAATGATGTTGAACTTCTTTTCATGTTCTTATTTGCCATCTGTATATCTTGTTTAGTGAAATGTCTGTCCATGTCTTTTGCCCATTTTCTAACTGGATAGTTTTTTTCTACCGTTGAGTTTGAGAGTTCTCTATATATTCTAAGTAATTCCTTTGTTGGATATCATCTCCCAATCTGTAGCTTTGTTTTCATCCTCTTGTAACAACACTCCCACCAGCCTTAAGGGCTGACTTGCTCCAAGTTAACACACTCCTTGCTTGCTGACCTAAGTCCCCTGATCTATAACAGAATAAATTTACTTTCTTTGAGATTTGCAGACCATGCACCTTGAGGAGTGAAGCACCAGAAATTTCCTAGGCCACAGAAGCCAGAAAATCTCTCTGAAACCTCTTCAGCTTTCTGATTAGCTAACAATTTTTTTAGCAAAATGGTTATTTTGTTTAGTTTTTTTTTTTAGGACACACAAATGATTTTGCTGTCCTCCCTCCCTTCATGCATACGTAGACTTGGCCCTCCTTTGCAGAAAGAATAGCATACTCCCAGTACCAGATCCCTTTGCATTAGAATAATGCTTATAGTTAGCATCATCAAGTCTGCATGTAATCAAGAAACGTGGCTGCCACTGCACTTCCTTTGCTGATTAACCACCCTAAACCCCTTTAAAAACCCCTGGGCCAGGCAGAAAACTCAGAGTTGGCTTTTGGTCAACAGTCCATCTTCTCCCTGGGTTGCTGGCCTCCTGACTAGAGCTCAAATTTCTTTCCAATCAAAAACTCATCTCTTTTTTTCTTTTTTTTTTTCTTTATGTGGTATATATATACAATGGAATATTATGCAGCCATCAAAAGGAATGAAATCTCACCATTTGCAACAACGTGGATAGAACTGGAGGGTATTATGCTGAACGAAATAAGTCAATCAGAGAAAGACATGTATCATATGACCTCACTGATATGAGGAATTCTTAATCTTAGGAAACAAACTGAGGGTTGCTGGAGTGGTGGGGGGTGGGAGTGATGGGGTGGCTGGGTGATGGACACTGGGGAGGGTATGTGCTATGGTGAGCTCTGTGAATTGTGTAAGACTGTTGAATCACAGACCTGTACCCCTGAAACAAATAACACATTATATGTTAAAAAAAAAAAGAAGAAGATAGCAGGAAGGGAAGAATGAAGGGGGTGAAATTGGAGGGGGAGACGAACCATGAGAGACTATGGACTCTGAAAAACAAACTGAGGGTTCTAGAGGGGAGGAGGGTGGAGGGATGGGTTAGCCTGGTGATGGGTATTAAAGAGGGACGTACTGAGTGGAGCACTGGGTGTTATACGCAAACAATGAATCATGGAACACTACATCAAAAACTAATGATGTAATGTATGGTGATTAACATAACATAATAAAAAAAATAAGAAAAAATAAAGTGCTAAAATAGAAAAAAAAGTAAAAATTTGAAAAATAAAATCTTTTATTAAAAAAAACCTCATCTCTTGAGTGATGGCCTTTCAAGTGACTGGGCAGCTGAACTTGGATTTGGTAACACTCTTAATGGGGTCTTTCACAAGGCAAAAGTGTTTAATTTTGATGAGGTCCAATTTATCAATTTTTCCTTTTATGAATTGTGTCTTTGATGTTACTCTATGTGTCAAGGATTTCCTGTGTTTTTTACTAAAATTTCTATGGTTTTTCATTTAAGTTCATGATACATTTTGCATTGTTTTTTCTTTAAAGATTTTATTTATTTATTTGAGAGAGAGAAAGCATGAGCAGGGGGGAAGGACAGAGGGAGAGGGAGAAGCAGACTCCCCACTGAGCGGGGAGCCCATTGCAGTGCTCCATCCCAGGACCCTGAGATCATGACCTGAGCCAAAGTCAGATGCTTAACCGACTGAGCCACCCAGGCACCACTTAAGTTTTAATTGAACTTATTCTAGGAATTAATGGTTCTCAATTAAAAAAAAAAGATTCCTTACTCTGATTTTTGGCTTTATTTTTCCTTATTTTCCTTATCCTATGTTTATCAATAAATTAAATCCAACTCTTTATTCTAGCTATGACAGTTCCTGCCTGGAGTATTGCCTTGAGTATTAGGTTGCAAGACTGGTTCTCATTTAAATCTTCAATTTTAACAGGTTTCTTTGAAATTGGAGTGGGGGGTGGGAGATAGCAACTCTTTACCTTTGGACTGGGGTGGAAGCCCTGATTCTCCACTCAGACCAGTGATGACTAGGGGAAGAGCAGGCGTGAGTTATACCTGGGTGGCATACCTGGGTGGGGTGGAAGCCCAAGTTCCTCAAGTGGCTTCCAGTGACATAAAGGGGGGCAGAGGATGGCTGGTTACTACTAGACTGTAGTTAAAGTCCTGGTTCTCCATATAACTTCTTCTGTAACCACTATGGTGGGCAGTGGAAGGAAGTCAAGGTTGTCCACTTGACCTTGATTGATGGGGTAGGAGGGCCATCAATTTTTTTAGAGGGCCAACAATGTTTAATGTTTATTGTCAAAAAGTTTCTTCCTTCCTAGGTTGCTCCTTTCCTAGTCCAAAGAGAGGGAAGTGTTTCTTGTTTTGTTAGTTTTCGTCTGTGCTCATTGGCATTCTGGGTTGCAGGCTTGTCTAGCAACCAGTCTGGGATATAAAAAAAAAAAAAAAAAAACAACCCAAGGAACTCACTGCTGGGTCCTTTCTTAAGCATTGGAATATCCAGTCAGTCCATCTCTACCTTTAAGAACCTTTATTTTTGTTTTACAATATAATGTATAGTACTTTTAGCTGTACTTAGTGGGAGGGATTGGGGGAACTATGTTTACTCCATCCTGTCTAGAACCAGAAGTTCAAATTCTCTTTTTTGTTTTGTAATGTTTTAAATGGTCCAAAATGTGAAGAAAACACAAGGTTAATGTGACACTTGATATTATCTCTCTTTTTGGTCCTCACAATATTCACCACATGAGAGACTACTTCTAAACAGTGTCATTGCTACAAGAGTCCATTCTTTCTTACCTCAGAACCCTTTCTCCATTCTCTTCTCCCTCATTCCCTCAACCCCTATCCCAACAACTCTCTTCTAAGACCTTATCTCACAGCCTAGCAGGGAAAACTACCATCTCCTAACATTAAACAATAATAGATAATTCTGTAGATAGATACTTTCCCCTTCCATGAGACAGCTTTTTCATTACTCTACAGGATATTTAACATCTGCATCCGTAGTTTTATACCAGTGACCAGATCCATTGCCCAGCAAATGAGTAGGACTAAGTGGACTCATCAAGGTGATGATGAACAGAGCATCTCCCAAGACAAAGAGAGCATTCTTAGGTTTTAAAGACAACAGCCATCATTCATCCTTAGAGCCACAGGAAGCTAATTTCTGAGGGGTTTTTTTCCTATTTTTTTCCAGCATCAATCAAAAATGTTTTTCTTTTTAAATTGTTGTGTTCATTTTATTAAAAACTAAGATTCCAGTCTTTAGTTCAGTGAAATCCACATGTATTTTCCAAAATAGTAAGTCTTTATTCAACTGTCTGCCCAGGAGATTGTGGACTCCTTTAGGTGAGAAACTATGTTTCATTCATGGTTGGATTCCCCAGGGCTTAATGTGCTCACAGTAAATTAATGAAATAAAATGATTCCTTGTATGAATCTCAAATCCTGCTTGGCTTTTTGTTTTTTAAGAAGTTCGAGAAATGGAAAAGACTTAGAGCCCTATTTATGTAGTATATCTAGAGAAGAGTAGAAATATTTATGCAGAATTGCTACATACTAACTCATGGGCATGCACTGACATTCCAAGGACCTGACAATGAGTAGTCCCCAATTCATGTCCCCATTCCCATGGTGGAGCCCTGAATCCCACACATTTTCCAGACTCTTACTGTCTATTCTCAGTGAAGAGAAGATACCCTTGCTTTGGCAGCCCTGAGGTGATAGGAGCTTATAGGGTGAGGGTGGGGATACCCCTCAGTTACCTGGCAAGCATCAAAACTCTCATTCTCATATCCAGCACACAGCATATTCTTGGTAAGTTTTGGAAATGCCTTTGAACATTTCTCCCAATCCATGATGATCATTGGCACTTTCATCAGATCAGTTTTCATAGAGTTTTTGTCATCTAGTCCACAGAGAAAGCACATTAGAAAAGTCACTAGATAGCAGTCTCAGTGCTGATAATGCAACTAGATCACACTGTGTATCCCTGCGTCCCACCAGCCATTTGTCTACCTTTCTTCATATCCTCCACTTTCCCCTTCCTTCCAGTAATCCCATGCTATTCACTCATTCTACCATCCCAGTCTTTTCTAAGCAATTCCCCACCTACTTGAATTATTCCTCTTATTCAAAATCATAATCCTGCTTCCAAGTAGGCTTCCTGTTTAACTCCAACCAACCCTACAGAATTGACTTTTTGGAACTGGCTATTGATCATTCATTTCTCAACATAAGCTTGCCTCTTCAGCATGTATACCTATTGCTACTTTTTAGTGAGTATGACACTTCCCCAACACAGGGCTGCCGAGAGTAGGTTTGTGCTCCTAGGGAAAAAGCTTTCAGGTCCTCCAGGCAAGGGTAGGTTGGCTAAAAGTCTTTATAGGGGATTTGCCAAGGCCCTTTCTGGACTGCCAGCTTCCAGGAATTTGTCTGGACTTCTTTTTATCTCATTAACTCAGACCACACAGATTTCCAAATTCTTCTCCTTATTGAGTAGTTTTAATCTTATAAGTACCCATCTGCCTCTTCCTCACTTCTAACTATCCAGTAGTAGCCCAGAAAGTGTTACTCTAGTTGTCCTCTAGTTACTAAACTCCTGAAATACCTACCATCTTCCAGACCCCAGCTGGTTGCAAAGATCCCCATAGACCCAGAGTCTTGTTCAGGCCTGAGACAGTGCTGTGCTGTTCCCATCCCTTCCCCTACCTATTTTCTTTGGGGATAGTCCAATGGGCCTTTCATAATCCCTTTTTGCCCTAGTACAGCTCCTCCTTTCTTGGCCAAGTAACAATGTAACAACAAGTAATAACATATTCATTTCTAAGAATGGCTGGGCAACATTCCAGGACCATCAAAATTCTAGGCTGGGACAGGCATCTTGAATGCCTGTAGGAACCAGGTGGGAAAGATCAATGTGTGAATCAAAGGAGACGCAAGAGAATAAAGAGTATGGGGGCCCCTGGCAAACTGGAGAGTTTAAATTCAGTTAAACAAACAAGACTGCTCTGTGCTGGCTGAATATGACCACACCTGGCAACTGGCTTGGTGACTGGCATCTCAACTTGGGGCCTTGAGGAGATGCTTCCTTGGCACTGGGAAGGGACTGAGATTTGGCTTCTGTGAGCCTCAGGAATGCAGGGATTTGTTCCAATGCAAGTCTTTTTCTCCTTCCTCCTTCCTTTGCCCTCTCTCCTTTCATGCTCCTGCCCACATCTTAAGATTTACTGGCCCATCCTCAGATGCCTGTGATGTGGCTCCTCCCCCAGCAGCTCTCAGGAGATGCTGAGCAGTCACGTACCACTGCTGGTCTGACCCCATCCTGCCACCCAGCAGTTGTGCCACATGGAGGGGCTGGGCTTTCTGGGCATGCAGATGGGCTCTGTCAGTCCGTTGAATGTGATGGGTGAGTCCAACAGCAGCAAGGCGATATCATTGTCCATGTTGTGTCTTTGAAAGTCCTTGTGAAGAACTATGCTAGTAACACCCTTTATCTCCACAGCTGAGCTTCTTAAGTCATTGCTTCCCAGCACAACACTCAAGTCCGTTGGACTGGTGGCATAGAAACAGAGAGGGGGAAGTGGGAGGGGGAGAGGAGTCATGAAGCACACAGAATTTAATTTGCCCAAAAAACTTAAATCCCGTAGAGTTCTCGGGGCCTTTAGGACTTGTCCTACGGGGGCTGTTGCTCAGGAGATGTAAGAATTTGAGAAAGGTAGAGGGAAGTGAAACAATAGGGGTGGCAGACTACAGCCACATTGCTGCTCCAGCACAGTCCTAGAGATATGAGATACTCCTGTCTCATGTTACAGAGAAACTACTTAGCTTTGGGGACTCCAAAGAATACACAGGAGACCACCTGGCATAGATCAAACTTGCTGGAAGGGTTGGGTGGTAGTCATTCCTGTCTGACTCAGGACTGACCAGGTCTAGGATTTCCCTTAGCAATCAAGTTTTTGCTGAGTGTGGGGCGGTGCCCTGGGGATGAACACTGTCAGAAGCAACAGGGATGGGCTCTTGGATACTTACAGTAGCTCTTCAAAAACTACACAGTGAAGAGCTGTGACAATCCACCACTTGTTGATGATTGAGCCG
The DNA here is from genome assembly GCF_054177405.1 of Leptonychotes weddellii. Classification (NCBI taxonomy): domain Eukaryota; kingdom Metazoa; phylum Chordata; class Mammalia; order Carnivora; family Phocidae; genus Leptonychotes; species Leptonychotes weddellii. The sequence continues at coordinate 43,406,741 of NC_138370.1, read as the reverse complement.
CCACAGAAATGTTCATTTCTTGCCTGAATACTCACCTGCCATGGGAACTCACCCACCTCAGCCTCCATCCCCCCTATGATTCTGGAATACTGAGCTCTTCCATCAAAAATTGGTCTTTTACCACATTCTGGTAGAATGAAAGAGAAAAAAATGGGAAAAGATGCAACACTTAGTCAATATCCATGGAGGCTTATAAGTAGTTATCATTATACCCATTCTAGAGATGAGGAAATTCAGGCTGGTCCAGTGAAGCCCCTCTAGGAATATGATTAAGGCAACAGTTGCTTTATTTTGTTGCACAGAGTCTGGGACATGGGTCAGAAGTGTTGGCTCTGTCCCCTCTCCAGCATTGCGATCTCAAACAAGTCACTTCACTGAGCTTGTTTCCTGCTCTAGTCTAAGAGAAATCAGAGGAAAATATGTGTCCAGAGCCATCTCTGGAGTGTTAGGCAGAATAATGCCCCCTCCCCCAATAGATGTCCATGTCCTAATGGACCGTGCCCTGGAACTTATAACTATGTTACCTTTCAGGGAAAGGGGGACTTGAGAGATGGAATTAAATTTGCTAATCTGCTGACTTTAAAATGGGGAGATTATCCTGAATAATGTGAGTGGGCCCAGTGTAGTTACAAGGGTCCTTAACATGGTAAAAGGAAGCAGGAGAGAGATATGACTATGGAAGAAAGGTATGCAGAGGTGCATCCTGCTGGCTTTGAAGATGGTGGGGCTAGCAGCCAAGCAATACAGATGACCTGTAGAAGCTAGAAAAGGCAAGGCAAAAGATTCTCCCCTAAAGCCTCAGATCAGGAACAAAGTCCTGCTGATAGCTTGATCTTTGCTCAGTGAGACCTGTGCTGATTTTATCCTACAGAAATGTAAGATGAGAAATGGGTGTTGTTTAAGCTTGTGGTGGTTTGTTACAGCAGCTATAGGAAACACACATGCAGGGAACCAAAAAGGTGGCCCAGAAAGGGCATGGACCTCCTGCAAGCCCTGAGCCTGAGCCCTTCTAGGTTAGAACATTCTGTTCCAGGCAGAGCAGCTCCATGCCCTGAGACACTGAGAGCAAAGGTTGTGGCTGCTCGTGCAGAGAAGAGAAATTCGCCTCTGGATAGAGTACAGGTCCAGAGCCTTGCCTCCGGGAGGAGGAGCCACTCCATTTATGGTGGTTGACTTGACTGTCGCCTTGTGTTCCCGAACAAGGAATGAGTTTGACTCTAAAGAACCTAAGGTCTTCTCTTGTCTCTTTCTTGATGCCACTTGTCCAACTTTTCACTTAATAAAGGTTTTGAGGATTTTGTAGTGTAGGTTGGAGTGACCCAGTAGTGGACATGTTTTGCTTAAAAAAAAAATACAACTATAGTGAAAATTTAGCAATTTGTGTCAAAGGCCTTCAGCTGTCAGTAATCTATAAAGACTTTTTTCAGAACTTTTGGATCTGCACTTCCTCTTTTATTTACCAAACACAGAGTGCTTATTATGTGTCATGCATTGTTACAAACATTCTACAAAGACCAATTTACTTAATTTTCATAATAATGCTATGAGGTCAGGATAAAAAATCATATATGAATGTATGGTTTCAATCATGTTAACAAGCTGGCCTGATGCGTGTGGGAGGAAATGTGTCATGATACTAAGAGTGATAATGAGCTTGAAGCTTGATCAAATGATGGATGACTGCTATGGGTACCAATAGTGTGACATCTCTGAGAAGCAGAATATGGCATTTGCTAAGAGGGTGGGCTCTGGGGTCCCACAGTCCAAATCCGAATCCTGGCTCTGTTGCTTACTGACTGAATGATTTCAGTAAGCATTGGGGAAAACCACTTATCCTTGCTTACCCTCCCTTTCTTCATTCCTAAAATGAACCTACCCTATAAAACAGATGTTTTACAGATTAAATGAGATAATGGGCATTGAGGTGTCCAACACAGTGCTTGGCACAGAGTAAATCCTCAAGCCACATTAGCTGTCAGAATTTCTCATATCATCTTGCACCAAAGGCTTCATGGGGCTGTCAGCTGGGCACCATTCTCCTTTGTCCTGAGAACACCAGTGTAGAATCGTGTGGACTTGTCAATTAATACTAGAGCACAAAACCCCTGAGCAGTGATGGAGGCAATGCTGAAATGGGTGAAAATCTACAGCAATTGTAAACACTGGAGAGGGGTGCATTCTGCTGATTCTCTCCTGACACCACACACCACCCCTGACTCACATTTCAGCCAACGCCCAGGCCAGAGTGAGGGAGGCCAGGTGAATAGGCTGTGTTCTTTTCATGGGGTAGTGTGTGGAAAGGGAAATGCAGGCCCTGGAGTCAGATGGATGCAAAATCCCAGCTCTTCCGCTTCCCTGCTGTGTGACTTGGGACAAATCTTCAACCTTCATAAGGCTCAGAGTTCCTCATGCATGCATGGGGCTGAGAGCGGAGACCCCACTGTGGTAGGATGGAAATTAAATGTGGGGAATTACCTGACCCATGAGAGCAGCTAAGTAACCCAGCTTCCCTGTAACCTCGGCCACCCCTTAGAGAGAGAACCCATCAGGGAACCAACCTTGAGGAGCTGCCCATTGAGAACAGAAGGCCCTGGACTTCCGCCTCTGTGCACACATGTGCTTGTGCCCAGCTAGGCTTCTGCTCTGCACCTGCAGTTCCCCGGAGCTCTGTCATGCTCCTGACCCCCACGCTTTTCTTCCCCTGATTTGGAGGTCTGATGTTCAGCTCATTCTGGGCACTTGCTTCTAGGCACTCCATTACTCATTCAGAGATAAAGTTTAGGATTTCAAAACTGAAACTTAAGGTCAGACTGGTTGAACTTTGGACTGGGGAAGACAGGAGAAGAAAGGGAAGTATTTTTGAGGGGGGTATGTGGGGAAACCTGAAGCTACTGCTCTTGTGTTCTTGTGAGCCAGTCTCTTACTGACCAATTAGCTAATTAATGAGCTCAATAACCACATCTCTCCCTTAGCCCTTAATGCTAACCACCGACTGGATGAAAGTGATGTGAGCAGGGCCATTGTCATGCCCAGCCCCACCTGGGAGAGCTGCTCTGGCCACTGGGAGAGGAGCCTACATACCAACATGTACGCCCTTGGCTTGGGACGTGAGCAGCAGAATTGATAACAGGAGCATGGCCCTTGGCTTTGCTGTTGGCCTAGGAGGTGATGGAGGCCAAGGCCGAGGGAAATGATGCTGACTGAGCCTCCCTTCTTATAGCCAGTCCCTGGCTGATGATGTCACAATGGGCTGTGGGTTTGAAAACTTAGGTCATACAGGCTTCTCTTCTTGCCATTTTGTTTCTAAGATGGTTGCTCAGAGGGATCGCATCCTTGAAGGTATCTGGTCTTAACTTCCCCTCGCACTGATCTGGGCAGGACGCATCCCTCACCGAGTCCTTGATGGGCACCTTGCTTTTGGCCCCTGTCACTCCCACGTATTTTAAGGATCAAATGCCTCCTCTTTCACAAGGCCTGTCATGTCAGGGGTTCTCTGTGAATTTGTGCATAAGGCCTAAGGGAAGGGCTGCCAGGCTGGACCTATAGACTGGGGAGGAGATCCAGGAGGCCCAGAGGCCTCTCCTAGCACTACCACCCTACCCAGTACATTTGCCCTCATAGTTTTCTGCTCAGGCCTCTGATCTTGGGCTGCTGCATGAACCTCCCAGGCTGGATTCAGAGACCCTGGCTTCCCCTCACGCACAGCCCAGCAGGTGACAATCCTTGCAGCCACCACTTTCTGGGTTGATTATACATGGCCCCCAAATCTCCAGATAGGCCCCTGTCCATTCATAGATGGGAAGATCAGACTCAAAGGTGGAAATGCCTGTCCATGGCTTCTCCTTATGTCAGCAGCTCAGTCATGAGATTTGGACCTTACTATTTTTTTCCCATACTTTAAGCACACTGACTTGGGTGGACTCTACCCAAGCATCCTCAGTACTGCCTTCGGGGCCACTGGCCAGGCCCAGTGGTTGGAAGTGAATCACACTCTTTTCAGTTCCCAAAGTGACCACAGTTAATTTTCCAGACCAGAGTGTCTACTCTGCCCAGCCTAGCTCCCAGGGTTTTCTTACCTGCAGAAAAGGAATAATAAGATCCACCAGTAAAATCATTGTGAAGCTCAAAACAAGATTATGTTACTCAGGTGATGGCCCCTCTTTACTATACCAATGGTGTGGCTCCAGCTACTTCTTGAGAGGAGAAATTCCAGGACAGGTGACTTACTCCTTCTCTTATCCCATGGACCCCTGCAGATAGCTGCTCCTCAGCACCCTGGGGTCCACTATGAAGGTTGGGCCAGGGCCTGTTATGTGGTCATGGGACGGCGCGATCCCCATCTCTTCTGAATAATATGTAATCTGCCTCCTCCAGAGGAGGACTGATGAAGGGCTAACCCTTTTTTTCTTTACTGGAATATGGGTAAAAGTACCAAAGCATACTGGGTCACCGAGTGCTAGTCTTACCACCAGAGAGCTCCGGGCTTTCCTTCTGCTCTTCCTTTAGACTCAGCTCTCTCCTCCGCTGGACCTGCTACTCTCACCGCTGCTGAATGCTGGTCGCTTTGCCCTTTGCTCAGGTTCTGGGGGGGTGGGGTGTGGGGGGGAGGAGGAGCCTGGGCCCTAGGTCTGATTGGGAGAAAGGAGGATGCCCGCTAATCTCACTTGTGGGGAGGCAGAGATAATGGGCAAACCCCCACACTAAACTGCTGCTCATTTTCTACAGAAGTATCTGGACAAAAGCACAGCGCTCCTCTAGGAAGATCCATTTCCTTCTGGGTCTATTATCCCTTCTGTTAACACAACTGGGCCCTATGTCCTGTGAAATACTCATTCACTGCCCAGCATTATTATTTTTTTTATTTTTATTTATTTATTTATTTTGTGTGCCAAGCTTCTTTACAATAACAGCAGATTGCAAAATGCCTGAACCAATGGAGGGGAGAGATGGATAGGGACAGAGCTACTGTGCACAGCCACATCTCCAGAGGGCACCAGTCCCATAGACTACAGCAGGACTCCCTCCCCCTGGAATTGGGCAAACATGGGGGCTCAGGTGTGAAGAGAAACTTCAGTGCTCTATAAGGAATCTAGAGAAATCCAAAAAGGAAAGAAGGCACATGATTACATAGGTTGCCCAGGGACTGCTGCCTGACTGATGCTTCAGAGGCCCCCAGGGTGGCATTATCATGGTGACTTTATTTACCACAGTCCTGACCAATAGATCTCTAACTTTGCTGTGCAGCCTGGGGAGCTTTTTCAGTGCAGATTAAGGTTGCCAGATTTATCAAAGAAAAATACAGGATGCCCACTTAATTTTGAATTTCAGGTAAAGAACAACTATATTTCTAATATGTGTGTACCCCTTGCAATGTTTGGAACATACATACACCAAAAATATATATATATTCATTTTTTATCTGAATCCTAATGTATCTGGAGTTCTGTATTTTCTCTGGTAACCGGGGGGTGATTTCCAAGCTTCTCCCTTCAGATGCTGATCCAGTGGATTGGAGGGGAGGAGAGCCAGATCTAAGCATTTTAACAGCTGCTTCCAGATGATTCCAGTGGAGAGCATCCTGGACCACTTTGAGAAATGTCAGTCAGGCTTAGGATAGAGAGCTTCCTGGGGTCCCTGGGAAGCTGGGGCTGGAGTCTGACTCTATCTGGGAAATCTGGAGAGCAAGAGAGTGTCTGGCCAACCACTTAGGGTCTGGGACAGTACTGTGGAGGGACTGCTGACCCCCCAGTTTCTGCAGTGTGGGCTGCACAGAGGAGAGAGCCAGTCGGGGGTGTCTGAGGATCTATCCATAGGGCTTCCCAGAGCGGGCAAGAGGACCCCAGAGGAAAGAGGCTGGAGATGTGCTACCAGGCTTGGGAGCTGCAGGAGAAAGGAGGCCAGCAGGGAACCACAGAAGAGCCCATGAAAACAACACCCTAAAAGTCAGCAGAAAATGACTTCTAGGCCCAGAGGTCAGGAAGCTGATGTTTGGGCTACCTCACCTTTATCTGCACCCTCTCCCCAACTTTGATCTCTGCCAGGAGTGAAAGGGCAGCTCAAGGTGGGGGAAGATGAGCAGAACCAGAGGTGAGAAAAGGCCCCTGTCCCTGAATAGACCCAGACTGGGAAAGGGAGATTTAACAGAGTCAGATTTCAGCCTCTGGAGTATGACAAGAGTTTAGATATTCTAATGCCTACATGGAAACTGGGTTTGGGACTCAAGTGCCTGTAGGACTATTATCTCTGAACAACCAAAAGGTGTACCTGGAGCTTTTTTATCTGGGCAGGACAAATCATCCCTAGTGAATGGAGTTTAAAAAAATAGTGGGGGACACAAATAAAGTGTTTTGATGGCAGTCCATGTGTATGTATCTTCATGCAATTTCCAAAGCAAATCTGATCAGGTAGGTATCTTTTCTCATCAGTGATTTTCTCAATGGCATTTGGGAACTCATCTGCTGCCTCTTGGTCACCAAAAGCTGCTTCTCCTGTTATCTTGACATTTTTTAAACCACACCGCTTTATAAAATCATCAAGCCATCCTTTGTTGGTATTAAATTCTCCAGCTTTAGATCTTTCACCTTCCTTTTGCTTGAAGTTGTTATATAATGACTTTGCTTTTTCTCAAGTCATATTAGAGTCTAGAGGTATGCCTTTTTTATAGCAATCCTGCACCCATATAAAAGCTGCATTTTCAATATGAGATAAAAAGGCATTTTGCAAAAAGTCCAAGGTTTTTGTACCTGCTGGCATAGCTGCAGTGATGACTTCACGGATCCTTTTTTTTTTTAACAATGATCCTATGCTGGATTCATTTACCTTGAAATGGTGGGCAACCATAGCGGCAGACCTCAGTCTATAGTACATATGAAGGAATTAAACTTTTTCTTGTAATGTCATGACTTTTTTCTGCTTCTTAGAAGCACTTTCAGCATCACTAGTAGCACTTTGTATTGGCTCATAGTGTTATTCAAGGTTTACAGTATTGCACTAAACACAATGAAAAATACACAAGAACTTGAGAGATTACTTTTTAATTGCAATACACAACTTACTGGAAAGACCAGTTGCTTACATGGAAATGATTGTCATCACAGCATTTGAAGTGGATATTCCCAACACTGGAGTTCACTGCAATAGCAACAGAAGATGGCTATGAAAGTATTACAGTAATACAGTATACACTACAGTTAATTTTTTACAGTCATGATTTAATACTGCATCTTTACATTTGCTTATATTTCTCCTGACCATGAATGACTTCATGTACAGTCTGTAAATTTTGTGTGTGCATAAGTTTTGATAAATTTTAACCTTTTGTAATAGATTTGTGTGTATTTTATGGCAGTAAATGATATAATAGTCTAGTATATACATATATTATATGCATTTATGGCACACCAAATTTTTTTTTCTTCTAAAGATTCATTTATTTATTTTAGAGAGAGAGAGCGCGCACACGCATGTGTGAGTGCACATGTGTGTGGGGAGGGACAGAGGGAGAGAATCTTGAAGCAGACCCCACGCCAAGAGCAGAGCCTGACACAAGGCCGGATCCCATGACCCATGAGATCACTACCTGAGCCAAAACCAAGAGTGGGACGCTCAACCAACTGAGCCATTCAGGCACTCCACCAAATTTTTTCTTAATTTTTTTGGTATCCCTAGGCTATGCAATTTGTCTGTTTTTCCAATTGTTGCAAATCTCCAAACAATTTTCCAATATATTTATTGAAAAAAATCTGTGTATAAGTGGATTGTGCAGTCAGAACCTGTGGTGTTCAAGGGCCAACTGTGCCCTAGACCGGGTGACTTAAAAAACAGACATTTATTTCTGTTGGATATCCAAACTCTCCAAACTCAGGGTGCCAGGATGGTTGGTTCTTGGACAGGGCTCTCTTCCTGGTTTTCAAACAGCTGCTTTCTTAGTGGGTCTTCACATGGATGAGAGATCTCTTCCTATCTCTTATTATAAGGGCACAAATCCTATTTGTGAGGGCTCCGCTCTCATGATCAATTACTTTTCAAAGGCCCACCTCCAAATCCTATCACACTGAAATTAGGTTTCAACAAATGAATTTTTTAAAAAGATTTTATTTATTTTTTGACAGAGAGAGACACAGTGAGAGAGGGAACACAAGCAAGGCGAGTGGGAGAGGGAGAAGCAGGCTCCCCATGGAGCAAGGAGCCCGATGTGGGGCTGGATCCCAGGACCCTGGAATCAAGACCTGAGCCAAAGGCAGACACTTAACGACTGAGCCATCCGGGTGCCCCTCAACAAATGAATTTTGAGGGAGATACAAACATGCAGTCCACAATACAGGGACTGCTACATAGTAATGCATCCAAAACATACTTGCTATGATAATGCAATAATGTTCTGGAGCCCATTTTACAAGTTTAATCACCAAATATGCAGTCAGTCAGTGGCAGATCATGATCATTGTCTCAGGTATACACAGGCTCTGAGATCATCTTCATGTCTAACCCTCTTGGATTCTGAGTGAGGCGCCTAGTGCACCAGAAGGACAGGGCACTGGCTTGTTCTGATGGCTTCCTGCATGCCAAGGTTTTGCATTTGCCATCACATTTAATCTGCAGAACAACCCTACAAAACTAGACCAAGTTATCTTCTTTCCTCATTTCATGGTGAAGAAAGCAGCCTAGGACAAGTTAAGGAACCAGACCAGAATCACAGGGTACTGAGTGAGGAGGTTAATTTTATGTCAACTTGACTGGATTATGGAGTGCCCAGATATTAAACATTATTTCTGAGTGTGTCTGTAAGGGTGTTTCCAGATGAGATTAGCATTTGAATTTGTAGAGAGAGTAAAGCAGATGGCCCGTCCCAACGTGGGTGGACATTCTCCAATCCGTTGAAGGCCTAAATAAAACAAAAAGTTGGGGGAAGAGAACATTTGCTCTCCCTGCCTGACTACTTGACCTGGGACATCAGTCTTCTGCCCTCCGACTTCACCATTAGCCTTCTGGATCTTAGGCCTTTAGACTTGGACTAGAACTTCTATCACTGGTTCTCTTGTTTTTCAGGTATTTGGACTTAGACTGGAATTACACCATTGGCTTTCTGGCATTCAGGCCTTCAAACTACATGACTGGCTTTCTTGGGTCTCCAGTTTGCAGATGGCAGATAATGGGACTTGTCAGCCTCCATAATTGTATAAGCCAATTCCTTATAATAATAAGTCATTACATATATGATATATAATAGCCTATTGGTTCTGTTTCCCTGAAGAACCCTGACTAATACTGTGAATATCATGCCAGGATCCAAACCCAGGTCTGCCCAGCTCCGAAGACCATACTAGTCTACATTAGGCTTTTAGACATATAACCACAGTTAATTCTCAAATTAGTTTGGCTTATCCTTTTGAAAAACTCATGAGGGGAGAAGAAACATAAACTTTGACTTTCTCAAGATAGTACAACTCATCAGGGCAGAGCATACCTCACCAACATTCACAGGTCAATCTCCACCTTGAGGGGGAGGCCAGCCTTTTCTTCTCAAGGCATTCATTCATTCATTCCAACTATTTATTAAGTGCCTAATATGTACCAGGAAATTTTCTAAAAACTAGGGATATAGGAATAAATAATAAAAAGTCCTTGCCCTCACAAAGATTATTATAGTAGAAGAGACAGAAGTTAAATAAATCCTGAAGATATGGACTTTATTAGATGATAGTAAATGCTATGGAAAAATAAAGTAGAGAAAGAGTATAGTGAGTGCAGGTTAAAGAAGGTAGCAGGTGCTGTTTTTAATAGAGTGATTGGGAGGTCCAACTGACAAGGGGACAGAAGAGACCTGAAGGAAGAAGGGAGCAAGCCTTGCAGGTAACTGGGAAGCCTTATAGGTAGCTAGCGAGACTTGTAGGTAACTGGGGAATATTATTGTAATCTTGTGATATAATAAGAAACATATATTGTAGTCTTCATCCGGATTCCTGGCCAGAGCCCTTAAAATCTTTGTAATTTCTTATGTGTTAATATATGGTTCTTGTCCTGAGCCCTAAAATAGCTCTGAGGTGATAAAGATGAAAGGAGTGTCTCCTGTTATCAGTAACAAGCCTTTTTCAACCACATCTGAGTTTATGTTAATGAGATGACTTTTGAAAAATCCCTTGGGCTAGGGGGCTGGTTGCCTGGGGAACCAATTTTGTGACTAGAAGGTTGGAATTTCCAGCCCCAGACCTGATGTCTAAGGAGAGAAGGGCTGGAGGCTGAATTAACCACCAGTGGCCAGTGGTTTAGTCAATCAAGCCTACATAATGAAGCCAACATAAAAACCCTAACTGAAGGGGTTCAGAGAGTATATGGGTTGGTGCACACATGAAGGTGCTGGAAGGGTGGTGCACCTAGAGAGGGCAAGAGAACTCCATGTCCCTTGTCCCTTCCCTATACCTTATTCTATGTATCTTTTCCATTTGGTTGTCCCTGAGTTGTATTCTTTATAATAAATCAGAAATAGTGAGTAAAGCTCACTGAGTTCTATGACCTCTTCTAGCAAATCATGGAAACTGAGGAGGGGTTGTGGAAACTCCTGATTTATAGCAGGTCAGTCAGAAGTGTAAGTGACAACCTGGATTTGTGATTGGCATCTGAAGTGGGTGCAATTTTGTGGGACTGAACCCTTAACCTGTGGGGTCTGCACTTACTCCATGTAGTTAGTGTCAGAATTGAGTTAAACTGTAGGACTACCATTCAATGTCCACTAAGAGTTGGAGAAGTGCTTGGTGTGGAAAAACCCACACATCTGATGTCAGAACTGTTGCGAGAACAGAGGAGAAAACAGGAGTCTTTACTTACAGATAATAGCTATTGTGAGCAGTTAGCACTTCATTCAGTCTTCTATACAGTCATTCTTTGAATTCTTCACAAAGAGTTATAAATGAGAGGAGATAGGGTGGTGGCTAAAGAGTAAGTCAGAGTAGGGGGAGAGCCTTTTGAGACTTGTTTATTTAGAAGATTTGATGACTTAAGCACATTTAAATGCTGATGAGAAAGATGTGGAAGAGAAAAAGAGCATGAGGACTAGGGAGGGAGCAAGTAATTGATAGTATCATATTGCCGAGGCTGTGGGAGGATTGAGAGGTTCAGAGGACACGGGGAGGGATTATCTTTAATTAGAAGACATTGCTCCTCTTTGGAACATTCTAGTCCCATTTTACACACCAACACCCTCTTATTTTCCTACAGTACTTCTGGCAATTGCTAGCTTCCATTTCCAGCTCTGCTTCCTCTATAGGACCATAAATGTTGGCAGTTATTCTGGGCTCAGTCCTAGGCCTTCTTTGCTTCTCTCTCCATACCTTCTCAATGAACAATCTTATCCATTCCCATGACTTAAATAGGCTGATAACTTTCCAATTTATACTTCCGCCCCAAACTTTCAGATCTGTACTTGTATCTGACTGCTCATCCTATATAGCTCATCAATCACATTACTTTTATATTCAACCTCTTTGGTTATCTCTCAATTACATCTGTTTCTTGGTAACTCCACTATTATGGGATGAATTGTGTCCCTCTTAAAATTCATATGTTCATATCCCAGCCCCCAGTACCTCAGAATATAATCATATTTGAAGATAAGGTCTTTAAAGAGATGATTAAGTTAAAATAAGGCCCTAATCCAATATAACTGGTGTTCTTATAAAAAGAAGAAGATGGTTACCAGAGGGGAGGTGGGCGGGGGGATAAGTGAAATAAGTGATGGAGATTAAGGAGTGCTCTTGAGATGAGCACTGGGTGATGTATGGAATTGTTGAGTCACTATGTTGTACACCTGAAACTAATATAACACTGTATGTTAACTATACTGCAACTAAAATTAAATTAAATTTAAAAAACAGAGGAAGAGACACCAGAAGTGCATGTGCACAGAGAGAAGACCGTAGTGAAGAGGCAATAAGAGGATGACCATCTGCACACCAGCCAGAGAGGCCTGGAACAGATCCTTCCATTATGGCCCTCAGAAGGAAACCAACCCCGTTGACACCTTGATCTTGGACTTCCCAGCCTCCAGAACTGAGAAATTTCTGTTGTTTAAGCCACCCAGTATGTGGTACATTGTTATGGTAGCCTTGGCAAACTAATATACCCACCTCTTTACTACTTAGGCCACCATCATCTTTCATCTGCATTTCTGGAGCAACTTCCTAAATTATATTCTCTTTTCTAGTTAATCCTCTCTAAAATAATCCCTGTGTAACACTCAGAGTAATCTTTTCATGCATATGTGACTATATGACCCATTTTCATTTTACCATTCTCCCCATTAACCTCACAATAAAGTTCAATCTTCTAAAAAGTCATAGCAGGCTTTGAGATAAAAAATATGAAAACTCACCCAAAGACCCATAGCTTTTTGATGCCAAAGCACATGATAGAATACAGGGCTTCACAAGAGGCTCAGAGTCAAAAGTGGGAAGGGAATGTGCAGACAAAAGTTTGTTTAAGACGGTGTCCCTTTATTCCCCACTGTGGAGGGAATACAGGGAAGGATTAGGCACACAGACTCATTAAGCCAGGCTGCCTTGCATCCCCTGTATCCTCCCTAACCCTGGGCTTACTGTGATGTCACCTAAGACCAGCTCTGCCATGCATTTGTGATGGCCCCAACTGAAGCAGTGGCAGTTGGCACTTTATCAGCTTTGGCTAGAGGCATAGGTTGGGCAATTCTGGACTGGAATGAAAAGAAGATGCTCCAGCTTCTAATTCCACTGCTTATGGTGCTCAAGGGACATGCCCTGGAAGATCCAGGTCTGTGCCAGGCTAACCCAGAGCAGAGGATGGAGAGAGGCCTTCAACCTCTTACCTGGTTCCTGTAGATTTGATTTAGAGTCCTGAGGGGGTGCTGAGTTAGAGCAAATGGCTCAGGAAATGAAGAGATTACAACTGATTAATCAAAGTAGATGTTTTGGGCTAGTGAACATGCCTTTTAAAATGATCCTCCAGGGTCTGGACCCGAGTTCTGGAAATACAGGGACTTGGAACAACAGTTTAGCAATTGCCTCTGCTTCTCCAGTCTCACTCCCTTCTTTATAAATGTATTAAGGATCTTTCTGGGCCCAACACTCTGGGACAAGTAGCAGAGTTGTGGTGGAATAAGGGCCTTATTAATTCAGACTACGTGTATTAGATTATGCAATCTCATAAAGTGGGAAAAGTTATAGGACTATTATAGGAGCAAATGAATTAATGCAGCATTTTCAAGTATGTTCCATAAAATCCATGTCCTGTTAGAAGCTGCACAGAAAAAGAAAAAGTCCTCATGGTTAGATAAGATTTTAGAAATGCTCTATTTCATACTTTTTCTGTAGAGTCACAGTGAATATTCACATATTAAAGGTTTGGAGAAATCTCACTGTAAAGAAAATAGTTTAATTTCATTTAATCTGGTATTTCTGAAATGTTTCTGGCCACAAGACCAATCTTTACCCCCTTATTTGTAGCATTTTCCTTAGTTGTAACATTTTCCATTTATCCTTTTGAGAGTTACCTGTTCTTATAACTTTCTTATTTTTCCTATTTGAATGGGTGTGGTAAACTGGTTTGCAGGACCTTTTTTAATTTTAATGACATTAGCCCTTTGTGTCTTATGTGTGCTGCTAAATCTTTTCTCCTAATTCTTTAACACTCTTAAAACTCTATTTTGGACCAAATGTAAAAATTTTAAATTTATGTAAAAAATTCATCAATATTTTTATTTGATGTGCTAGAAGGACCTTTTCATCCCAGATTATAAACACAATCAGACCTGTAGCATAATGAGCTCTGAAGTTAGACTGACAGCAACTAATTACATTTCCTTCACATATTTGTTATGTGGTCTCAGAATAAGTTACTAAATATCTCTGTATTTGTTTCCTTATCTGTAAAATGGCAATATTAGGGTGGAACTTTTATAGGCAAATGAAGATTAGATGCTATCAGCATAAAAAGGACTATTTTATATATGAGATGTTTTATGTAAGCCACATGGTAACCACAAACTAAAAACCTAGAGTAGAGCCACAAAACATAAAAGGGGAGACTGAGTAAATCACCATGGAAAATGACCACTTTATAAAGGTAGACAGAAAAAGAGGGAAAAAGAAACAATGGAGATACAAAACAACTAGAAGACAAATGATATGATGGCAGAAGTATGTCTTTACATATCAATAGTCACTCTAAATATAAATGAATTGAATTCACCAATAGAAAGGCACAGAATATTCTGGAGGGTTAAAAAAAAAAAAAAGACCCAACTACATGCTGCCTACAGGAAACTCATTTTAGCTCTAAAGACCCACCTAGGCTCAATGTAAAGGGATGGAAAAAGATATTTCATGCAAGTGGAAAACAAAAGGAAAGTGAATGTAGCCATACTTACATCAGACAAAGTAGACTTTATGCTAAAAAAGATAACAAGAGATTCAGGTCATTATATAATGATTAAAAAGTCAATACATCAAGAATATATAACAATAGTAAATATATATGCACCCAATATTACAGCACTGGAATATATTAAACAAAACCTAATGGATATGAAGAGAGAAATAGAAAAAATATAATAATAGTAGGAGATTTCACTACCCCACTGTCAACAATGGGTAGAACATCCAGACAAAATCAAAAGAAATATTGGAATTGAATCATAATCCAGAACAAATGAACTTAATAAACATGTATAGACCATTCTATCAAATCAGCAGAATATTCTTCGGGAGTACACAGGTAACATTCTTGAGGATAGATTGTACAATATGGCACAAAACAAATCTTAGAAGTTTGAAGAACATTGAAATCATATCAATTACCTTTTCTGACCACAATGGAATGAAGTTAGAAATGAAGAAGAGGAAAGCTGGAAAATCTACAAGTATGTGGAAACTAAACAACACACTTCTGAACAACCAATGGGTCAAAGAAGAAATCAAAAGAGACATTTTACAAATATCTCAAAACAAATGAAAATGGAAATGCAATATATCAAAAATTATGTGATGGAGCAAAAGCAATTGAGAAGAAAGTTTATAGTGATAAATGCATATATTAAGAAATTAGAATGATCTCAAATAAACAACCTATATTTATACTTTAGGGAACTTGAAAAAGAAAAAATTAAGCCCACGGTTAGCAGAAGGAAGGAAATAATAAAGATCAGAGTGGAGATAAATAAAATATAAATCAGAAAAACAATACAAAGTGTCAACAAAACTAAATGTCAGTTTTTAAAAAAGATAAACAAAATTTACAAATCTTTAGCTAAACTAAGAAGAAAAAAGAATGAAAACTCAAATAAATAAAATTGGAAATGAAAAAAGACATTACAACTTACGCTACAAAGATACACAGGCTCATAAAAATTGTGTGGCAACAGATTAGATAACCTAGAAGAAATGGATATATTCCTAGGACATACAACCTACCAAACTGAATCATGAAGAAATAGAAAATCTGAGCAGACCAATAATGAGTAAGAAGATTGAATCAGTAATCAAAAGCCAACCAATACAGAGAAGGATGAGACCTGACAGTTTCAATGGCTCATTCTACCAAACATTTAAGGAATTAATGTCAAGCCTTTCAAACTCTTCCAAAAAATAGAAGAGGAAGGAACATTTCCAAACTCATTTCACAAGGCCAGCATACTCTGATACCAAAGCCAGATAAGGATGCTATAACAGAAAAAAACTACTGACCAATATTCCTGGTGAATATAGATATACAAATTCTCAACAAAGTATTAGCAAACCAAATTCAATAGCACATTAAAAGGATCATAAACCATGATCAAGTGGTATTCACCCCTAGGATTAAAGGATGGTTCACAGATCAATATATGTGGCACACCACATTAACTCAATGAAAGATAAAAATCACATGATCATTTCAATAGATGCAGAAATAGCATTTGACAAAATACATTAGCTTTTCATGATAAAAATACTCAACATATTGGGTATAGAAGGAACATACTTCAATATAATAAAAGCCATATATGACAAACCCACAGCCAACATTATACTCAACGGAAAAAAATTGAAAGCTTTTCCTCTAAGGCCAGGAACAAGACAAAGGTGCCCATTCTCACTTATTCAACAAAGCACTGGAAGTCCTAGCCAGAGCAATTGATCAAGAAAATAAAATAAAAGGCATCCAAATGAAAAAGGAAAAAGGAAAATTGTCTTGTATGCAGATGATGTAATTTTTTATATGGTAAATAAATTTACTACACCAAAAAACTAATCAATGAACTCAGTAAAGTTGCAGGATACAAGATCAACATACAGAAATCAGTTGCATTTCTGTACACTAACAACATTATATCTGAGAATGAAATAAAGAAAATAATCCCATTCACAAGAGCATCAAAAAATAGGAATAAATTTAACCCAAAAGACGAAAGATCTCTACACTGAAAACTATGACTTTGATTTAAAAAAAATCAAGAAAACACAAACAAATGGAAAAATATCCCATGTTTATGGATCACACAAACTCTATCAAAATTCCAACAACACCTTTCTCAGAAATAGAAGAAAAAAAACTTAAAATTTGTATGGAATCACCAAATTCTCTGAATAGCCATAGTAATTCTGAGGAAGAACAAACCTGGAGGCATCACACAAAGCTATAGGGAATAAAATCAGACACAAAGACCAATGGAAACAAATTGACAGCCCAGAAATAAACCCTCACATACATGGCCAACTAATATTTGACAGGGATCCAAGGATACTCAATGGGGAAAAAAAGTCTCTTCAATAAGTGGTTCTGGAAAACTGGTTAGTCACATGAATGAAATGGGACCCCTATCCTACACCACACGTCAAAATTAACTTGAAATGGATAAAAGACTTAAACATAAAAACTAAAACCATAAAACTCCTAGGAGAGGGTGCCTGGGTGGCTCAGTTGGTTAAGCGATTGCCTTCGGCTCAGGTCATGATCCTGGAGTCCCAGGATCGAGTCCCGCATCGGGCTCCCTGCTCGGCAGGGAATCTGCTTCTCTCTCTGAACCTCCCTCCTCTCATGCTCTCTATCTCATTCTCTCTCTCAAATAAATAAATAAATAAATAAACAAATAAATAAAATCTTAAAAAAAAAAAAAACTCCTAGGAGAAACAAAGGAAAAAGTTTCTTGACATTGTTATTGGCAACAATTTTTTGGTTGTGACACCAAAAACACAAGCAATAAAAGGAAAAATTAATAAGGGGAACTATATCAAACTAAAAAGTTCTGCACAACAAAAGAAAAAGTCAACAAACTAAAAGGCAACCTACTGAATGGGAGAAAGTATTTGCAAATCATATATCTGATAAAGGCTTAATATCCAAAATATATAAAGAACTCACATAATTTAATAGCCAAAACTTTCTTTTGATTAAAAAATGGACAGAGGAACTGAATAGATATTTTCCCAAAGAAGACATACAAATGACCAACAGATAGGTGAAACATGAACAGATACACTGACATCACTAATCATCAGGAAAATGCAAATCAAAACCACAAGGAGATATCACCTCACACCTGCTAGAATAGCTTTTATCAAAAAGACAAGAGATAACAAGTATTGGCAAGGATGTAGAAAAAGGGGAACTCTTGTGCACTGTTGGTGGGAATGTAAATTGGTGCAACCAATTTGGAAAACAGAATGAGGTTTCGTTAAAAAATTAAGAATAGAATTATTATATGATCCTGCAGTCCCACTTCTGGGTGTATATTCAAAGGAAAGGAAAACAGGATCTCAAAGAGTTGTCTGTATTCTCACATTCATTTCAGCATTATTCACAATAGCCAAGATATGGAAACGACCTAAGTGTCTGTCAATGGATGAATGAATAAAGATGTGATAAATACATGAATATTATTCAGTCATAGCAAAGAAGGAAATCCTGCCATTTGCAACAACATGAATGGACCTTGAGGGCATTACGCTGAGTGAAATAAGTCAGACAGAGAATGACAAATACTGTGTGATCTCACTTATATTTGGAATCTGAAAACAACAACAACAACAACAACAACAAACTCATAGAAACAGAGAGTAGAGTGGTGGTTATCTATGGGTGGGAGAAATGGGGAGAGGTTGGTCAAAGGATACAAATTTTCAGTTAGAAGATGAATAAATTCTGGGAACCTAATGTAATATATGGTGATTATAGTTAATAGTACTGTAGTATATACTTGAATGTTGCTAAGAGAGTAGATCTTAAATGTTCTCACTACAAAAAAGAAAAGGTAATAATGGGATGTGGTGGAGATGTCAGTTAATGCTATGTGTGGTAATCATTTTGCAATATATAAGTGTATCAAATCAACAGTCCATCTTAAACTTTCACACTGTTCTATGTCAGTTATATCTTAATCTGAAAAACAAAATTATCCTCAGTAGAAGATACTACACAGATACTGCAGAAGGAAAGGGCTTTTTTCCTGGTTCTGTCTGGCATGCTTCTGTTTGCTTCTCTTTGTTCCTTCAGTATGATTGTTGCAGGAAGAGGACATCCAGAAGTGCTTGGCTCCAGCCATGGGTCATAAGCTTGAGTCTAGTCCCCTGTTTAGTGACCTCCTGGTATATAAATGGCCCCAAAATGGCTTTTGTCTATTAGACCATAGATTGTTTATTTCTTCATAGCAGGCCAATACCCATCAGCTGAAAGCCTGCCGGTGTCAAACTTAATTTTTTTTTAAAGATTTTATTTATATGCCAGAGAGAGAGATAGCAAGAAAGGGAACACAAGCATGTGGAGTGGGAGAGGGAGAAGCAGGCTTCCCATCGAGCAGGGAGCCCAGTGAGGGTCTCGATCCCAGGATCTTGGGATCATGACCTGAGCTGAAGGCAGATGCTTAACAACTAAGCCACCCAGGTGCCCCGCCAAACTTAATTTTTTACACATTCATTTGTTTTCTTTTTCTTTTTCTTTTTAAAGATTTTATTTATTTTTTGAGGTAGAGAGAAAGAGAGCACGAACAGAGGAGGGGCAGAGAGAGAGGGAGAAGAAGAGGGAGAAGCAGACTCCCCGCTGAGCAGGGAGCCCCATACGGGGCTCAATCCTAGGACCCTGGGACCATGACCTGAGCCAAAGGCAGCCATTTAAACTACTGAGCCATGCAGGAGCCCCATCCATTTGTTTTCAACAAGGCCAACTTAGCAGTTTTTAGACGTTGAGAGCCTGCCTGTTTTGCATACCCTGTGAAACTGCACCCAGTATCTGCTAGTCATAGATAAGATAAAGCCTGTTGATTATCAACACCCACACCACTGCTGCCCTTAATATTTCTCTGACTCAGAGACTCCCATTTCTGCCACTGAGCAACATTACCTAGATGTTAAGCACATTCTCTGATCTCTTTCCCCCTGGGAGTTCCCTTGTCCTCCTCCCCTTTTGGATGGTGACCCTTATACCTTAGTTTCTGAATGGTCTCCTGCTGTAAAGGGCTTCTATTGCATGCCGACCTATTAAAATAAGGCTTGTGTGTGCTACTGCCACCTTGTGGTCATATCTTTTTCTTCGATCGGTCCCCCAAATCCTTCCAATTTCCTTACACCTCCTCACTGCAGCTGTGCCAACACAGACATGGACATCCCAGGCCTTGTGCCCTCTGGCTAATGAGCAGGCTCTTGATACCTAAGCTCCCTCCTGCTCACCTCCCTTGCTTACCAGGAGGGGTGTTAAGTTTCAATCCAGCTGTACTTTAAAGGGATGTTTCCTGCTTGTGTAGCATTAGGAACTAGCAAACTTCTGTTTTCCTTTGGGCTGCAAACACACATTATCCAGTGATTTCTGAACCCGAACCTTGGGGAGGGGCTCCCCCGCCAAATTCAGTCCTTCCACTCTCCCCTAACCTTATGGTATTCTTGGAGTCCTCTTGACCCTTTGTAGTTATTCCTCTGTTATAGTTTATAATTCTTGATATTAACTTTCCCTATTCAAATTCTGCATGGTTGCTGTCTCCTGAATGGATCCTACATATCTTTGGCCCTTTTGCATTGACACTCCAACCCTTTTATAGTGTCTGATGGATCTCTGCCTTGACTTCTCCAGGTCTCACAGTAGTTTTTGAATGTGAGGGACGGACATTAAAGGAGGTGTGTTTTGCTGGTGTTTTCTGAGACCTGCCCATCTGTGCCTGCTCATTTATTTCACTCAGCTTCATTACCAGTCTAAACTTGGAAGATGTTGGGAATACCAGATAAGAAGGGTTTCTCAGTGCTCCTCATGTACAAATGGCTCTTTCATTTCTCTTTCAGACAAAGTTCAGTGTGGCCACCGACCTGCCTTTTCAAATTCATCATCATTATCATTTCATGAACTGTTTGAAGTCCAGGAAGGTGAGTTCCCATGGCAAGTGAGTATCCAGATCTCACGGAAACATCTCTGTGGAGGCTCAATCATACATCGGTGGTGGGTTTTGACAGCTGCACATTGCTTCCCAAGAACCCTGTAAGTTTCTGAAGCATTGTCTTAATTTACATCAAATTTCCTCAACATTTTGTCTGGGCTGAGTAGCTTAATGGATTAGTGCACAAGGCTTATGAAGCCATGGACTCTATACCCAGTTTGTTCCCATTGGCTTTGTACCAAAAAGTCTCTTTTCTACACCCACTTTCTTCTTTTAAGTGAACCATATCCTAAGGTTGGCTGCTAGTTGTGACTATGTATCCAGTACTGGAAAATCAGTACAAATCTTCCCTTCTCCTACCTGGCACATGTCTGTGTTTGTTCATTGTACACATACTCATTAAACACCTACCATGTGCTGTTCTAAGTGCGGTGATATAGCAGTAAACAAGATATTCAAAATCTCTATTGTCAAGGAATTCACATTCTATTCTCTTGGATGGATTCATTCCTCTTCCTTTGGGTCAGGGAAAACTTCCTGGGCTGATGATTCATTAGCTTGGACATTTGCCTGAGTCTGGATCCCTGATTCTTGCCACTCTGATCTCTAGCCAGTCTCTAGGGCACCACACATCCACTTTTTTGGATTTCTCAGTATCAGTTGTAAACTCTTTTGTTTACAAATGTGTCTATAAATGTGAAATGCAGTGTAACTATTATTATAGTTTGGAGTTATTATATTCATATTTTAGGTTAAAAATGGCATTGGGAAATGTTACTGTGGTCATGGGAACCAAAAGATTCAGCGATATCCACTTGGAGAGAAAGCAAGTGCAGAAGATAATTATTCACAAAGATTATAAACCATCCCACCTCGACAGTGACCTCTCCCTGCTCCTGCTTGCCACACCAGTACAATTCACTAACTTCAAAATGCCCATCTGTCTGCAGAAGAAGGAAAGGATCTGGGACCGGTGTTGGATGGCAGAGTGGGTGACAGCTTATGAATATGGTATGTGTCTTCCCTTCAAAAGCCACAGAAAGTTCACATTTATGCTTCCTTGGGCTAGACAGCATGATGCTTTGGAAGACTCAGGTCTGAATTTTGGCTTCACTACTCTAGCTTTGTGATCTTGAGCTAGTTCCTTCCCCTTAGTCACTCTCACTTTTTTCTCACCTGTAGAATGACAGCAATGTCTCCCTCGAATCAGTTATGTGGATTAAATTAAATGCAATTATACTTGTAAAGTCCCTAGTTAAAGTCTGGAATATAGAAGAATCTCAAAATATGACATTGATAATTTTGGGGGGGCCCAGAAGCACTGGGCACTAGAAAGCTAGTTTGGATTCTTCCTTCATGGGTTGTTTTATAATGTGCATTTCCCCATCTGTTTATCATTTGATGAAAATCAATGATCAAAATAAGTGAACCAGTGATTCTCCAACCAAGCTTTGTCATCAATGACTCTACTCCTTTCCCAGGGCACAAGGCTGGCCAGACAGGGAGAACCTCTGGGAGGTTGGGAATGGGATGGGGAAGCCAGAAGTTCTTCTAGAATTATAATCTTTTCCTTTCCACAAACTGACAATAATAGGTGGGTCATTTTCCTGGTTTCTCCACTGGCCTAGCAGAGACACTGGACAATACTGATTCAGAAGTTGGGTTGTTCTGAACCTCTGTACAGGGACCAAGCATAGCTGTGGAGAGATAGTAAAATCATGGAGAAAGCTTATTCTAGGTTTACCTGGCAGGGGCTGGTGCTGGGGGTTTAGTACGCTGCTTCTGGAAGGAATGAGTTTCCCAAAGGGAATACATAGAAGTAGAAATGAAGGAACCACTTATTGGAGATCCTGAAGGGGATATTGAGGTGGGGAATTACATTAGGTCACCTCTAAGACCTTTCTACCCTGTGAGTCTATGATTTGTGAATTGTTTGCATCATTCCATGGCTTCCACCCTGATCATTTGTGGGCCAGTCACTTTCAGTGGTTGATGTAGCACTCATTCTCACACTAGCTTCCTCATTTCCCAGACCAACATGACAACTTAAACATGTACCTGCAGAAGCTGAGAGTGATGCAGATTAGCTGGAGACAATGCAGCAAGAGGGTAGACCAGCTCTCTAAGAACATGGTTTGTGCTTGGAAGGAACCAGGCACCAAAGGCAATTGCCAGGTACTCAGTCCCTGCCTTGGCCCCATCCTCCACATCCCCCACCACTTTCTAGGTTCTCAGGAGAGAGCCCAGGAGTGAGGCCCCTAGCCTATGCCACTGGGACCCTCTCATGTTGCCCTCTTTTTAGAGCTATTGTTGATTCTGTGCAGACTGTATCTTCTTCATTATCTCATTCTCAGGGAGACAGTGGGGCACCTATGGTCTGTACTATCCATGGAACCCAGAGGCTCTTCCAAGTGGGTGTCTTCAGTTGGGGCATAAGATCTGGCTTCAGGGGGAGGCCTGGTATGTTTGCGTCTGTGGCTCAATTTATCCCATGGATCCAGGAGGAGACGGAAAAGGAGGGAAAAGCCTATACCACCTCAGGAGCCTGGAGAAGCTCCCTGCTTCATGTTCCAACGTACCCACTATTGTTGGGCTTGGGTTCTCAAATGTGGCTTGCCACCATGTTTACTAGTGATAAATCAAATCACTAAGCTTTAAACCCATCCTTACTTCTTCTCCTCCTCCTCCTTTCTTCCCTCCCATCTTTACACAAGCATCTATGAAGCATTGACTATGAGTTTAGCTTCTATGCTAAACCCTGGAAGTTAGACATTGATTCAATCTCCCAAATACTGCAAACCTAAAGAAGGAAGACCAAATACAACACTAAAAAGAGGTACAAGCAGTACATGGGGGATCCCAGAGGAATAAAGATGACCTCCAAAAAGGTCAAAGAAGGTTTCAGGATAGTGTTGGAAACCCAATCTTGAGAAGTCACTTCATGTTTCTGGACCTTGGTTTCTTTATCTATGAGTAAGATTTGATCAGATGAATCTCAAGGTGTTTCATCACTCTGGCATTTGTGTTATTGTGTAACTTCTTTTACTTCTTTCATGGAACATAGTATTGCCAAGCTTGTGATCAGCTTTAATTCCATCAGCTCAGTGAAACAATGTTTAAAGATCAGTGCTATAGGGCGCCTGGGTGGCTCAGTCGTTAAGCGTCTGCCTTCGGCTCAGGTCATGATCCCGGGGTCCTGGGATCGAGTCCCACATCGGGCTACTTGCTCAGCACAGAGCCTGCCTCTCCCTCTGCCTGCCTGCCACTCCCCCTGCTTATGCTCTCTCTCTCTCTCTCTCTCACTCTCTCTGTGTCAAATAAATAAATAAAATCTTTAAAAAAAAAAAAAAGATCAGTGCTATAGGGGCGCCTGGGTGGCTCAGTTGTTAAGTGTCTGCCTTCGGCTTAGATCTTGATCCCAGGGTCCTGGGATCGAGCCCCGCATCAGGCAACCTGCTCTGCGGGAAGCCTGCTTCTCCCTCTCCCACTCCCCCTGCTTGTGTTCCCTCTCTCGCTGTCACTCTCTGTCAAATAAATAAATAAAATCTTTAAAAAAAAAAAAAGATCAGTGCTATAAAGTGCAGTCAGGGACTAGTGGTAGAGTCTTCCCAAGATTCTTTCTTGGTTAAGTCAAACTGGCATGGACATGACCAGAATTAGAAGATGCAAAGAAGATAATCAACCATATGCAGCCCCACAGGAGTCCATAAAGAGAAAAACATTCATTCATTCAGATACCCTGTGAATACTGAATATGTATCAGGCGTTGTAAAAATATAAGGATGTAAATATGTAAGGTTCCAGTCTTAAATGTGTACGAACCACATTTATGTAGCCACATCCAAATTTATGAATCTTTTCAAGGAGTCTCATAGTGATTATTTTTGTGGGATATTATTATTTTACTGACCATATTAGAGTTTTCCAGAGAAACAGAAAAAATTGCATATGGAGGGGGAGGGAGAGAATTAGAGTTTTATTTAAGAAATTGACTCATGCAATTATGGAGGCTGGTAAGTCTGAAATCTGCATGGGAGACCAGCAGACTGGAGACCCAGGAAAGGATTGATGTTGCAGTCTGGAGTCTGAGGACAGTCTGGAGGAATATTTCCTTCCTCCCTAGGACTAGAATTACCTGGATGCCTGGTAAAAATGCAGATTCCTAGACTTTATCTCAGGCTTACAAAATTAGGAGTTCTAGGGGTGAGGCCCAAGACATCTGCATTAGAAGCTCTCTGGGTCATTCTTCTAAATTTTAAAAGTTTTAACAGCTTTGTGTATACACATTGAAGTACAGAATTAGGTAAGTTTTGACATATGTATACACTCATGAAATGATCACCACAATCAAGAGAATGAATGTACCTATTAACCCAAAGCTTTCCTCATGACTTTTGAAGCACAGAAGTTTTTAATTTTCATGAATCCCAATTTACCAATGTTTTCTTCTATGGTTCATGCTTTTGGTGTTGTAACTAAGAAATCTTTGCCTAACTCAAAGTCACAAAGACTGTTTTTTGTTTTTTCTTTTTTTTTTTACTTCTACATTTTAAAAAATTGATAGACTTTTTGGTATTCAAAAAATTTATTGAAGTATAATTAACATACAGTGTGATATTAGTTTCAAATATACAATATAATGATTCAACAATCCTATACGTCATTCAGTGCTCATCAAGATAAGTGTACCCTGGGGCGCCTGAGTGGCTCAGTCGGTTAAGGGGCTGCCTTCAGCTCGGGTCATGATCCCAGGGTCCTGGGATCGAGCCCCGCATCGGGCTCCCTGCTCGGCGGAGAGCCTGCTTCTCCTTCTCCCTCTGTCTGCCGCTCTGCCTACTTGTGCTCTCTATCTCTGTTAAATAAATAAATAAAAATCTTAAAAAAAAAAAAGATAAGTGTACCCTTGGTCTCCTTTATCAATTTCACTCCCCACCCATCCACTTTCCCTCTGGCAACCATCAGTTAATATACTTTTTTGAGTAGGTACAGGTTTACAGAAAAACTGAGCAGAAAGTACAGACAGTTACCAAATACTCCCACCCCTCCCAATTTCCCCTATTTTTAACATTTTGCATTAGTATGGTACATTTATTACAATTAATAATTCAATATTGGTAGATTATTAACTGAAGTTTATAGTTTAGAGTTCATTCTTTATGTGGCACATTCTATGGGTTTTAACAAATGTATGACATGTCCACCATTACAATATCATACAGAATAGTTTCACTGCTTTAAAAATCACCAGTGCTCCTCCTATTCATCCTTCTACCCCTAAATTCCCGGCAACTACTGATCTTTTTACTGCCTACATAGTTTTTGTGTTTTCTGGAATGTCATGTAGTTGGAATCATATGGTGTGTGGACTTTTCAGATTGGCTTATTTTTAGATTGGCCTTTTTTAACGTGCATTTAAGTTTCCTCCATGTCTTTTCTTTCCTTGATAGCTCATGTCTTTTTATTGCTGAAAACTACTCCGTTATCTGGATGTACTGCAGTTTAGTTATCCATTCACTTACCAAGGGACATCTTGGTTGCTTCCATGTTTTGGCAATTATATGTAAAGCTGCTATAAAACATTCATGCACAGGTTTTTCTGTGGTCATAAGTTTTCGACTCATTTGGGTAAATACCCAATGGTAAAGTAAATACCATGGAGCATAAGTGACAGCAAATTTAAGTTTGCAAGAAACTGCCAAGCTTTTCCAAAGTGATTGTACCATTTTGCATTCCCACCAGCAATAAATGAGTTTCTGTGGCTCCACATCCTCACCAACATTTGGTATTATCAGTATTCTGGATTTTAACTATTTTAATAGGCCTGTAATGGTATCTTTTTTTTTTTTTTAAGATTTTTAAATTTATTTATTTGTCAGATTGAGAGAGAGCACAAGCAGGGAGAATGGCAGGCAGAGGGAGAAGCAGGCTCCCTGCTGAGCAAGGAGCCTGATGCAGGACTCGATACCAGGACCCTGGGATCTGACCTGAGCTGAAGGCAGATGCTTAAACAAATGAGCCACCCAGGTGCCCCATGCTTTGGTGTATCTAAGAAGTCATCACGGAACCCAAGGTCACCTAGGATTTCTCCTATATTATCTTCTAGGAATGTTAAAATTTTACATTTTACATTGATGTTTATGATCCATTTTGAGTTAATTTTTGTGAAAGGTACAAAGTTTGTGTCTAAATTCATTTTTTTGTATTTTTTTGTATTTTTGTATTTTTTGAATGTCCAGTGTTTCCAGCACCGTTTGTTGAAAAGACTCTTTTTTCTACATTGACTTGTCTTTGCTCCTTTGTCATACTCCAGTTGACTATATTTGTGTGGATTTATTTCTGTGGCATTGGTCTATTTGTCTACTCTTTTGTCAATACTACACTGTCCTGATTACTGTAGCTTTGTAGTAAGTCTTGAAGTCTGGTAGTCTCCATCTTTCAACTTCAATTTTGCCTTTCCATATAAGTATTAGGAACAGATTGTCAATATTTACAAAGTAACTTGATTTGAATTGTGTTTAATCTATAGATTAAGTTGGGAAGAACTGAAATTTTGACAATATTGAGTCTTCCTATCCATGTACATGGGATACGTCTCCATTTTATATATTTTATGTTTCCCTGATTTATTTCTTTGATCAGATTTGTATGGTTTCAAAGGTTGATTTTTGATCTTTTTATTCAAATCTTCGAATTGATCTTTGAATCTTTTTAAACTAACTTTGCATTCCTATGCTAAACTCTAATTGATTGTGGTTTATTTTCCTTTTTATATATTGTTGGATTCAATTTACTAAAATTTTTACATCTATGTTTCTGAGGGATATTGATCTGAAGTTTTTTTGTACTGTCTTTGTCTAATTTTGATAACAAGGCAGTGCTGAACCTCATATAGAACCTCATATAGAATATAGAAATAATCCCTCCTTTTCAGTTTTCTAGTAGAACTTGTATAGAATTGGTATTATTTCTTCCTTAAATGTTTGGTAGAATTCACCAGTGGGTTCATCTGGACTTGGAATTTTCTTTGCTGTAAGATTTTTAAGCATAAATTCAATTTCTTTAGTAGATAGAGAGCTACTCAGAATATCTATTTATTCTCGAGTGAGTTTTGGCAGTTTGGTAATTTGTGTCTTTCAAAGAATTTGTCTATTTCCATCTAAGTTGTCAACTTTTTTTGGCATAAGGTGTTTTCATAATGTTATTCTTTAAATATTTGTATAACCTCTAATTGTCCTTTTAAAATATGTCCTTTTAGCATAAGATATTGGTAATTTGTGCTATCTCTCTTTTTTTTTTTCCTAATCAGTCTGCCTATAGGTATATATATATATTTTTAATATCAGAAAATCAGCTTTTGGTTTACTGATTGTCTCTATTATTTTTCTATTTCATTAATTTTTATCTTATATTTATTGTTTCCTATTTTTTGCTTATTTGGATTTTCACTTGCTCTTTTCTTTCTTAATTTTTTTAACGATTTTATTTATTTATTTGACAGAGAGAGAGATAGCAAGAGCAGGAACACAAGCAGGGGAAGTGGGAGAGGGAGAAGTAGACCTCCCACTGAGCAGGGAGCCCAATGTGGGGCTCGATCCCAGGACCCTGGGATCATGACCTGAGCCAAAGGCAGACGCTTAATGACTGAGCCACCCAGGCACCCACTCTTTTCTTTCTTATTTCATAAGTTGGAAGCTGAGTTCACTTGTTTAAGACTTTTGTTGTTTTCTAATATAGAGATTTAGTACTATAAATTTTCATTTTCATTCAGTTCAAAAAGCATTCTATTTTCCCTTTTGGTTTCTTCTTTGACCCATGGGTTATGCAGAAGTATGTTATACAGTTTCTAAGTACTGGGGTATTTTCCAGATATTATTGTGTTATTGATTTTAATTTAATTCCACTGTGGTCCTAGCACATACATTGTATAACTTGAATTGTTTAAAATTTATTGAGCCTATTTTTATGACCCAGAATATAGTCTATCTTGATAAATGCTCTGGGGTACTCAGGGGGAAAATGTGTACTCTGTTGTCAATGGATGGAGTGTTTTATAAATCTAAATTAGATCAAGTTGGTTGATCATATTGTCAATGACTTCTATATACAAACTGATATGTCTACTTATTTTACCAATTGTTGAGACAGGAGTATTGACATCTGCAACTAAAATTGTCTATTATTTCTTGGAAGTCTACCAGTTTTTGTCTTAGGTCTCTTGAAGTTGTTAGGTGCACAAGGTTTTGGATTGTTATTCCCTCTTGATTAATTGGCCACTTTACAATTATGAAATAACCTTTATTCTTGCTATATTCTTTGCTCTAAAATCTACTTTCTCTAATAATATAGGCACTCTAGCTTTATTTTGACTAGTTTTATCATGATATAACTTTTCCCATTCTTTTATTTTTAAACAATTTTTGTCTTTATATTTAAAGTGATTTAATTATAAGCAGTATATAATTGGATATTGCTGTTTTATCCAATTTGGCAACATCTGCATTTTAATTGGCATATTTAAACCATTTATAGTTAATGTAACTCATGACATGATTGGGTTTAAGTTTAGCATCTTGCAATTTCTTTCCTACTTGTCCTTTTTAAAATGCTTCTTTTGAGTTAATTATTTTTTATGATCCCATTGTATCATCTTGGCTTACTAGCTAGAACTCTTTTTAAAATTTTTATTGGGGTGCCTGGATGTTTCAGTCAGTTAAGCATCTGTCTCTGGCTCAGGTCATGATCCCAGAATCCTGGCATCTAGTCCTGCATTGGGCTCCTTGCTCAGCAGGGAGTCTGCTTCTCCCTCTCCTTCTGCCTCTCCCCCATGGCTGGCTTGTGCTCTCTCTCCTTCTCACTCACTCTCTCAAATAAATAAATAAAATCTTAAAACAAATAAAAAAATAAAATTTTTATTTTAGTAACTGATTTAAGGTTTATAGTAGGAGTTGGAAAATTGGGCCTGTGGGCCTGTTTCTGTAAATTAGATATTGGAAGGCAGCCATACCCATTCATTTACATTGTTTATAGCTGCTTTCAAGCTAAAACAGCAGAGGTGAGGAAACTGTGACAAATACTCTATGGCACATAAGTCTAAAACATTTACTACCTGTTCCTTTAAGAAAAAGTTTGCTACCCTTGCTTACAGTATACATCTTTAACTTATGACAGACTACCTTCACATGATATACAATGCATGTTTAGTATAAAAACCTTGTAAAAGTACACTTCTTCCCCTCACCTTTAACCTTTATTCTATTGTTGTCATACAATTTGCTTATTTACATTATAAACCAAAAGAGAGAGAGAGAGAGAATGGTTTCCAATTTTGTTTAGTTATTTTTTAAAGAGACAAATAAAAAATTATGAGCTATCATTTGGCAGTACTCATAGTAGCTGATATTTGAGAACTACCAGTTTATTGCTTTAATGGAGGCAAAATGTAGAGATGAACATACTTGCTTAGTTTCTTCTGTACTTCAGTCTTTCCTTATCTATGACATTTTATGGGATGGGGTGGAGGTTCAAACTTTAGACTATTCTCAGGGGTTACTCATGGGTAACCTTAAATCCTCTTTTGTAGTGAGGTATAAGTAGACAGTTTTAAATCCTATGTAAGAATAGTTGTGCTATATGTTTAAGCACATATTAAAGATTCAGAGGTCTGATACATTAGTAACATTTTTAGGGGTCCAATGATCTGGACATCTCAGGTATCCACTCTAAGAGAGAGGACAACTTTTTGCATTGTACACCTACTATCACTAAGAAAAGGGCACAGCAATTGGTGGGTCCTCCTCGGATCTTATAGATAGCATATACTATCATTGGAAATAATACTCCAACCCATTTATCAGTGCCTCAGAATTTTTCAGTTGATTGTGGGGCTCAAAGCAAGATAAGATTTTGCATGGATTTCAAGATACAGTACAAACTGACCTGTCACTTTGGCCAGATGACCAATCGATCCAATGACACCAAATCTGCGTGAGAAAAAAAACTTTGAATGATCCTGAAGGCTCATTTTCTTCCTATTTTTGATAGCTCAACAGAGGCTTGGTTCAGTAGGCCTGAGTTAGCTCAATGAAGAAGAGGCTAACACTCTTTACTGCTGAGCTCCTGAAACTCCTCTTTTCAAACAAGATCACTTTCTCAATCCATGAAGCATCCAATGTTACATAGTCCCAGAGATGTTCCCTATTTTCCCCCATCCAGTAAAAATGTAGAGAATTATGACCATGGAGCTCCTCTCTCCTGGAACACTAACTATGGTATTTACAGACTATCTGTGCTCAGTCTAAAGTAATGAGAGTTCAGGGGATTGTGTGTGTTCTAATACTTCTCCACTATAACTTGCCTACCCCAATCAACCCTAGTATCTGTTTGTGTCCATATTACTATGGTAGGTATGGACATTGTATGGAGTCTCTGGCAAGCCAGAATAAGAGAATTGTAGACTGTTATGGATCTGAAGCAATCTGCCTTCTGCAGCTGAGAATTTGTAAAACAATTCCTGATGAGCTAGAGTTATAGTAGAGTGAGTCCCTAGCCATGAGACACCAAGTAACTATGGGACAAGAACTACCTATCATAACCCACCAATTCACATGGTTTGGCAGGCCAGAAACACTCCATCTTCTAATGAAAATTTAGGATTGAGCACAAGCAAGTCTAAGTAATTAACATGAAAGGTTACTTAGGTCCCTATGTCCGCTATCTCTGTTGCAATAAAGCTTCTCTCTCACCTTATATATTGACTTAATAAGAGGCCCTAAGCCAGCTGACGACAAAGGAAAAGCTCTCAGTCGTGGTTCCACAGAGGCCATGAAGATGGACTTCTGCCACAATACAGACCTACTCAGGGCTGGCCTTGAATGATGTGATGAGGAGGAGCAATAGCCCTGTGGGCAGAGCTCTGAACAGTGCATTTGGTCATATCCTTTGTATGGAGAAATAGGTAGTATGAAGTCAGGCCTCATGGGCAGTGGTGAACAGCTTGGCTGGCTGGTCACGGTCTTGGAAAAGCAAGACTGAAATATCCAAAGTAAAAAGGTCTAGAAAAAGAGGCATGTGGATAGAACTGAGGAGAAACCTCTGTGTTTTGCATCAATGCCCACTAGAGAGTGCTCACTGCAAGGGAGGTTCTGATCAATGAGGGGGACCAATGCCTATAATGATAGCCTGTGTAACCCACAGTAAAGAGTAGATCTTACATCATGACCTGGAACACACACACACACACACACACACCTGAAGCTAAATTTTCATGAAACAATGCATATTCTTCCATATGCTAGTTACTATCCACTAAATTGCATGACTCAATAATAGGATGTGAAATGTGAATCACCATCTGAAAAACAGTGATGGAAATTAATCCTAACCTTCCTTTTACTTTTAAGGAAACTGAGCTCTAAAGAAGACAAGGTTTTGCTAAAAGTTATGAACAGATTCAGGACTAAAATTCATATTTCTTGACTCTCAGATCAATTTAGTTTTTAGCATCTTTCTCACATTTGTTAAAGTAAATAAAAAGGGAATATTTCTGAGCCAATATGGGCTACAAAATAATTTGAAAAACTTTCTTTTTAGTAAACATCTACGAATGAAGGCTAAAATTCAACAAACATCCTTCAAAATGCACAGCTGATCCCATAAGAAAGTAAGGAAAAGTTTAGGGAGTCAAACACAAAACAGAAGTAGGAGTCCAGAGTTGTTATCCAGAATGAAAAGCCAACAAGAGGTCTAGAGCATTAAGTTATATGAACAGGTTACATAAACCTAGACTCTTGGATTTTAATGGTCATGTGGGGGATTAGAGCTTGAGCTTTTGTAAGGTAGGTGGTACAAACTGAGAACAATTCACAAACGATGGACACTTAAAGGATTATAAGCTAGGGAAAAAAACAAACAAACCCATCCTCTGGCGAAAGGAGATATTCTTTGTTTTAGCCCTTTAGATATGGAAAGAGTTCTCAGAAAGGGTAAACATGACCCTATCCTTATAAGTGTGTTAAATCTCAAAGTGAACCTTGTACATAACCCAGAAAACACCAAACTGAAAAAGTGGTCCCAGTTGGATGTATCCCAGAAAATCTCTCAGAAACAAGAACAACAAAAACTAATGATGTACTGTATGGTGACTAACATAAATAACAATATATATGAAACAAGAACAAATCTTCTCTAGAAACATGTATCTTCAGCATAGGTAGAGCTGCCAGATAAAATACATGTCACAAAGTTAAATTTGAATTTCAGATAAATAATGAAAAAAAGTTTTAGTATAAATATGCAGCATGACATGTCTGAGGAATACTTAAAGTATTAATTGTTTATCTGAAATTCAAATTTAACTAGGTATCTTGTTTTTTCCCCTAAACCAGCAACTCTAAGCAACTTAAACTCACAGTTTAAGTTCAGCAAATCATGAGTTCAAAATATAAATTTGCTAAATTCATATAGGAACTAAGCCACCATGAAAGAAAGCAGGAAGAACAGATTATACACCCAAAGAATTCAGATATTTAAGTTATTAGACAGTGAATGTAAGCAATTACATAACAAGAAGGAAGGAACTGAAAACTTAAGACTACAAACAAAATACTATAAAAATGGCTAGACAAAAATCAAAAAAGAATCAAATAGAATTTATGGCAATAAGAAACATGATCTGTAAACCAGTAGATAGACCTGAACAAATTACTGAGAATGCTAAAAACAAAACAACAAAACATGAGAAATATGAGAAAGAAGTTACAAAATAAGGAGGACAAATTGAAAGGCTCTAACATATGACTACTGGAATTTCAGAAAGAGAGAATGGAAATGATGGAAGAAAGAAAATGTTCAATGAATCAATGACCAAGAATTTTCCATAATTGATGAAAAAACAAATCCTCCAATTCAGGAAAGCACAAATCTGCAGCAGAATTTATAGACGAACACATTTTAGTGAAATTGCAAAACAGCAGAGACAGAGAAAATGTCAAAATCAACACAGGCAAGAGAAACTGTAGTTATAAAAGTACATTGAATTGATAGACTTCTAGGCAGCAACAATGGAAGACAAAAGATATTGGAATTACCAATGCTGAGAGAAAATAACCACCATATTTTTAAATTGTTGACACCAAAACTATCATTAATGTAAAACAGATTTTGAAAATAGTTTATCATTAACAGATCTTCACTAATATTTTTTTCATATTTAAAAACATTTGAGACTGAGAAAGTGATGTACATACCTATATGTATATCTATATATGTACATATATGTACCTATCTATAGCATCACAGCGTGTAATAAAAAATTAACAAAAAACATTAATGCTCATCATCAGAGACATGAATAAGTTTTAGTATAGCCATACAACAGAGTACCATTTAGAGGTGAATACATACAGGAACTAGAGTTAAACTGATCAGTGTAGATCACAATCACAGACGAAAACAAGTTGCAGAAAAATGTGCTAACTATGATAACACTTTCTACACATTTTTAAAAATATGTAAGACATTACAATTAGTATATATTCAGATACAGAAAAATTATAAATTCAAGGGATTATACCATAAGAGACTCTTAATCATAGGAAACAAACTGAGGGTTGCTGGAGGGGAGGGGGTGGAGGGATGGGGTAACGGGGTGATGGACATTAAGGAGGGCACGTGATGTAATGAGCATTGGGTATTATAGAAGACTGATGCATCAGGGGCTTCTACCTCTGAAACCAATAATACATTATATGCTAATTAACTGAATTTAAATTAAAAAATAAATTTAAAAAAATTCAAGGAAAAGATAAACACACAGCTCAGGCTATTTATTATGACTGGAGGAGGTGGAGAGACCCACAGAGACCTTCAAGTGGGTTCATGGTGTTTTATTTCTTGAAGTGTGAAGTATACATGGTGTTTATTATATTATTTGTACCACTTTTGTCTTAAATATTTTACCATAACTTATAAAAAGAAACGAAAAGGAAAAAAGAACACTCAAAACGTTTATGATCTCTTCTCATTTTGCAAAGTAGAATGCATAAGGAATGGTAAAACTAGTACTTATGAGAGATAATTAAAGGGAAAATAAGGATAAGAGAATAAAGCAGATCTGGGTGAAGTTAGCAGATAGAAACTCACTACAAGAGTAGGTTTAGTTACAGGATTGTTTCTCCAGTTTGCCCAGGGTTTTATAAGCAGAAGTCATGGGTCTCTGCTAATTTTCAGGCCACATCTTTGTGGCTCTGACCTGAGGCCAGGAGGCTGGTGCTGCAGCCAGTAATTGGGAAGAAGCAGAAAACATAGCTTCCTCTCTCCCATGCCCAGCTGTCTTGCAGCCCTGAGGCTGATGACATGGAGGGAATGAGGAGTTAGGTCACTATAAAAACTCAACTCTACTGGAACCCAGTTTCAGCTGCTACTGCTACCGCCTCCCTTCTGCATCTCAAATATTAGCAAGGTGCATCTCATTGGACCCTGAATCACATCTAAAATGTCAGTGCAAGGGAGCTGGGAACTGTAATTCATTGGCTTTCAGACCTCATGATACAGAAAAACGGGGATTTAGGTTTTAGGGAACTGGATTTTGAGTGCTACTAGACACTAGCTAGCAAATCCATACCCCTTTGGCTTCTCAGCTTATATACACAAATTTATACTATGTTAAAAATTCTAGAAAACAGGGGCGCCTGGGTGGCTCAGTCATTAAGCGTCTGCCTTCGGCTCAGGTCATGATCCCAGGGTCCTGGGATTGAGCCCTGCATTGGGCTCCCTGCTCAGAGGGAAGCTGCTTCTCCCTCTCCCACTCCCCCTGCTTGTGTTCCCTCTCTCGCTGTGTATCTCTCTGTCAAATAAATAAAATCTTTAAAAAAAAATTCTAGAAAACAAGAATAGCAACAATAGCATGCATCTGCCCAACACAATATAAATATTCTTCATACAAACACAAGCACTCTGATCCTCTTCCCCAAAGCAGGAACCGAAAGTCTCATAAATCACAATATCCATCTCTGGGTGATAATCATTCCTCTTTCAGGAATTCCCACTTGTGTCTTTGTGTCACTTTGGGTCCGCCAAGAAGCAGATGCTAAGAATTATATGTGAAAGGGATTTATTGGGGGGAAATGCTTAGGAAGAATAAAAGGCAGGGAAGTGGCAGTAGGCAGGGCATCTTCAAACCCCAGGGCAGGTCTGAGAAAGTCTTGATCAAATTGATGGGAGCTCCTGAGCAAAGACTGCCACGTTTGGTAATAATGGACCTGCTCTAGTACCCCTTTCCTGCTACTCTCAATCATTGCCTGGGTGCAGCCCAAGAAAAGGGTGTTCTTGGCCTGACTGCCTGATGGATCCAAAGGAGTAGCAGCTGAAAGCTGTTACCAACTACACTCCTGCAGCAGTTTCTCTTGAAGCAGATTTGAATAGTGCACCACCTTGGCTATCCCAATCTTGTATCTAAGGACTAAATAATAGGGGTGCCTGGGTGGCTCAGTCAGTTAAATGTCTGCCTACAGCTCAGGTCATGATCCCAGGGTCCTGGGATGGAGTCCCGCATCGGGCTCCTTGCTCAGCGAGGGGTCTGCTTGTTCCTCTCCCTCTGCTCCTCCCGCTGACTTGTGCTCTCTCTCCCTTTCTCAAATAAATAAAATCTTAAAAAAAAGACTAAATAATAAATTTAATGACCACCAACACTGGGGAAAGGAAGGAAAAAAGGGAAATCGGTATATACAAACATGAAAATCTGGGCAGCTACTACAGTTCTTGAGTATACAACTGGAGCCATGGCTGCTATGTGTGAATTCTTGAATGAAGCTCAGCTCATTTCTGAGCTCTTGGTGGTTTTGCCTATATTGGGTTGTATAGTTTTTTATTTCTCCTTTTGGATAATGAAATACTAAGAGTATCCCTGGAGGATTTCATGGACTCCTTGTCTAAAATCTACTTGCAGTAAAATTCTTCTCTTGATGAGCAGGGTCAACCATTTCGGTCAGCACATTAACTCCTTCTTTGTCTCTTGGTTCAATGGCATGGGGAGCTCTAAATGGCCAGGTAGCAGTCTCAACTCACAAATCAATAGATCCATTGTATTCCCTGGAAGAAGCACTCCTCCTTTGGGAACTCAGGCTTCTAGACCTTCAAAGCTCAAAGTTGTAGTGAAATGGAGTAAAACATTTTTTGAATGGATCATTGGGTAAATAGTAATTGGAACCAGTGTCATTTCTATTATTTGATTTATACACCCATGTTTTCTAGCCATGGGAGAATTGGCACCACCTATTGAATACAGGTTCTTAATATATACCATACTTTGTAAAAGAGCACTCCAACATCATATATTGTTAGATCTCAACAGGCTTGGTTATGGAACCTTCAGTAGGCCATTCTACTGTTCTAGTAGGCATGCTTATCCTGGGTGGTGAGATGCATGGTAAGATCAGTGAATCTCAAGGGCATCAGCTTTTTGCCTCATTTCTGTTGCATTATAACCAGTTGGTCAGAAGTTATGCCAAATGGAAAACCATATGATGAATAACAGTATTTAGTAAGTTATGTGTGATGGGGTGGCAGAAGCATGTGGGCAAGGCGGTCACATCCATATACAAAATAAATGTCTATTACTAT
Organism: Leptonychotes weddellii; assembly: GCF_054177405.1. NCBI lineage: Eukaryota > Metazoa > Chordata > Mammalia > Carnivora > Phocidae > Leptonychotes > Leptonychotes weddellii. The sequence continues at coordinate 43,369,762 of NC_138370.1, read as the reverse complement.
GATAAAAAATTGCTGCCTATTCCACAAAAGAAGGGGCCAAGCGTAGTCAATCTTCCACCAGATGGTTTGTGTGTCACATCGTCCTCAGCCTGCAGATGATGGTCACAACAGGGTATTACAAGAATGCTGATGCTCCCCTTGGAAATCATTTTTCAATGCCTAATTTAACACAGTGTCCTTGGGACTCATATGAGGGATAGAGTTAGAGGATGGGTGAGCAGGTCACACAATAAATCCATTCTGACATTCCTATCCAAAGCTTTGGATTCCTTCTTTTATATTCCACAAAGGAATTCCATTTCATGTAGGCCATTATTTGTCAGAGCCATTTCCAGCTGCTTCAGCTAACTCATTTGAATACAGAATTTCTCTTAAGTATAACTAGATTGATAAATTTGGCCTAATCACATTTTACTTTATCCCTCATCTAACTCCATCAGAATTCATTCTCACTCATAACCCTTGGGTTTCTGCAAATACACATTAGCAGAATGCCACAGTTCTTTTAATGCATATTATCTTCTGGGTCAGATTTGAACTGATCCCCTATGAAGTCTATTGGGATGACTCTCCTTTTGGTTTTGACTCCTATGAGGTGGTAGGAGTATGTTGTGGAGAGAATCAGCATCGCCTGGAAAAGTAATTATTTCAGCTAAGTCATTACAGACTTCAAGCAAGGGAAGATGGGCCTTCCCAGAAAGAGGTAGAGGGCTGCCTCTGACAGGAAGGCAAGCTCAGTGGGACTTGGGGTTTTAAAGTACACTGATTTATCTTAATCCATCCAAATATGCCATTGCGAATTTCTTGGTCACCTTCTTTCCCAATTAATCACTTTTATGTGAGCATCTGAAGAGGTTGTGAATTCAAGTTATGTACAGGACCTACTCTGGGTTGGATTTTTGATACAATAGATATGAGATTCTTTTAGTGCAATTGTGGAAGCTTCTCTGCCCACTGGATAATACCTTTGAGTTGAAAAGCCCCAAGATTGTTGGGTTTGTTTGTTTTCTGTAAGCTGCCCATTGCAATAGCCCTAGTACTTGTCTCTTTCACCAGAGTATTCTATTGCAAAAGCCACCTGGTCTCTCTTAATAGGTAACTGATTCCAGGAATGACAAGTAATAACTTGAGAAGCTGTTTTGACATTGTGTACCATGGACTCCCAGAATCCCATTTTCTGCTAGTGACAAGGTCATTATTGTCTTCAAATCACACCAGGTCTGACAACAAATAGATTCCTATCTTTGCGGTTGAACTTCCTGGAACTACTTTTAGTACCAAATGCGGCATCCGTCAATATTCCGAAAGGATAACAGAAAACACTATGTATCTCAAGCAGAAAGGGATTTAGGACATAGAAACAGATGCTTACAGAACTATTAAAAGGGCTTGAGTGCAAAAGTCAGGAAAAACAGTTGCTTGCTTTCTGGAGCTTTGCAAACTTCAAAAATCATGGGAACCCACTGCTAATGATCTTACTATTCTCTTCAGCATTACAGTGGCCATTTGCAAGAGGATACTCACAACTGTCACCTGCTAAAATCTGCATGCCTGCACACAGCTGCTATGAGAAAATAATGGTTTCTCCCTGTTCTCTCCCTCCTGAAACTTGGCTAAGGATCCAAATTTGAAGGCTGCTGGGATTCTCAGAAATGTAACCCCAAGCTTTCAGCCTCTATGATTTTTAGGGGAGTTTAGAAAGGCAGAGATGGTGCCAAATATCAACATACAATATTTGGCAAATTGGTCTACTGAATGTGGAAAACAAGAAGAGTCATTCCCTCAGACAATTGCTATGGAGGATGAGATAACACTGGCAAAGCCCTGATGTACATGAAAAAGCTTGATATCTATATCAGCCCTAAAATATGAATGCCTCATAGCTTTCAATTCTGTTCTCTGGGATAAAGCACTAGATGATTCTGTATAGCTATTTTCCATTTGTCCCCCATTTCCCTACTACAGATCTATTGGCTGTCCTTCCCTGGGTCCAGGTAGGCTGGCTCCTAGGGGCCGAGTCACCTGGGATACTGATTGTCACTTGGCTTGCCCTCAGCAGTGGGAGATACTGACACGGCAGGACGTGAGGTTTGGGGATATTTCCTCCCTGTCCCTTCCCATTGAGACATTGTGTTGCCAGTGGCAAAGACCCTCCTTGACTCAGCACCTGCTTGGTGCCCCTGCCCCACACCTGCTATTCTCACTGGATTCCAGTAAGTATACTTTCTCTCCCTGTCCCTGTGACTTCCTGCTGTTGCCTGTCTCTCGAATGCCTTCTACATGTGGGTCCTTTTACGATGCCCAGAACTCTTTCTCAATCCCTTCACTAAAGTACCTCCATCTGAACTTCCTGAGTGGAATTCTGTTTCCTTCCCGGACTCTCCCTGATTCATACTCCCGGGGTTATTTCCCTTCACAGCTGAGCCCGCGGTCGGAGAGCCATCAGAGGGCTGGATGGAAACTCAGAGTTAGGGCAGAGCTCAGTGGCAGGTCCAGCAGTGGAACGATGGGGAACACAAAGACTTCACCCACCCTTCTTGACAGATGCGAGGACTTCATCTCCAAGAGACCAATGAGCTATCAGCACACAGGCACGTCCTGCGTGGAAAAACAAGTCCGAGAACCACCCTGCGTCCCTGTCCAAAATGGAATCCGCAAACCCGGGGTCGAGTCTCCGTAGCCTTGTGCCCAAATGCCCCGAGCAGCGTGCAACAAGGAAGAATTAGGGCACAGCTGAAATCCAAAAGGGAAAGGAAACGGGCTAAGATCCATGGGGAACAATGTCTATTTCTTAATCTGTCTCCTGCCCCAAATAGCTCCGCTCTCCTCCCCCACTTGTGTT
>NC_138370.1:43350992-43366420 GCF_054177405.1 Leptonychotes weddellii | reverse complement strand
CCTGCCCAGCCTCCGGTCCTCACGGCGCCTTTCTCTCCCCAGGTTCTTTCGGAGCACGGCTATGGCCTGATCACAACCGACATCCGGGAGGGCCAAACCTTCTACTACGCGGAGGAGCACCACCAGCAGTACCTGAGCAAGAACCGCGACGGGTACTGCGGCCTCGGGGGCACCGGCGTGTCCTGTCCGATGGGTGTTATGGTCCAAAAATTTATATGTGGGAGCCCTGGCCTCCAGTGTGGCTATATTTGGTGATGGGGCCCAATAAGTAAGTAAGCTAGTAATTACAATAATAAAGAAATGATTAAGGTTAAATGAGGTCATAAGGGTGAGGTCTTGATGCGGTAGGATTAGTGTTTTTATAAGAGAGGCCAGAGTGTGTGCTCCTGCTCTCTCTCTCTGAATCCCTCCCTCCATGAACACTCCCTGTGGAAGGCCATATGAGGACACGTTGAAAAGTTGGCCATATGCAAAAGCCTGGAAGAGGGAGGGCCCTCACCAGGAACTGAAAAATCTGGCACCTTGAGCTCAGACTTCCAGCCTCCAGAACTGTGAAAATAAATTTCTGTTGCATAAACCACCCAGTCTGTGGCATTTTGTTATGGTAGCCTGAGCAGACTAAGACAGTATTTAAGAATGATTTTCCCCCACAGGTTTGGCCCTTGAAGTCACAACAAAAAGGCTTTCAACAAACTGGGCAATTCTTTTATGGTTCACATCAGTGGCTTTTTGAAGAGCGCAAAGTGTTAAGGCATTTTTTTTTAAGTTTGATTTATAAGGTATAATTTATATTTATTTAGTAAATTCACCTTTTTAAGGTGTACGGTATTATGAATCCTGACAAATACAAATGGCTGTGTAACCACCACCACAATCTAGATATAGAAACTCCCCACCCTCCCAAAATAAGTTCCCCTTGTCCCTTGGTAACCCATCCCCTTCTCCAAATCCCAGTCCCTAGCAACAACTGATGTGTTCTCTGTGCCTGTTGTTTGTTTTTTCCAGAATGCCATCTAAATGGCATCATACAGAGTGCACTTGCTTGTGTCTGGCTTCTTCAACTTAGCATAATGCATCTGAGATTCATGTTGCTGCATTATTTATAGTTTGTTCTTTTTTACTGCTGAATAGTGGTGCTGTTGTCTGGACCACAGTTTGTTTATCCATTCACCTGATGATGGACATGTAGGGTGTTAACCAGTTTTTAGCAATTATGAATAAAGCCACTATAACCATTGTGAGATTTTAGTGTGGACACATGTCTTCATACAATGGTGTTTGGATAAAGGTGTGAATTCATTTACTGATGTGCTGGGAGATTTGGGGATTCTTTGGGGTTTGAGTGAAAATAATGCATATGCTGTGTTTTCTTGTTCTGGACTCTGAGGCCAGCCATGGAAACGAGGTGGTTAAGCTAAGCAGGATTGTGGGTGACACTGGGAATTCTTTATCTCTGCCCTGTTCGACCTCATATGAACATGCTCTCCAGTACCCCCAAAGGATACAAACATTTATAGCCTCAATGAAACTCAACTTCATGCTGTTTTCCAAAGAACAGCGGTGAGGAAGCTCTCTCTCCCATTTCAGTCCCCCTCCTGGCATAGAAAAATATGAGCTAAGTGGATGAATTCTGATGCTTTGCTTACAGCTATGAGAAGTATGGTAAATGCTTGTTGTGTGAAAAGTCTATACCCAATAACATGAACTAATTTCCTAATATTTCATCTGCCTTTTGCTTATTCTGACAGGATATTTCCAAGAGTTTTAAAGATAAATTTTAAAGCCTCAAGACAGCCAGGGAAAGAAAAATGCCCATAGTCATTTCCCCTGAAATGGAAATCCATTATGTATAGAATTTTGGAGAATGTTTACCTCTACAGCTCCTTGCCAATCTTTAGTAATAACCCTTGCTCCCCGCATACCTGTCACATGCACGGCGATTTCTCATGAGAATTATTCAGTGGCTGCATAGTAGGGAAAACTATTCAGATTTGAGCTTTATTCAATAAATTGACCTCTGTCTCCTGCTCAAACTCGTACATTATTCCAGCTCAATATTTTAGTGGACCATTTGAAATTGCCAATATTAAGACAATTTTGGAGCTACTAAAACAGCAATTATATATGGTTTAACTTAAAAGTTCCTGTAGGGGGCGCCTGGGTGGCACAGTTTGTTAAGCTTCTGACTTTTGGTCTCTGTTCAGGCAGTGATCTCAGCATGGTGACATCAGGGTCCTGAGATCAAGCCCTGCGTTGGGCTCTGCACTCAGCATGGAGTCTGCTTGGGATTCTCTCTCCCTCTCCCTCTGCCCCTCCTGCTCATGCTCTCTCTCTAAAATAAATAGATAAATCTTGGGGTGCCTGGGTGGTTCAGTCAGTTAAGCATCTGCTTTTGGCTCCGGTCATGATCCCAGGGTCATGCTCAGTGGGAAGCCTGCTTCTCCCTCTCCCTCTGCTCCTCTCCCCCCCCCCCCCACCTCAAGTAAATAAATAAAATCTTTTTTTTCCAGAATATTTTTTTAAATTTTTTATTATGTTAGTTACCATACAGTACTTCATCTTTAAAAAATAAAAAATAAAGAGATAAATCTTTAAAAAAAATAAAGTTCCTATAGTTCCCATACACCTTGGTATTTTTGCACATGTTTTCCGCCCATCTAGAATGCCATCATTAGTTTCCTAGGACTGCCATAACAAAATACCACAAACTGGGTAGTTTAGAACAACAGAAATTTATTGTTTGGAGTTCTGGAGGCCAGAAGTCCAAAATCAAGGTGTCAAGAAGTCATGCCCCCTTGAAAGCAGTAGGGAGGGATCTGTTCCAGGTCTCTCTCCTAGATTTGGGTAGTTCCTTGGCTTGTGGCAGCCTAACTCTAATCTTCACATGGCATTCTCCCTGTATGTGTGTGAATATCCAAATTTTCCCTTCTTATAAGGACACCAGTGATATTGAATTAGGGGCCAACCCTGCTCCAGGAAGACCTCATCTTAACTAATTGTATCTACAACATCCTTATTTCCAAATAAGGTCACAATCTGAAGTACTAGGGTTTTGGACTTCAAAAGATGAATTTTGGAAGGACACCATTCAATCCACAACAAATGCCTGTCTGTCTTTCCCTAATACTCTTTCTCTTTGTAAACTGACTCAGCCCAGACAGAGCTTATTTCCTCTAGAGAATCTTTTCTAATAGCCTCTTTCTGCCACCCACCACATAAACATGCTCCTCCTAGACTGGGTCAGGTACCTCTCTACAGTTCACAGTGATACCCTTACTCCACTGTATTTGATGTCTTTGGTCACGTGTCTCTCCCAGATGGGTATGAGCTTCTAGGAGACAGAGAACAAATATTGTTCATCTTTGCATCATCCCACAAGCCTGGCATGTAGAAAGTGCTGCATAAAATGCTGGCTAACCTAGTGAACAAATGAATGAACTGCATCAACAAAAGCCACTCTGCATGGAGCTGTACTTTATGCGTGTCTTGTTTTAGACAGTGCTGGTCAATGTACCTTCCTTTGCCAGAGCCTGTAGAGATGCAATTAGTAGAGAGAAGACATTAGTAGAGATGATATTAGCAGAGAATTAAAATCATGGGCTTGGTATTTGCCAGGTCCTGTGCTAGGATACACACATTATCTCATTAATCCTCCCAACAATATAATGATGTATTATTGTTATCTCCATTGTACAGATGAGTAATCTGAGGCTCAAAGTTCAATCTGAGGCTCAAAGTTCAGTAGCTCCCCAAAGATCCCCCTGGTGATGTGAGTTTTCTTCTTTAGGAGTCCGAGGCTATCCTCACTCTGCTGTATCACCTGAGCTGTTTGGACCAGAAGCTTCGGATCCTTTCTCCTGGGGAGTGGCTTCAGCTCTTTTGTCCTGATGCATTAGTGAATCTGAGATGCCTCGACTTACAGGATCCCAACTGGTGTGGAGACCTCCTACTCTCTTGCCTCTGGCCCCCAGTTCCACATCCCAAAAGATTGGCTCATGGAAATCATCAGGTCCTGGGTGCAGGATGCCACTTGGTTGCCTTGTCTGGACCATGACTGCTTCACCCAGTGCCCCATTGTGACCTTGATTGTCAGGCTGTGAGATAGTAGGCACAGAGAGCAAAACCAGACTTGGTCCCTCTGAATTGAATCTGCACAATCTCACCTGAAGTCTTTCCATTGACTTGAGTAAAGACCAGAGCCAATGAAAGGATGGAAAGATGGAAGAGTGGTACTTCTGCTGCCCGTCACCCTGCTGCTGCCCTGGGCACACAGCTCCCTAGCACGTAGGTGTCTCGTGGTGTTCTTGTGTCTGTGCCTAACTGGGGCCCTTGCTCTTTGGGGTGCAGGAGGATCACCTGGGGAACTTGTTCAAAAGGTCAAGTTCTAGGATGCTAATTCCACAGTTCTGAGTGGGATCCAGGGAACTGCACTTTTAATAAGCCCCTTAAGTGAATCCCATGCAGGGGGCACCCAGACCAGACTTTCAGATCATTGCTCCCACAACACCTTCAACTTTAAAGTTACATGCGGAGTGCGTGTGTGTGTGTGTGTGTGTGTATATTTTATGTCTATGTTAGGTCCCAGAGTTTTCCATAGTGAATGGCTGATGTAAGAAAACCCTTTGAGAGGGGTAACCAGCCATCAAGCTGGAGATGCAACTAGCCATATTCCTGCAGCTTCAAGGCCATGAGTAAGGCTGCTTTCTCTTGGAAAACATTCTGAAGGATCATGTGGAGCCTTACTGGCCTAATGCAAACAGTAACATGATATAACTATAATAAAGGCAGTGTATTAATAGCTACTATGGATTCTCCCTGGGTCCTGAGACTTTCTGGAAATTTGTGTTATGTTCAGTCAGTTGTTGGTTGACAAATATTATAAACATCTACCATGTACTAGGAGTTGTTTTAGGAGTCAGTTTATAACAGAGAATGACATACTCGTTTCCTTGCTCGTGCAGTTTTACTGTCTAATGAGGGGAAGAATGTATTAAACATATAATATGAGTAAATAAGTTAATTTCAGTTCCTATTAAATGATATAAAGCACGAAAGTGGTGCTATAAATAATGATTTAGTGATATAAAGCACTAGTAGGTGGTCTCACGAGGGCTTTCAGGAAACCTCAGGAAGGCTTTGAGATCCATCTGATAAGAAGGAGACAAGAAGCAGGTGTGACAGCAAGTGCAAAGGCCCTGAGCAATGAATGAGCTCAGTATGTTTTGGAGGCACACAGACTGGTGTTGCCAGAACAGAATGAATGGGAAGGGGGCACTGAAGAGAGATGGGCTCAGAGGGGCCAGTGGGGCCCAGATCATGCTGAACCTCATAAAGGCACAGTAAGGACTTTGGATTTGATTCTGGTTACAATGGGAAGCCATCAGAGAGTCTAAACAGGAGAGTGAGAAATGAGAGATACTTGAGGAAGAGAAACTGGCTGCTGCAGAGGATAAAGTGTGCAGGGACAAGAGTGAGTGAGTATGAAGGGATCATGGCCTGGATGGATTTAGAGCAGGAGGCATGGAGGGAAGGGTTTGGTTTTTGGATATCTTTTGGCAATGCTGACTATACTGGCTGATGCGTTGGATGCCAGGAGACAGAGAAGAGGAGGAGTCAAGGATAACTCCCAGATGATATTCTTGCCTAAGCAAACAGATACATATAGGTACCATTTACTGAACTGTGGACAACTTACAGGAAGGAAGATTTGGACTGGGGTCAGGTAAGTTGATAGTTCCATTGGGCCACATTAAGTTTGAGGTGCCTCTTAGACATTCTTGTGAGATATTGAGTAGGGCAGTTGGTTTAGAGTTGAGGGCTGAGTGGAGAGGTCTGAGAGGTCAAATGTGAGATCTTCTGTATAAAGATAATATTGGAAGTTATGGCTGGGAGGAGATACCCTAGCTAAAATGCAAAGAGGGAGAAGTGGTCTGAGGACTGAGACTTGGGTTTTAGAAGGGCAGGAGGATTCAGCAGAAGAGCATAAGTATGGCCATTGATGTAGAAAGACAACTAGGTACATTCTGCCACTAAAATTTTGCCCAGAGATGACCCCAGATTTTACCAAGGGTCTTGGGCAAAACCCAGACCTCTTTCTCCTTGTTCCAGACTAAAGTGAAGCCAAATGCCATCCCTCTAAATCAATGTTACATGAAATGTTACATTAACACAGCATGTGTTAATACTTATATTTGTGTTAAAGATGGGGACACTGAAGCTTAGAGATGTTAAATCACTGGCTCCAAGTCACACAACCAGCAAATAATGCAGCCAACTCAGAACTTCTGACTCCAAACCCCACCTCCTTCCCTCTTTACCAGGTGCCCTGCCACCCAGGACAGAGCCAGGAACTTTTCATATTAAGACCACAGCGCCTTCTGCACACTTGAGTTCTGTCTCTCCAGTCATTCTCTTTCTCTCATAGTCACCAACATATCAGTAGAATCTTTAGGGAGAAAGAATATTTTTCTGAGACACCTGGATAGTATGGGCAAAGAGAAACCACTTTGGACTAAAAAGCCGAAATGAGACCTTCCTATCTTAATCTGCTTGGTCAGATCCCTGGGTCTGGATCAATCAGTCACTTGGGAAAAATCTAGAGTCTGAAGTTATTTCAGTTATATTCAGGTGGGACTTGCAAAGGGACATCTCTGCCCACCCCCCCACCCCCCCATGGAATTTTGCTCTGTGGTGCTGACAGACCAAAAAATTCATTTCGTTCTCTATCTACAGAAAATAGAGCCCCTTGGGCTCCCAGGGACTCTCTTAAAATTCACAACCACAGGTCTTCTATTTTTCAAGTCAATCCCAATTCTACGTAATTTTCAACAAAGTTGAGCCATTAGCATATGAAAATATGAAAAAATTACTGTACTTGTATGAGACTTTTCATGTAAATACATGGACAGTTCAGTATGCATGATGATTGGCAGCCTGACATCAATATCAATAAAGCATTTAAAATGTTGTAATTGAAATCATATACCTCTTAAGGAAAAATTAAGAATAAGGAAGCTAAAATTTATATATAAGAATTTGAATAAAGATGACATTTTACATTAATGTAATTCAAGTAAAAATATTTCCCCCTCACCATTTTGAACTGTAAAAGTAGTGTTTTAGAACGGGAAAGAACCTTAGAGGTAATTTAATTAAGTCCCCTAATTTCTTAAAGTTTTTATTTAAATTCCACTTAACATACAATGTAATATTAACTTCAGGTGTACAATATAGTGATTCAACACTTCCATACAACACCTGGTGCTCATCATAAGTGCACTCCTTGAGAAAACTAAAGACTCTACAAGTGGCCTGTTCCACTATAGAGAAATTCCACAAAGAATATACAAATATTTAATACAAATAATATACAACTGGGTTCCCAGGGACTCTCCTGAACTTCATGTGCACGGGTCTCAGATTGTCTAGGTCAGGCTCAATTCTGTGCAAATGCCAACAAAGTAGAATATAACTATATGGCAGAATTTTTATACTTCTGTAAGATTTTTCATACCACCCTGCAGTTTCCAGCCGCTGATGGTGGATCTGAACAACCCTGATGCCTCATCTTTAAGAAAATCCTGCAAGAGTCTGAAGGCCTGAGTCTTCTTTCCTCTCATGTTTCTTATAAGGCTTCTTATGTTGGCCACTCATCTCTGAATAGACTCCATTTGTTAATGTCATTCTTACCTGTGTGGCTCCAGACTGACAACCATTCAAATGCTACCATCTATGAGGCAGAGAGCTTAGCAGTGATATCATGTTGTCAGCATCTTATGGTTGATATTTTCATATGAAAACTTCCAACCTCCCTTCACAATCTAGAGCTTTGGATGTATTATTTTTCTACCTGGAGTTGCAAGTCTATTCGTTATTGAGTGTGATATTGATGGTTCATGCCCAGGATTCAGATCTGGCCAGATAATTTTCAATCTCAATTCTGTAATCTGTAATATTAGTTCTTGCTCAGTTTCATGTCATGCATTATTGTATACTTTCCCCCCAAGTTTAAGATGACTTTTTACCCATTTAATTTTAAAGGTATCTATTAGCACTAGCTTGGTTTGGTATCCTACTCCCAACACTCCCAGACCTTCAGCAAAAACTACTGATATATCATAGTCCCTTTTTCTGTTGAGCTTAGATGCACCTTTGGACCTGTTTTACATAGAGGACTGCAGATAGCCACTGCCCCCCATTCAGACTTAGCTCTCCAGGTGAAATCTTTTCTCCACCTCATTCCAGAATTGCAGGTACACACAGATTTGAAGATCAATGCTTTGGATGTAATGTCTCAATCTGTTTGACGTTCACCTTAGAGAGCAATCATCAAATCACATACCATCATTTTAGCCAAATAAGATTCCAAAGAATTGAGCAGAGGCTTTGTTGAAATATAGACATACCATGAAAGCTACGGGCAAGAAGAATAGATAATTAGAGTTCAGAACCAGACACACGTGACTGAAAAATCCCTATCTGTCTCATACAAGCTAAATAATCATGGGCAATCACATGATGTCTCAGAGATTATTTCTTCATCTATAAAATGGGAATAATAAAACATATCTTAGAGGTTTGCTGGGAATATTAAATGTCTCACACACATGCACAATGCAGAAGCTGACTCATACTAGGTGCTCAAAAAGTAGTAGTTACTATGTTGCAAAAGACTGATATATTAGGGATTTTTAACTATGAATCTAATCTGACTCCCAACCATCAGTAATTTTGTTTAAACTTTCATAAATTATTACTTTATTTAAGTATTTAGAAAATTTCCCAGAGATCCAACTTTGCCTTATTGTATATTAATTCTAAGATTTCCCTGTTGGCCCTGAAAACTCAACATCTCCATCAGAGATTGGGGTGCAGGGTCCTTGCCGTGTGTGGTGTTCCACTGCGAATGCCAAAACATCTCCTTTGACAGGAGCAATGTGGGTGAAGCAGATATTCCTGGGCACCAGTTCCTTATTCTCTCTTTGCATCTTCAAATGAAATAACACCTCTATGGGCCACCTACTGTCCCCCTGCCCAAGGCTTTCTGATTTAGGAACTCAAAAGACAGCTGACTCTGTAGGTATGAACTAAGGTCCCTCAATTCCTGATAACCTGTACAGGTCGTTAGTAGGTCAAGGATTTTACCACTGATATTAAGACCTTTACTTCCCTCCCCGTCCATCCATCCAACCATCCATCCATTCATTTATTCATAAGTATGTATTGGGTTTCCACCATGTACTAGTCTCTAAGTCAGATAATGGGGATATGAAAATTAGCAAAACATGCAACATGCCTTCTGCCTTCATAGAGATTAGAATTTAATGGAGGAAATAGACTTCAGCAGTTTCACAAATATATAATTTCTGTTGTTAGTGTTCTGAGTGGAAAGTAGGGTGTCAGAAAAGAAAGTTATACTGACAGTAGGTTATATAATCTTGAAAGGCAAGGAAGATTTCTAAAAGGACTTTATAACTGAGCTAAAATGTGAGGGATACACAGGAATTAAAAAGGCAAAGAGGGGCAAGACAGATGAGGGAGGAGCCTGTCTTTCTGGCAGAGGCATGGGGAAACGCCCTGAGATAGGAAGGAGCAGGGTACTTCTGGGGAGCTGAAGAGCCAAGAAAGTTGGAGGAGAGAAACCCAGAGGCAGAGATAAGCAGTAGCAGTGCTGGTCATTGGCAGTGGTTGTGGTAAAATGTGGTAGTAATGAGTGGTGTGATGAGGGTGACGTGGTAGGGACATGTGGTGGTGAGGTTGTATGTTATGTTGTATGGTGGCAAGGTTGTGTGGTCGTGAGGTTGTGTGCTGTGATGACCTGTGATGTGGGGACATATGGTGGGGATATGTAGTGGTAGGGTTGTGTGGTGGCGGGTTTGTATGGCTATGGTGGTATTTGGTGATGGTAACGTGGATGGTAGTGATGTGTGGTATGGAGATGGTTTGAATAGATATACCTTTCATATTTTACTTGTCTGTGGAAATTTTTGAATGTCATTGTCTTTTCTCCCCATGCATAAACATGGTTAACACGTAGAAGGCCTAGTGGTAATGAAAACAGACTCTGGAACCAGACTGCCTAGGTTCAAATCTTAGCTCAGTTGCATATTAGCTTTTGGGTCTTGGCCAGATGTCCTAAGCATTAAACTTGCCTTATTGGCTCACCTTTAAATTGGGGCAATAATAATTTCAGTTATCTCATGGAGTTTACGTGAGAATTAAATTGTTTTATGCAAAACAGAATGGTGCCTGGCAAGTAGTAAGCACTCAACATTTTAGATTTTATGATATTTATTTTTCTCATTACTCAAATGACATTTGAAAGACACCAAAAGATCTCAAAACAATCCTATCACATAGGAAATGCCAAAAGTTTTATTCCTTTTAAGGTACAATTGGAATGCCTAGAATTAAATTAAGTGAAAAACGGTGCCATTAATCACAATAGGAAATGCAGGAGAGCAGTCAGTTAGGAAGGGAGGGGCTGATCACTTTCCCTTTGCCTGTAGAATTTCTGATGTCTGTGTCATCCAGGTATAGAAGTTGAAAATATGAGTCCAGAGCTAAAAAGGATTTTATGATCTATGTAAAGACACCATACCGTGGCCCTATTTCAAATAAATGAATACTCCCATTTGGGCTTCCTTACTGAGAGGCAAAAACAAGATCCAGCTCCAGGGTTTGTGGTTGTGTCTCCCTTCCCACAAGCTCTCAGAGGGATACCCTTCCAAAAAGCAAAGCTATGGTGAAGGAAGGAGTCATTGTTCCCCCATAAGCACAATATTACAATTTTGATGACTTTCATAGGCATTAGGAAGCATCATTCTTGTTTGATGGATCTCCCACCTGGTGTTAACCTGGCTAAGCCATTGCTATCTGTGTGCTGGGGAGGCAAGAAGAAGGGGGCACTGTATTTAAGTTTCTTTCAAGCCAACCAACCTTGACTGTTGGGCCCTGGTTCTCTTGTCCCTCTTCTTTCTTTTTGCTTTTAGTGACATGTGGCCAAAGAAAAAGTAGCAAACCTGAGAAATCAGAAACTTTGGAAATCATAGGCGGGGAACCTGCAGACCTTACAGATTTTCCATGGCAGGTAAGTATTCTTTACTACGGGAAACATCTCTGTGGAGGATCGATCCTCAGCATGTGGTGGATTTTAACTGCGGCCCATTGCTTCATAAACAGAAGTAAGTAAGTATTCCAAACAGATTTTTTTTTTAACCAATGTGGTAGAATATTTGTCCTTACATGCTTATTATTCTCCTGGAAACTCCACCCAGGTTTGTCAGTCACAAAATGAAATACCAGGAGGTTAACTATATGTCTGTGTGACTGAATATCACACTTTGCAAGTGGTGCAGACGCTGTTCTCCTCCTAGGATGTTTTACATCTTACTTCATGGGACCCAAATGACAGAACAAGTGTTCTTTGGACTTCTCAGCAACTTGCCAAGTGCATGTGGTCCCGGTCCAAACCTTTGGAAAGTACTTCCCTAAGTATTTGCTATTACTTGGGGGGAAAGTAAGCTGACAGTGACCACAGAGTCAGAGACTCCTAGAAGGGATTGGGACCCAAGGGCACGGCACCAGACCTGGTTGCATGGCAGAAGTTCCTGAGGTGCTATCTTAGCTCAAGTCCGTAATCAGTATTTTTGAGAAACTTCCCAGGTGTTTGTTAGTAGCTAGTCCACCTCTTCTTGTAAATCAAGATCAAGTCCTTCAATGACTTGTGCATAGCATGACTTTCAGACATCTGTTAATAAAATTTACAAGTGAATTTGCCCACGAGGACATCAAGGCAAAAGCTGGTTGGCAACAGGGCAAGACTGGAACTCAGGTCTGTCTTCTTCTGCCCAGTCAGGGCCCAAGTGCATGGTCCCAGATGCTTCCATCCCTCCAGCTCTCAGGATCACAGTCTCACACTGGTGGAATTATTTTCTCTTAAGGCCCACCTTTTTAACCCTTCCACCACTTACCCTTTTTTCTCCTTCTTTTGTTTTTACATAAGATCTGGCTTGGAGATTATACATAGTGAAAGAAATGTTGGCACCAAGAACTCGAAGAGGATGAAAGTGGACAAGCTAATTACTCACCCTTATTTTGACAGCTGGTTCTTGGACAATGACATTGCTTTGCTCTTGCTCAAATCTCCATTTAAGTTGGATGCCCAGAAAGTACCCATCTGTCTTTCAGAGGTCACTGACATAGAGAGATGGCGAAACTGCTGGGTGACTGGATGGGGTATTACCAGTGAGTTACTATAGCCCAACCCAGTGGGGGATGGCAACCTGGTTGATGTTTACAATGAGAAAGTAAACTCTGGAGGCTCTGCTAGCTCTAGGAAGTCTACCTGGTGGGTTTGGAAACTTCCAGTTCTCATTTAAAGACACACGATGAACCTTAATCTCAGTCCACATGTGAATCATTCTTCCTTGGCCTTCTTGGGCTCCTGTAGCAAATTTTATGTCCATATTATAGAACACAAACCCTAAATAGGGTCTCAGTGGATAACCCAGGAAGAAGTGTTCAGAGTCCAAGGGTGACTTGGAGGAATTTTGAGGGACATATTGATGGGCAAAGGGGTGGCAAAATGGACTGGGCTCCAAGAAGTCCACAGTAATGTCAGCAGAGCAGCTCTGTTCCAATTGATGGTGTCAGTTCTGCTCCCCTATAACAAAGGGTTTGGTGGCCCAAATATTTGAAAACCACTGATCCAGGCCAAGGAGAAGGGGATAAACTGAATATAAATTTGTCCTTATAGAGTCAACCTGTAACCTACACCCACCACTTTGCCCAACCAACTCATAAAATGGTGAACTTTTGTCATTTTTCTTGGTCAATGTGTCTTACTCCAAAATCTAAAGAACAGAAAAAAAATTCCAGTCAGTGCCATTCTTCTAAGTAGGCACACAAATGACAATACATTGATTCTCACATGGTCCCAAAACTCAGAGCTGTTTTACAATTCCTCATGGGGAATTACCCTTGGAAGCTTTTCATGAACTTCAAAAAAGGCCACCTTCTTAATTTAGAGTTCCTCTTGTGTCATTCAGCACATATTCATTGATCCTCTTCCAGGCAGTGTTCTAGGCTCTGAGAATTCAGCAATATACAAAAAGGGAAATATCCTCATCTGCGGAGAATAAACATTCTAGGTGTTAGGTTCACCTCTTAGATAGACAGTGAATTACTGAAAGGCTCTGACATGATTCAAATCCATCCTTATGAGCCATGGGCCCCAGGACAGAACTTGCAGAACTTGTCATCATGGGTTTTCTTTACTTTCTTAAGGATTTAAATGAAATACCTTTTTAGGACCGTAGAGTTGACACCTTCTGCAGAGTGAGAAGAGTACACTTAGGCTGAGATCCAATAGAGACCCAGTTGTGGGGAGCTCTGGATTCAAAGAGGATGGGCTTGAGAGTCTCCTGAACACCTCTCCATCCTGTCCTCACTAAGTCCAAATTTGGGTAGTTCTCTAAGCCATATGGTAGTTCCTTTGTCATTGAGGCAAAAAGACATGATGGGGAGTGGGTGCTTGACCTCAACCCAAAGGGACCACTTTGAGCTCAGGTTCCTCTCCCTATCTGCTTCTTCTTTGGGTCAGTTCCTATGCAAAGTGCAAGTCAACAGCTGAACAAAGTCAACATCAACTTGGTCAAACGGGAAATGTGCTCCTCTGTTATGCCTGTGCTCACCAAGAACATGCTGTGTGCTGGGAACACTCAAGAAGGGATGGACTCCTGCCAGGTAATGGAGCTTGTCCCTTGCTTAGAGAGGGCCTGCCACAGAGGGCTGGTCAATATTTCCAGGATAATTGCCTCCCTTCTTCCTCCTCTGGATAAGTTTCCTAAAGCTACTGTAACAAATTATCACAAACAGGGTGGATTCAAACAACAGAAATGTATTCTCTTATAGCTCTGGAGTCTGAATCAAGGCATTGGTAGGGCCATGCTCTCTTTGGAGGTTCTAGGGGAGGATACCTCCTGGACTTTTCCTGCTTCTGGTAGTTTCCAGCAATTGGTGGCATTCCTGAGCTTGTAGATGAATCACTCCACTTTCTGCCCCCATCTTCACGTGGACTTCTCCCCGTATGTGTGTCTCCTATTTTCTCTTCTTATAAGGATTTCAGTTGTTGGATTAGGACCCACCCTAATCCAGTAGGACTTCACTTAATTTAACTCAATACATTTGCAAAAGAACTATTTCCAAATAAGCTCACATTCTGAGGTCCCAGGTAGACTTGAATTTGAGAGGGATGCTATTCAGCCCAGTACAGATGCTCTGTAACCAAAGGGAGACTGTGTGGGACAGTGGTTAGGGATGCAGTTTCCTTTAGCTTCCCTCTTAGCTCCTCTACTTATGGCCTGTGAATTCCCTCTATGCTTGTGCTTTTTCAAATGTCCTCATCTGTAAAATGGGAATATTAAGAGTTCCTACCTTCTAGGACTATTGTGAAAATTAAGTGAGTCAATGCACAAAACAGCCCAGAGCAGAGGATGGTCATAGTAAATTCTATAAATATAATTTTCTCCATCACCATCTCTTATACCTGTTCAGTGCTTAATAAAGTACAAACCACTCCCACAAATACACAAAAGCGTTGCAAACTAGCCCTAGGAAGCAGGCTTATTTCAGATGAGGAAACTGAGGATCAGGGAAGCCGACAGCCTTACAGAGGACATGGTGGCAAGTTAAACTACAGACCCAGAATTCTAATGAAGGCACTCTGTCTTCTGAGATTGGAGCCATCTTTTGGGTTCCAGTAGAAACAGGGGCTCCACATCCATCAGCCCAGCCTGGTCATGCCCAAACTTGGCTAGTTCAACAGCCACAGAAATGCTGGGAACTACTATTGAGTACAGACTTGCCAGATAGCAGGGCAGTAGAGGGCTTCACAGTTGTCGTTTCCTTCCATCCACACAGTATTGCAGGAAAGTAGTTATTATCACCAGCATCAAAGCCAAATGCTAAATGCTAAAGAAAAATTTCATATTCTCCCAGCTAAATCCTCCCCCTGGAGTATGAACCAAGATCTGTTGGGCTTCAGAAATCTAAGATCTTAACTGTACTGCTGTTCTGCCTGACATCCTTCACATAGATCCCCTCATCCCCACAGAAGAGATTGTAATTCTTCGTTTTATTTTATTTTTTAATTTAATTTTATTATATTAGTCACCATACAATACATCATTAGTTTTTGATGCAGTGATCCACGCTTCATTGTTTTCATATAACACCCAGTGCTCCATGCAGTACGTGCCCTCCTTAATACCCATCACCAGGCTAACCCATCCCCCCACCCCCCTCCCCTCTAACACCCTGTTTGTTTCTCAGAGTCCATAGTCTCTCATGGTTCATCTCTCCCTCCGATTTACCCCCCTTCATTTTTCCCTTCCTTCTCCTAATGTCCTCCATGCTATTCCTTATCT
>NC_138370.1:43304791-43350492 GCF_054177405.1 Leptonychotes weddellii | reverse complement strand
ACACTACATCTAAAACTAATGATGTAATATATGGGGATTAACATAAGAATAAAAAAATTTAAAAAATAAAAGTTTGACAGTCCAAGACTACATTTTGGACCATCTGAAAGAGTGGATGGACCTTCCATCCTTCATCCAATCACCCACAAGCATAATTTTTCCAACCAGACAAGAGGTAATAAGTGGCATTCTTTTCTGAGGCAACTCAGCACATTTTTGAGGAGAGAGGGAGAAGCTGTACTCAAAAAGATGGGTGTTTTTATATGAGTTTGCCTAAAGTAGAATTCCTTGAGCTGTGAATAACAACAACAAAATAAAACAAAAAGGTGAAATCTGTTCTGCATATACATAGTGAAAGGGAAGAAAAGAGGATGAAAAGAATTTCTCTGTGCTGGTTCTCATTGGCTGCATCAGAACAGGACAGCTTGGCCACCATCTGAATCTAGAGAGTGGGTGAAGAAGCATTTCAGTAGATGAGAGCAGGGCGAATCAGTATGTAGTTGTTTTGCCAAAACTGCTGAGCTACCCCAAACTTTTGATTATTGGTAGGCAGGGAAATACAACTACAAGCAGATGAGTAACTGTTGCTGAGAAAGGTAGGTTTATAAGAATTTCTTCTTTTTCATGAAAGAAGCAGCAGTGACAGCAACTTGGTCTTCAACTTGGCCTTCAGAGGGCAGAGGCTGGGAGAGACGGAGAAGCCACAATCCTGTGCCCTCAGCTCAGGGCAGAGGTTAACAGAGAAGCTGAAAACAGCCTGGCCCCTCAGCCAGGATCCTGTGAAAGGGAGTGTGTGCAGGAAGGGGGCTGCTTTGACTCCATTACAAAGCATGTTGTCAAACTTTCTGACTTTTGCCAATCCTTCAAGGAAGAAATAAGAGCTCAAACTAGTAACTTTTTTCTTCAAATTGAGGTATAAATTACATAGAGAAACATACCCAATTGCTTATATGTTGAGTGTGTGTCCTTTACCAGATGTATATAATTTTATTTATTATTTATTCAGCTTATATTTATTTATTTAGCTTTAACATTTAGGTCTATGATCCATTTTGAAATAATTTCCATGTATGATGTGATATGGATCAAGACTCATTTCTTCCATATACACAGCCAATTAAGTTGAAAAGACCTTCTTTTCACCCATTGAATAGCTTTGGTGTCTTGGTCTAAATCAACTGACCATAAAATATAAGTGTGGGTCCATTTATGGGATTGTTTTTGTTTGTTTGTTTGTTTTTTGCTGTCCTGGGTAGTCTAGAATTAGATGTCTGATTTGGGTTGTATTTGATATCTGATCTTGATGGTTTGTTACAACTTGAAAATAGGATACAGGTAGTCTGTAGCATGTACTCATTTAATTATCACCTATAGTACCTTAGAATGAATTAGCTATTGAAAGCAAGGTTTTGGCAGGCCAAATTGCTGTTGCAATTAACCATTAGAATGAGAAACACAAAGGCTATGGGGGTAACCTAACTGCTTAGAATAAAGCTTAAAGAAACTAGTAAACTCAGGGTTTTAGGTTTGGGGCTTAAGGCATAGTCAAAGAACCAGAGAGTGTCTATATATGCTATACGAAAAGTATCTTCTCTTTTGTAGTTGCAGAGCCAATGTAGCCAAAATTTAAGTCCCCAATCTAATGCTACTAGTTGCTTAAATACAGTATAAATTTAATTCACAGCCTCTATATGTCTCTCATACAAAAGCTAGGACTAGGGGAAGAGTAGAAACCTGAAAATTGAAATCAGATATTAGGGTGGATTTATATGCATCTATTTTTAAATGGAGGTATTATAATCATTATTCATATATGGTGAAGTCAACAGATCAGGAGACAACTGTCATTGAAAAGATAGTTTGTTACAGGTTGGGAGAAGAGGGGGCACAACACACTATGTAGGACCACATGGGGAAGCGTCAGGATTGGTAAAGATGCAGAAGGAGCAAAGGAAGGAGGTGGGAAAGAGCCTTTATTGTGGTTTTTGCAGGAAGGAATGAGAGAAGAAGGCTAAGCAAGCAAAGCAGGTTTGGGATTGGCTAATTTGAACAATTTCAGCAGACTCTGTGATGTAGGGACTGCGTTTAATTAACTGATGCTTGGTTCTGAGGTGATTAGGACAGAATGGTTGTGGTTTGGGGTATAAGGGTTCAATAAAGGGGCATGATTAATACAGTGTCTGAGTACTTTGACCTCACATATCCCACTGAGTCTCACTTGCTAGCAGAAAAATCCTTCCTTTCTGACAACTCCAGCCATCCTCTGATTTGAAGTACTGTAATGACCTCACATGAGCAGTTACCGTATAAAGAATGCTAATTTTCCTCTAGACTCAACCCACCAACTTTCACGACCTCCAGGTTTCTAAATACAGTTTAGTTTCATAGTATCCTACAGGAAAAAGTACAAAAATTGGATCTGGAAGGACATTAAACAACAAAAGGGTGGCAGAATTTTGCTAACGTATTAGAATAAAGCTATAAAATATTGTTAAAATGAAGTTTAAAGGGGCACCTGGGTGGCTCAGTTGGTTAAGCGTCTGCCTTCAGCTCAGGTCATGATCCCGGAGTCCCGGGATCGAGCCCCGCATCGGGCTCCCTGCTTAGCAGGGAGCCTGCTTCTCCCTCTGCCCTTCACCCACTCATGCTCTCTCTGTCACTCTTGCTCTCTCTCAAGTAAATAAATAAATAAATAAATAAATAAATAAATAAATATCTTTTTTGAAAAATGAAGTCTAAGGGTGCTAGAACAGGAAGGAATGAATGTAGCACCAGATTGAGCCAAATTTTTCAATATTGTTAACTCACCACAAATTCTGGATTCAATAAACTGGTTTTAACACTTGGGAGTGGCTCTAATAGTCTGCTTGGCTGGTTAATTAAAACCTACGTTTAAAAGGGGCCCACATTAGATGTTCCATTGACAGATGAATGGATAAAGAAGAGTGGTATTTATATACAATGGAATACTACTCAGCCATTAAAAAATGAAATCTTGCCATTTTCAACGATGTGGATGGAACTAGAGGGTATTATGCTAAGCAGAATAAGCCAATCAGAGAAAGACAATTATCATATGATTTCACTCTGTGGAATTTAAGAAACAAAACAGAAGAACATAGGGGAAGGGAGGGAAAAATAAAATGATGAAATCAAAGAAGGAGACAAACCATAAGAGACTCTTAATCATAGGAAACAAACTGAGGGTTGCTGGAGGGGAGGGGCGAGGAGGATGGAGTAACTGGATGATGGGCATTAGGAGGGCACATGAGCACTGGGTGTTATATCAACTGATGAATCATTAAACTTTACCTCTGAAACTAATAATATACTATATGTTAATTAATTGAATTTAAATATAAAAATTAAAATTAAAAAAATTAATAAAAAGGGGCCCACATTAAATAAAGCAGTCATGTCAGAAATTCTTTGTTATATTGAAGAGAAAGTGATACAAATTCTTAGGGAGATAAGAAGTTGGAATAGATTTATCATCTTAATCTGTTCACTCACTCTCCCCATTTCCCATAAGAAGGCTCAAAAACACTTCTTTCACCAAAGCATTAGAAATACATCAATGAAGGGGAGGATCAATGTTGAAGTGGTTCTCTGCCTACCAAAATTATGTTTTCCCTTCCCTATTGTAGAGTGACATTAGAAAGTGGCTCTGCCCATCTAGAACTTGCATTTCATGCCCCCTTTGCATATAGGCAAGACCATATGACTAATTTTCAACATTGGAATTTGAGCAGAATTTGATGTGGTCTCTTTTAGGGCCAAGGCAGCCCAAAGGTGGATATTCTTTATCCATTCTCTCTTTCTCCATATGCTAGATTAATAGAGGACTCTGGAACCCTGGGGATGAGAGAACCACAAGGCAAATGCAGGCTGAGTCCCTGGATCAGCATATGGAAGAAAGCAACCATTAAATAAGAATGTCAACATCAGAATGTGAACTTGAACAAAAAATAAAATGTATCATATTAGATCACTGAAATGTTGGTTTGTGTTACAGCAGCTAGTTTTATCCTACTTATCAAATCCAGCATATCTGATACACTGTCAAGTAATTGTCTTCTGAAAACTGGGGATGCTGAGGTTGAAATGGGCTTCTCTAATTAATATAGGAATGAAATCATCCTGGAAAGTAGAAGGCCACCATATGGTCAGAAGTATGATGGACATGGCAACTATGGTAAGCAAAAGGACTAATAAAATCACTGCAGTGATTTGACCAGCAGAGATCTTTGGCAGTGGTTACTAATGATGGGGTCTCCAGGACTGAAATAAGGCCTACTAAGGTCTTAATTGATCTGTGCAACCAAAAAACAAACAACTACATGCGATGAATAGACGCCACCTTGAATCAGCACAGTGGAGAGTTACCTCCCTCACCCACTTTTCCGAGCTGAGCCAATTCAGAGGTGTACAGTCCTTTGAGTGAGCCAAAAGCTAGGGCCCTTTGAGGAAGGACTTTATATCTCTGCCATAATATGTACTCTTCTAGTCATTTCCAAAGGCACCTGTAGCTATTTACTAAGATTACTGTGCAGTGGATGAGGAAAAGACTGAGACTTTGGTGGAAATATTGAACACATGACTCTGAGATGATATTAAACTCTCGGTACTCAAAATGCCACTGTGGTCCACTAGAAAATATGGGGCTCATGGGAGTCATGTGATAAAAAGAGTGATGGCCTGAGTCCATCTGACAGTGATCCTCATGGCTCTGCAAATCATTTCAGTATATTGAACCATAGTGGAAAACTGAAAAGAGTATAAACAGGGACTAAGAGCATAAACTGAGGTGGTTACAACTGTAGTAAACTGGTCTCAATTCCCCAGGAGACCCTCTGAAGAACTATTTAGAATAATTCTCAGAACTGTCCCTTTAATTACTAGAATCTAGAACTAGATCCTGCCCTTATGGGTCAAAAGCTGCTCCAGGGGAGTAAATGCCCCTGCAATCCCAAACTCTACATATCAGTGAGCCCAGTGCACACCTGCCAGCATCCTTGACATTAGAGGAGCCTGGACAGAAGGTTAAGATGCAAGATGCATGCTTGAGGTAGGACATTGTCAGCAAGAAGTGAGTAGAAGCCTGGATGGAAATGTTAACTCCAGATGTCACTGAAATAGATGGCAAAGCTGAGAGGATGTGACTCAGAGCATCGGATATGTTTGCCACAATATACTGACATGGTACCTACCAATATCCTCACATTGACTTCTTGACCCATGGATGTGGAGCTACTAAGCAAGAAAGGCTGAAGTGGGGATTCTTGAAAAATCTCCTCCTTACCAAAGTAATACACTCAAAGAAATAGAATATTCCTAAAGCAATTGCAGAAATCAGTGAAACATAAAATGAAAAGTGTAGAAATGGTGATTCCTTTCATTTCTCCATTTAACTAATTTCAGATGGATATGGACCTTAGGTAATGAAAATTGATTATCATGAATTTAGTCAGGTGCTCACTCCAGTTGCAGCTGACATTCCACATATGACATTTTTATTGGAGAAAACTTTAAAATTTATAAAACTGGGAAATTATTATGTTCTCTGTATCAAATACAGAAGACCACTATATGCAGGGATTTTTTTCACTTGACAAAAACAGCAAGACACCTTCCCCATCTTCTCTCTTAATCCTGCAGCTATATGTCGTTAATATAGTCACCAGGGATATCTACCATTCACCAACCTACAAAAAATCACTCTGGTTCACTATATTGATGACATCATGCTGATTGGACCTTGTGGGTGATAAGTTGCAAATATCCTAGATGTCTTAGTAAGACACATTTGTGCTAATCATAGGAATGTTTCAATTGTAAGGATCATAAACATAATTTTCTGATTTGATCCCCTCATATTTCAAATGAGGCAAAAAGGAATTGAGAATGACCTGATGCTGATATGTATTGATGATTTGCTATGTGCTAGGATTTTGCATAAACCATTAAAACTAATCCTTACCTCAAACCTGTGATCTAGGGCAACTTAGCCCATTCTCTATTTTACAGAAAATGAACAGCATATAAGTTAAATGGCTCAGCCAAATTTAAGACCACTTCCAAAATTCAAATCCAGATTCCTTTGGCTCCCAAAGCTATGGTTCTTTGACAATGTGCTTTCATTCAGAATTTTTAATTTCCCAAACATTACCTTATTTAATTATCACAAAAATTTAGGACAGAGGCAAAACCTATCAGATTTAAGTGATATTTTTCCAGTATAGAAAGATGACAATTAGGTTTTCAGTACCTTAAAGATGTTATTCCACTATCCATTATCTTATATTGTTTCCAATGAGAAATCTGCTGTCATCCTTATCTTCCTTTATACATGATGTCTTTTTATCCTTTAGCTACTGTTAAGATTTTCTGTTTATTATTAGTTTTAAGTAATTAGATAATAATGTGTTTTGATTAGTTTTCTTCATATTTCTTGTTCTTAGCTTCTTGGATGTAGAGTTTATAGTTTTCTTCAAACTTGGAAAGTTTTCTGCCATTATTTCTTCAAATGTTATTTCTGCCTTCCCTCTCTTCCTTCTTCAGATTATTCCAATTAACCATTTATTAGGGCACTTGTAGTTGTTTCATATCTTACTAATGCTCTGCTCATTTTATTCTCAATTTGACTTTTATTTTTAATTGTTTCTATTGCTATGTCTTTGAGTTCACAAAGTTTTTTCTTCTACAATGTCTAATCTGCCATTATTCACTTCATTTATTCATCTCAAATTCTGTGGCTTTCATCTCTTAATGTTTAATTTGGAAATTATATATATGCCATGTTAAATCTTTCCTTTAGCTTTTTGAATTTATGGACTAGAGTTAAAATGACCTATTTCAGTCTCTCTCTGTTAATCCTAACATTTATATCAGTTCTGAATAGCTTTTGATTGATAATCATCTCCTCATTATGGGTCATGTTTTTCTGTGTCTTTGCACACTTAGTAATCTTTGACTGGATGCCAAACATTGTTAATTTCACTGGTCTTGTGTTGAATTTTTGTTTTTCTATAAATTGTCTAGAGCTTTGTTCTGGAATACAGTTACATTACTTGGGAAACCTTGATCATTTCATGTCTTGCTTTTATAATTTGTTAGGCAGGTCTGGAACAGTGCTCAGTCTACAGCTTATTATTTCTCTCTACTGAAGAAAGACCTTACTAAGTACTCTATTTAGTGCTCTGCAAATTATGAGCTTTTCCTGTTAGGCTTGTACAAACAGTTACTGTTGTCAGCTCTGTGTGAGCACAGGGTAATGCTCTCCTTAATTATTTTAGATGACTCTTCTAAAGACTCAGATAGTTTCCTCATGCACAGGTACTAAGAGGGATCCTCTGCAGATTTCCTCTGTACTTATCTCTTCTCTGGTACTTTATCTCATGAATTCTAGCTTCCTTCATCTCTCCAGACTCCCAGATCTATCTCCTCAACTCATGGACTCTGCCAACCTCCACCTCAGTTACTTCTCTCTCTGCCATGGCTTAAAAATCTCTCAAGGTAATGCAGCCTTGGAAATCATAGGACTCATCTCATTTGTTTCCCATCTCTAAAGAATCACTGCCCTTTATTGCCTAAAGTCCAGATTCTGGAATATTATTTTTTGATGTATTTTGTTTGCTTTCTTTTTGTTTGTTTCAGGCAGGAATGTAAATCATTACTTCATCTTAGCCAGAGAAAACTCCTTTGCCTTTGTTTTTGAAAAATATTTTTACTGCATATGTAATTCTAGGTTAACAATTATTTTCTTTCAAGACTTTGAAGTCATTTCTTCTGACTTTCATGATTTCTGTTAAGAAGTCAGCTATCAGTATCATTGCTATGTCTTTGAAGGCAATATGCATTGTTTCCCTGTTTTTGAAATTTTTTTCCTTTATAGTTTTCAGAAGTTTGACCATGATATTCCTTCGTGTGGTTCTTTTGTATTCACTTTGCCTGTGGTACACAGAATTTCTTCAATTGATAAGCTGTTATCTCATCAATTGTTGAAAATTCTTGGCCATGTTTCTCCAAATATTGCTTCTGCTTCAATTTCTTCTTTCTTCTGCTTCTGAAACTACAAGTCTATGTTAGACCTCCTCACTGTGTCCCATATATCTTCCACAATTTTATTTTCAATTCTATTTACTCCTCAGTAAATTTATTTTTATCACCCTGCTTGTTCACTGATCCTGTTCTCTGCTATGTCTAATCTGCTGTTAAAGAGTTGTTAAATTATTAGTTTCAAATTTTTTGGCTTGTGCTCTAGAATTTCCATCTGATTCTTTTAATATGTTCCATTTCTTTGGTGATATTCTCTTTTTATCTATTTTCTCCACTTTCCCACTATATTCTTGAACATATTAATCAAGTTATTTTAGATATTATATGCTAATTCCAACACTTACTTCCCCTCAACATTTATTTCTGTATTCTATTTTATCTCTTGGATTATGGTTGTAGGGTCCCAATTCTTGATGCCTAGTAAATTTGGACTGACAGACAGACATCATGTATTTTTAAATTGTATATGCTCCATATGATGTTATCTTCTTCCAGAGAGGATTCATCTTTTGTCATGCAGGGAAGAGAGAATGGGGCCTTAAGAGTCAAATTCTAATCAAAGTCCTAACTATACTTAAAGCTATACTGCAATTTACTTAAGACTCTGTCCCACTCGGGGACCCTGGGTGGCTCAGTTGGTTAAACATCTGCCTTTGGCTCAGGTCATGATCCCAGAGTCTTGGGATCAAGCCCCGCATCAGAATCCCTGCTTAGTGTGGAACCTTCTTCTCCCTCTCCCTCTGCTGCTCCCCCTGCTTGTGTTCTCTCTGTCACTCCCTCCCTCTCAAATGAATAAATAAAATTGTAAAAAAAAAAAAAAGACTGCCCCACTCTAGTTCACCCTATTCATATGGTGTAGCCCAACAATGTTTACAATTGAGAAAATTCAGCGGTCATCAGGTTCCTTCTTCCTGAAGATTCTGAACTCTCAGGTTAGTTTCTTCAGCACCATAAAACTGTGAAAACACTTTGTTCTTGGCTTCACTTTTTTTTATACTGATTCCACACAACTTTAGAGTTCAGCATACATCTAGAATAGGGAAATTTCCATGTGTTTAAGGCTTCTCAGATATCTAATTTTGTCACTCCAGCACCATGAGATCACTAAAAATTCACTAGTTTCTTTCTTTTCCAACAGCATCCCCTCAGACCTAAGCAACCCACAGATTCTTAGCCCATAGCTTGCTTGCATAATTGTCAAATGCCTTCAGGAAAAAAGTGGCTGCAGATCCTTCACTCACTTCTGCATATTTCTCCTCTCTCCAGAATCTTAGTCTTGTTAGTCTTCATTGCTTTAGAGGTTCGGAACCAATGTGTTTTCATTCTCATTAGTTTCCATGAATTTCTTAAGCTTTTCTTTAATTTCCTGGTTGACCCATTCATTCTTTAGCAGGATGCTCTTTAACCTCCAAGTGTTTGAGTTCCTTCTGAATTTCTTCTTCTGACTGAGTTCCAGTTTTCAAAGCACTGTGGTCTGAAAATATGCAGGGAATAATCTCAATCTTTTGGTATCAGTTGAGACCTGATTTGTGACCCAGTATGTGATCTATTCTGGAGAAAGTTCCATGTGTATTCAAGAAGAATGAGTATTCTGTTGTTTTAGGATAGAATGTTCTGTATATATCTGTGAAGTCCATCTGGTCCAGTGTGTCATTCAAAGCCCTTGTTTCTTTGTTGATATGCTTAGATGATCTGTCCATTGCTGTGAGTGGGGTGTTGAAGTCCTCTAATATTAATGTATTATCATCAATATGTTTCTTTACTTTAGTTATTAATTGGTTTATGTAATTAGCTGCTCCCATGTTGGGGGCATAGATATTTACAATTGTTAGATCTTCTTGTTGGATAGACCCTTTAAGTATGATATAGTGTCCTTCTACATCTACCTCTTTTGTTTAAAATCTAGTTTGTCTGAGGGAGGCCTGGGTGACTCAGTTGGTTAGGTGTCTGCCTTTGGCTCAGGGCATGATTGTGGAGTCCTGGGATCAAGCCCCACATCAGGCTCTCTGCTCAGCAGAGAGTCTGCTTCTCTCTCTCACTCTCACTCTGTGCTCTCTCTCTCTCAAATAAATAAATAAATAAATAAAATTTAAAAAATCTAGTTTGTCTGATACGAGGATTGCTACCCCAGCTTTCTTTTGAGGTCCATTAGCATGGTAAATCATTCTCCACTCCCTCACTTTCAGTCTGGAGGTGTCTTTAGGTCTAAAGTCAGTCTCTTGTAGACAGCATATGGATGGTTCTTGCTTTTTTATCCAATCTGATAACCTGTGTCTTTTGATAGGAACATTTAGCCCATTTACATTCAGAGTAACTATTGAAATATATGAATTTAGTGCCACTGTATTGCCTGGGCTAAATGCCCAGGTTATCAGATTGGATAAAAAAGCAAGAACCATCCATATGCTGTCTACAAGAGACTCACTTTAGACCTAAAGGCACCTCCAGACTGAAAGCGAAGGGGTGGAGAGAGGGTATTAAGCTAAGTGAAATAAGTCAATCAAAGAAAGACAATTACCATATGATCTCACTGATATGAGGAATTTGAGAAACAAGACAGAGGATCATAGGGGAAGGGAGGGGAAAAAGTCTTCTTTTCATTTCTGAGACACCATATATTTTTCCACATATATAGTTCCAACAGCATCCACAAAATTTATGTGTTCCTACGTGTGTCCCTGTCACTTAAATAGCTCTTTCAGAAGTGAAAGAAAGTCACCATATCATGATACTTTGCCGCTCCGGCCAGTTTCCTGGAGGTAAGGAGGCTGTAAAGGGGGTTCTTTGTCCTTCCCAGTTTCCCAGGCCACCAGTCCCTAACATCCTGAGCTGTGAATACTAGTGGAGTGCTATAGAATTTCCTCACTTTGTTCTGCTACACCACACTGTAAACACTGCAGAACTGGGGAGCTGTATATGGATTTATAATACTAACTATAACATAAAATTAAAAATTTCTGTTAATCAGAAGGCACAGTTCCAACAGGGGGAGAAATATTTGCAACACCTATAACTAACAAAGTAATGAATCTGAGAATTTATTTAAAATTTCTGCAAATTATTAAGAAAAAAGAGTACATATACTAATTAAATCATATGAAAAGGATATCAAGGGTGAAGGAATCATGAATATAGGAACCAGGATGATGTTTATCATGGGACGGGGGTTGAAGATGGTGATGGTAGCAATCATACAGTTAGATATTACATTCTAGTTTTTGTTTAGGTAATAGATTTGTCATAATTAGTTCAGACTGCTATAACAGAAATACCATAGAGTGGGTAGCTTTAACAACAAACATTTATTGCTCACAGTTCTGGAGGCTGGGAATTCCAAGGTAAAGGTGCTGGCAGATTTGGTGTTTAGTGTACCTCTGCTTCCTGGTTCATAGATAGTCATCTCTGCCTTTCTTTTTTTTTTTTTTTTTTAAAGATTTTATTTATTTGACAGAGAGAGAGAGAGAGACAGCTAGAGAGGGAACACAAGCAGGGGGGAGTGGGAGAGGGAGAAGCAGGCTCCCGGCCGAGCAGAGAGCCCGATGCGGGGCTCGATCCCAGGATCCTGGGATCATGACCTGAGCCGAAGGCAGACGCTTAACGACTGAGCCACCCAGGCGCCCCTCATCTCTGCCTTTCTAGAAGATGCTTATACTTCTGGCTCCAGTGAAGTTAAAAACATCAGAATATTCTTCCAAAGGGGTCCTCTGAACCATCGCAAAGCTAACTTAGAAAGCATGACATATTTCAAGCTGGCATACCATTTCCACCTGAATGCTGGCCTTGAATTCTGCCCTTTCCAACAGGAGCAAAGCCATCTGCTAAGGGAGATTCCAAAATGCAGGCTCAGATCCCTTAGAACCATATTTTTTTTGACATTAAGAAAAAATATTTTCGGGCGCCTGGGTGGCTCAGTTGTTAAGCAACTGCCTTCGGCTCAGGTCATGGTCCCAGGGTCCTGGGATCGAGTCCCATATCGGGCTCTCTCCTCTGCGGGAAGCCTGCTTCTCCCTCTCTCACTCCCCCTTGCTTGTGTTCCCTCTCTCACTGTGTCTCTCTCTGTCAAATAAATAAATAAAATTTTTTAAAAAAAAAAAAAAGAAAAGAAAAAATATTTTCACCAGATAAACACATTCATATAATCAGCCAGATAAAGAAACAAATTGTTACGAGCACCCCAGAAATCCCCTTTTATCCTATTTCAGTGTCTAACCACCCCCGGAGGTGGTTACTCTTCTGACTTCTAACTTGATAGACCAGTTTTGTCTGTTTTTGAACTTTATATGAAAGTCTTTACTGGATTTGGCTTCTTTTGCTCAGCATTTGTTTATGTAAATCCCTATAGTTATGTATAGCAATATCATGTATATTATCATTGCTGTGTAGTAGTCTGGTATATAACATACTGTATTTTATCTATTCTAATGATTTTGGCTTAGGCTATTGTGAAGAATGCTGCAATGCATGTTTTTGTAAATGTCTCTCATTAACAAACTCATTTCTGTCAGGTATGTAGTTAGAAACTGAATATTTTGTCATAGATATGTATCTGTTTAGCTTTGGTAGATACTGCAAAAACAATTTTCTAAAGTGGTTGTACCCACCACTTTATACATGTCAGAATGACTAGTATAAAAAAAAAAAAAAAGCAATAGCAAGTGTTGATGAGGATGTAGAGAAAAAGGAATCCCTGTGCATTATTGGTGGGAATGCAAATTAGCACAGCCATGGAAAACAGCATGGAGTTTCCTCAGAAAGCCAAAAACAGAAATACTATATAATCCAGTAATTCCACCACTGGGTATTCACCCAAAGAAAATGAAAATATTAATTCAAAAAGATAAATACACTTCTATATTTATTGCAGCATTATTTACAATAGCCAAGATATAGAAGCAACCCAAGTGTCCATCCATAGATGAATAAAGAAGATGTGATACACACACACACACAATGAACCATATTTTTAAAATGTCAATTGCTATGGTTGCATGATTGGATGATCACAAAGGGAACTTAAAAATAGAACCTCCTGTACAATCTCAAGGTCATGAGCCTGATTAATGACAGAGATGAAAGAAAGCAGAACCCTGGTCTCTTCACTTGCTGTCCAGTCTTTGCGTGCTTAACCAGGCTGTGGGCATAGCTGAAACCAAGTTGGTGCCAGTACAGGGACTGCTGACCCCATGTGAATCATCACTCTTGTTCAACCCTAACACACAGGTGGAGAAGGACAATTGGTCTTGAGATTAGGGACAATGTAGTCATTGGTGTAATAGAAGCAACACAAAATACCAGAGTGATGGACACAATAGTGCTGGTGTATAATTGCAATTTAGATAGCAGGAATTACTGCCTCATATGACACATTGTAAGCTCAAAGCAGATAAAGGATTATCTATCTTGGGATTTTTGTTTTTATTATGGATATTTTAAAGACATTCCACAATTTGGATCTGTATTTCCATTTTCATCCAACGGTGCTTTAATAACATGTTTTAAAATTCACAGATTTTTTTTAAAAGGCTTTGGTTTTATCATTTAATCTGTTACTGATTTCTAGCTTTGTAATTGGGCAATGTTGTGTTTATTATTTCCAATTTTTTTTAGTTTATTGAGGTTTTCATTATGGCCCCAATATGTTAAATTTTGTTAATGTTCAATGTGCACTTGAAAAGGTTAATTTTCCTACTCTTTGGATTCAGGGTTTTAGTATATATTTATGTGGTCTAGCTTATTGATTATGTTGTTTGTTCTTCTAAATCCTTACTTATTTTTTTGTCCACTTGATTTTTATAGGTCTGAGAGAGGTATGTTAAAAGGGCACATGCACCCCAATATTCACAGTAGCAATGCCCACAATAGCCAAACTGTGGAAGGAGCCAAGTTGTCCTTCAACAGATGAATGGATAAAAAAGATGTGGTTCATATATACAATGGGATATTACTCAGCCATCAGAAAGGATGAATACCTATCACTTATATTGACATGGTTGGAACTGGGTGGTATTATGTTAAGTGAAATAAGTCCATCAGAGAAAGACAATTATCATATGGTTTCACTCATACATGGAATATAAGGAATAGCACAGAAAACTATAGGGGAAGGGAGGGAAAACTGAATGGGAAGAAATCAGAGAGGGAGACAAACCATGAGAGACTCTTGGCTCTGGGAAAAAAATTGAGGTTGCAGAAAGGGAGGTGGCTGGGGGGATGGGGTAACCAGGTGATGGACATTAAGGAAGGCATGTGATGTGATGAGCACTGGGTGTTATATGCAACTAATGAATCACTGAACGCTACATCAAAAACTAATGATGTGCTATATGTTGGCTAATTGAATTTAAATTAAAAAAAAGGAATTCTGATATTTATGGTCAATTAATTTTTGACAAAGATTGTGGATAATTCAATAAAGCAGAAGGCAGTCTTTTCAATGAATGGTCCTCGGACAATTGAATAGCCATATGCAAAAAATAAAAACAAAAAAATTAACTTAGACCTTTAACACAAACCATAAATAAAAATTAACTCAAAATGATTCATAGGCCTAAAGGTGAAAGCTAAACCTACATAACTTCTAAAACAGGAAGAAGTCTTCATAATCTTAGGTTAGGCAAAAAGTTACTAGATACACTGCCAAAAGTATAAAACATTAAAAAACTGATAAATTGAATTTCATCAAAATAAAAACTTTTGGGGGTGCCTGGGTGGCTCAGTCATTAAGTGTCTGCCTTCAGCTCAGGTCATGGTCCCAGGGTCCTGGGATCAAGTCCTGCATTGGGCTCCTGCTCAGCGGGAAGCCTGCTTCTCCCTCTCCCACTCCCCCTGCTTGTGTTCCCTCTCTCGCTCTCTCTCTCTCTGTCAAATAAATAAATAAAATCTTTTAAAAAAATTAAAAACTTTTGTGTTTCAAAAGTTACCACTAAGAAAATGAAAACTTAAGCCACAGACTGAGATAAAATTCTATGAATTACATATCTGATAAAAAACTTGTATCCAGAAAATATAAAAAGCTCTTCAACTCAATAAGAAGGTAAACAATAATTTGAGAGAAAAAACTGACAAATTATTTGAATAGACATTTCATTATAGAAGATAAATGAATGGCTAATAAGCATATGAAAATTTGCTCCACATCACTAGTTAATAGGAAAATACAAATTAAAACCATAATGAGATATCACTATACACCTACCAGAATGGCTACAATTAAAAAAAAAAGGGCACCTGGGTGGCTCAGTTGGTTAAGCGACTGCCTTCAGCTCAGGTCATGATCCTGGAGTCCCTGGATCGAGTCCCGCATCAGGCTCTCTGCTCGGCAGGGAGTCTGCTTCTCCCTCTGACCCTCCCCCCTCTCGTGTGCTCTCTCTCATTCTCTCTCTCTCAAATAAATAAATAAGATCTTTTAAAAAAATAATAAATAAATAAATAAATAAATAAATAAATAAATAAATAAAAAAGATAGTAACAAATATTGGCAAGGAAGTGGAGAAACTAGAACTCTCCTACCTTGCTAGTGGTAATGTAAAACAGTATGGCCACTGTAAAATGCTTTGGTGTTTCTTAA
The DNA here is from genome assembly GCF_054177405.1 of Leptonychotes weddellii. Lineage (NCBI taxonomy): Eukaryota > Metazoa > Chordata > Mammalia > Carnivora > Phocidae > Leptonychotes > Leptonychotes weddellii. Next base: position 43,334,867 of record NC_138370.1, on the reverse strand, counting down.
AATGTTAAAGACATATCATACAACTCAGAAGTTCTCCTAGGAATCTATCCAGGAAAAATGAAAACCTTTGTTCACACAAAGATATGTACATAAATATTCTCAGCACCATTTTTCGTTAGAGTCCCAAACTGGAAATTACCCAGATTTTCATCAGCTAGTAAATGGGTAAACAAAATGTGGTATATCCATACAATGGAATACTATGTAGCAACATAATGGAATGAATCTTTGATACATTCTATGACATAGATGAACATCAAAATCATTATGCTGAGAGAAGCCAGACACATAACACTACCAATTTTTTTTATAAGTCAATTTATATGAAATATTCACAAAAGGCAAATTGAGACAAAAAGTAGGTAAGAGGCTGAGGTGGGAGCAGTGATTAACTGCAAAGGAGCACAATGAAACTTTTTGGGATGATGGAAATGAAAGCCATATTTTGGTGATGGCTGCACAACTATAAACTTACTAAAGTAAAAAATCATTGAATTACACTTGTAATAGGTGGATATTAAGGTATGTCAGTCATACCTTAATAAAGTGGTTAAAAAATTTTAAAGCGAAAATTCTTATGAAGAATTGTTATTGTTATATATATATATTGTTATATACACTTAGTGATTACCTTTCATTAAAATTACATTAAATTTGTGCTCTGTCCCATAAAATTAGAGAGCCATGATTGTGACTTTCCATGGAGCCCAAATATTTGGGGCTTTTAAGCAGGAAGTGAGGTCATGGATGCACCAGTATTATGAGACAGAAGAGTCACAGAACCTCCTAAGACCTACCATGGGGAATATAAAAGCTTCCCTCCTGGTGGATTCCAGGCCTCTCTATAATTAGATTATTTCAGAGTGCAGATTTTCCCCAAATGACCATCAAGCCAGAACATGGGATGACATCAGAGCAGATGGTTTGAGCCAGGGAGGTCTCCTGTCAGTTTTTTTAATCCAGTTGGCTTCCTCCATTGGTGCTATCTAAGAAACTTTTATTTCCTGAAGACTCTCATCATTGGCTTCTGACTTTTAGTTGAAGGAATACTTTCAGAAATGAGAATGAGAGAAGTGTGAATGGAGAGAGAGAAATCAAGTTTGCAGCAGTCAGTGTGGTTTGAGCATGGAAAACCTGCTCTGGCCTACCTGGCAGGGAATCTGGTGCAGGGTATAATTTAGTCAGAAGTCCTGGGTTCATGTTCTGGCTCTGAGTGTGTTACTTGCAAGCCATGTGACCTTGGGTCAGTAATTTAACTTCTTAAAGACCTTTAATCTGAAGATAAACTAATAATGATATCTTCTTGATACTTACCAACAACACATTCATCTAAAGAAACTGTATGTCAGTTCTTCTGTAGGCAGAGTGAAGTGAGGCAGTTGGAACTTTACACCTGAATCATGGTGCAATCCAGGCCATGTTTCTTTGCTTTGTTTTCACTGGGAGAATATACTTGCCCAGAGAAATTTAATGTTCACTGCAAAAACACTTCTGCACCTGCCTCAGGAATCATTCTCAATTTCTTTCCTGATTCATTATCTTTACCCAGACATCTAAATGTTGAAGCACCCCCCAGGGCTCAATCCTCAGTCCTCAGTTTCTCCCCAGATGATCTCATCCAGTGTGACTGCTTCAAATACCATCTCTATGTGTATGTCTATTAAATTTATCTTTCCTGAGCTTCTCCTCTAAGCTCCAGATCCATATATCCAACCACTCTAACCAACATTTCTACTAGGATGTCTACGAGGCATCTCAAATCAAAGTGACAAAATTCAACTATTAATTTATCCACTCCATCCCAAATCTTCCTCCTCAGTACAAGCCTTCCACAATGCCGGAATGGCATTACCATCCATCCAGTTGCCCAGATGAAAATTTCTTTTTTTTTCTTTTTTTTAAAGATTTTATTTATTTATTTGAGAGAGAGAGAGCACATGAGAGGGGGGAGGGTCAGAGGGAGAAGCAGACCCCCTACTGAGCAAGGAGCCCGATATGGGACTCGATCCCGGGACTCCAGGATCATGACCTGAGCCGAAGGCAGTCGCTTAACCAACTGAGCCACCCAGGCGCCCCCAGATGAAAATTTCTATAATCTATCATTGATCACTCACTTTTATCTCTCCCCATATGTGCACTATTGGCAAGTCTTATCAGCACTGCAGTCAAATTATATGCAGGATCCAACTACATTTCACCATTCCCACTGCTACAAACTAATCAAAATCCCCAACATCTCTTACCTTTTAACCACTCTGTCTGCATCAGACATCATGACCCAACCTTTCCCTCATAGCCCCCAGTCGCTCCCTAGCATATTATCCTGACCATTTTTTTGTTAACTTGTACAATGTTTTTACACCCAAACCTTCCTTGAAAGTAACAGTTTTTGGGGTGCCTGGGTGGCTCAGTCAGTTAAGCATCTGACTCTTGATTTTGGCTTAGGTCATGATCTCAGGGTTGTGAGATGGAGCTCTGCATCGGCTCTGCATTGATTATGGAACCTGCTTAAGATTTTCTCTCTCTCTCTACCCCTCCCCCCACTCACGTGCATGTGTGTGCTCTCTCTCTCTCTCTATCTCTCCCTCTCTCTCAAAAAAAAGTAAGGGTTCTTAATAAAAGTAAGATCTTATTCTTCCCTATTCCACATTCTTCCCTATTCCACCCAAGTATCTAAGGCATGTCTAGGTGCAGCTAGGCATTCAATAAACATTTGTTAGTTGACAGGCAAGGCTACATGACTTCTCAGGAAAGAACTAGACAAGACATAATTTCAGTGCTAGTTGATTTATTTGCACTATGACCTTGTTATAGTTATAGTCTATTATGACTTTTGACTTAGAATATTAATGCTGGTGAGGTTATTGAGGTTCAAGTTCTTAACCTAGAAGATCAGACACGTTCTTCAGGGTGTTTATAAAATGAAAGCAATAAAATAAAATAAAGTCTTTAGGATTATACACTACCCTTTTGTTTCCTCCAGCTTTATTGAGATATAATTGACATATAACATTGTGTAAGTTTACAGTGTAAAAAGGGTTGATTTGATACTTATATACTGCAAAATGATTACCACCATAGCTTTAGCCAACACTTCCATCATGTCACATAATTACCATTTATTTTTTTGTGGTGAGAATTTAGTATTTATTCTCTTAGCAACTTCCAAGTATATAATACAGTATTATTGACTATAAGCACCATGTTATTATATATTAAATCCTCAGAACTTATTCATCTTTTCACTGGAAGTTTGTACTCTTTGAGCAACATCTCTCCATTCCTCCCCAGTCCCTGGTAACCACCACACTATACACACTACTCTTAAAAGAGCATTGTATGGCTTCTTAGCATTTTGGACTGCTGAATTTATCCTAGAGTTTCTAAAGTGGTTTCACTCTGCACTGACAACTATGGAAAAACTCTAATACATAATAAAGACATTTGCGCACACACACACACTCTCTCTCTCTCTCTCTCATAGTCATACCTGATGAGACTTCTCCATAGTGACTATAAATTTCCATGTTACTAGAGCAATTTTTTGTAAATTATTGTCCCAGAGACCACTAAAAACTTTTGCCTATTCCAAGGTCATGAAAATGCTGTCCTATATCTTCCTCCAAAATATTTATTATTTTATCTTTCACATTTAAATCTGAAATCAATCTGGAATTAATTTTGTGCTTAGTGTGAGGCAAAAGTCTAGTTATAATTTTTCCACACAAATACCCAATCTTGCATTACTTATTTAAAAGACCATTCCTTTTTTTTTTTTTTTTTTTAAAGACCATTCCTTTTTGCTAAATATGAGTGTCTCCTCTGTCATAAACTGGACTTTTTTTTTTCTTTCATTTTTGTCTCTGGTGTATAGAAATACTTACTTTCTTGTGTGTGTATTAAACTTGTATACAGTGACCTTGCTAAATTCACTTACTAATCCTAAATATATATATTTAGATTCTTTCAGATTCTCTAGTTACATAATCATGTTATTCATGGATAAAAGCAGTTTTTAGTTATTCTTTTCCAATCCTTATGCCATACATTTCTTTTTTCTTGCCTAATTGCACTGGCTAGGCCTCCAATACAATGTTGGATAGAAGTAGTGATAAAGATACATAGAACTTGTCTTATTACTGCAGCACCTGACTGGCTCAGTTGGTAGAGCATCCAACTCGATTTCAGGGTCATGAGTTTGAGTCCCACACTGGGTGTAAAGTCTACTTAAAATTAAAAAAAAAATAAATAAATAAATAAAATTTAAAGATAGGTAAAATTTTTTAAAAAAGAACTTGTCTTATTCCTGATGTTATGAAAAAAGTTTTTAATATTAACCACTGAGTATGTTTCCTATGGAATATTTTTTTTAAAGATTTATTTATTTATTTTAGAAAGAGAGAGCGAGCATGAGTGGGGGAGGGGCAGAGAGAGAGAGAGAGGTGAGCAGACTCCCCACTGAGTGGGGACCCCAACGCTGTGCTCAATCCAAGGACCCTGAGATCATTACCTGAGCTGAAGGCAGACACTTAACTGACTGAGCCACCCAGGCATCCCATGCATCCAACTCTTGATTTTGGCTCAGATCACAATCTCAGGGTAGTGAGGTCAAGCCTCAGGTAGGGCTCTGTGCTCAGCAAAGAGTCTGCTTCTCTCCCTCTTCCTCTGCCCCTCCCCCTGCTCACACACACACTCTCTCTCTCTCTCCAATCCATGGACATGGGATGTCCTTCCATTTGTTTGTGTCTTTGATTTCTTTGAACAAAGTCTTGCAGTTTTCATTATACAGATCTTTTATCATCTTGGTTAAATTTATTCCTAGGTATTTTATTGTTATCAATGCTATTGTAAATAGGATAATTTTAAAATATCTTTTTGAGATGTTTCATTGTAAGTATATAGAAATGAAACTGATTTCTGTTTACTGATTTTACATCCTGAAACTTTATTGATTTCATTGATTAGATCCAATGGTTTTTTTGGTTGAGTCTTGCGATTTTCAATATATAAGATCAAATCTGCAAATAATGCCAAAATTTACTTCTTTCTTTCCAGTTTGGATGCCTTTTATTTATTTGTTTTGCTTGGTTGCTGTAGCTAAGACTACCAGTACTATGTTCAATAAGTGTAGTGACAGTAAGCACCCTTGTCTTTTTCCTAATCTTGGAGGTAAAACTTTAATTTTTCTCCTTGAGTATAATGTTATCTGTGGGTTTGTTGTATGTTGAGGTATATTCCTTCTATACCCAATCTGATAAGGGTTTTTATCATGAAAGGATGTTGTATTTGGTCAAATGCTTTCTCTGCATCTATTGAGATAATCATATGATTTTTATCTTTAATTCTATTAATGTTATATATCACATTTATTGATTTGCATATGTTGAATTGTCCTTGCATCCTAGGCATAAATACCACTTGGACATGGTGCATAATTCTTTTCATGGGTTCTTAAATTCTGTTTCCTAATATTTTGTTGAGAATTTTTTCATTTATGTTCATCAAGGATATTGATTACACATTTTCCCCCCTCATCCCATTTATTAAAGAAAGAGTAAGAAAAGATACAATGAAGGAAAAACACAAACCATCCTTTCATGTTAGGCTGAACAAAGCACAGAGATTTTTCCCCTCCCCCCCCACCCCACCCCAATTCCCACATTCCTATTCATGTCAGCTTAAATTTTGAGGTTCTTTGATTGGGAGTACTAGTGGAGAGGGAGTTAGATGAGCAGTGGAGCCTTGATTCTGGCCTCCTGTAAGGAAAAGGAATCTGCAGGCCCAGTCAATCAAGCAGAAATTGTATTTGGTGGGTCTTTGAAGTGGTTGTCCACTTCCCTGTTCTGTATTCAAGCCCCCAGGGAAAGGTATGGCAGTAGAGGATGACCAGATCTAAAGTTGCTCAGGTCAGAGATGTTGAAACATGGTCTGTTCACCAATGCAACATTTCTAGAGAGCAGTGAACTGAATCTCCAGTGGTGAGCAGGGGACTACATATGAATTGGGACCTGCAGGTCAACATATCCCTGAGGAAAAGTCCACAAGAACAATTCAAGAAAGTAGTCATAAACAAGAGGCAGAAATCTGTGGGACAAAAGCACAGCAGGCTTCTGGAGGGCTGGAGATCCTTTCTCTCAAGTCAGGATCATTCCCACCTACCGTAGCTCATCTCCCACAAATAACATTTCACCTTCAGTCAAGAAAGAAGTAGAGGAAAAAGATGCTTCATTTGAATTTGAGCCCTAGCTATGTACTTCAGACTGTAGCTCCATAGCTACCCTTTTACCTAAAACACAGCTCCTGGTCAGAACCACAGTGCTTGGAAACCAAAGTGGTCTTAGAGAGAAAATGGTGTTTAAGGAGGTAACATTCCATTTGGGTACATTGCAGCCATTGAACCCCCTGGTCTGGGGAAAGCAGTAGGGTTTATGCCAGGGAGCCTCCCTACTCTAGGAAATGGGACCAAAGTCTTACTTATAGGGGCCATTCATCCTTGGAAAGGAAGCTGGGTTTAGACCCAGGGTGCCAATTGGTCTTGCAAAAGGAGCTGGGTTAATACCCAAAGAATCTGCTGGATAAGGGCCCAGGGGCCCAGAAGCTGACCTGGGGAAAGTAACCTGACCAGAACCTAATGGGCCAGTAGACCTTGGAAAAGCAGCAGAACTTGGACCCTGCAAGCCACTGGCCCTTGGGAAGTTAGCTGGGTTGGGACCTAGTGGCCCAGAGGTTCTTGGGAAAATTGCTAGACTTTAGCCCTGGAAGTCAGCAGACCTCTGGAAAGTAACTGGATTTGAAGCCAATGTGCCAGAAGACTGAGAGAAGGCAGCTGGATTTAGCCCCCCTGAACCTGTCCCCTTGGAAAGGGATTAATATTTACTCCCATGGGCCCAGCTGACCTTGAAAAATGAACTGAATTAGGGTTATGGGGACCAGGGCCCTGGACATGGGAGATAGATTTGGCCCCCGGAAGGCCACTTCCCTGAGAGCCAGGACACAAGTTTGGGACTGTGGAGTCAGGTACTCTTGCCATGGAGGATGGGCTTGTGCCATCCTGTTTCCAGAAGCCTTTGAGGAAGCAGCTGAATTTGCTCCTGAAAGACCTGCTGCTCTTAGAATAGGGGCAAGATCTAGGCCTCGAGATCCAGCCATTCTTAAGTTAAGGCCAGATCCTGTGCCCACGAAGCCACCTGCTCTGGTATCCAGATTAGGGCCTGGGCCCAACTGCCCTTGGGTTAGGCCCAAGGTCTGGGCCCAGGCTACTTCCTCTTGGGTTTGGTCCAAGGCCCAGGCCTGGAAACATACCTAACCTCAGAGCAGGATTTGTACCTACGAAGCCTGATCTCAGATTGGGACTTGGTCTTAGTCCCAGGCCAATGGGCTTAGGACTAGGATAACTATTCCCAGAAGTCAACAGCACACCTACTGTCAGGTTGGGCCTGATCCAGGGCCCATGGGGCCACCACTTCTGGGGTCAGGACCCATTCCCAAGAGACCACCTGCCCTTGGGTTGGATATAGGACCTGACCCTGGGAGACTCCCTAACCTTGGATTGGACAGAGGCCCTGTACCTGGAAGAGCCCCTGCTCTAGGGTTTAGAGATGGCTCTAGGCCGGGGCCCACGAGGTCACTAGGCCTTGGGAAAGAAACTGCACCTGCGCTCTTGGAAAAGAAGCCACGCCTGGGTCACAAGCACCAGCTGGGAAAGGTGATGGATTTGTAGCCAATGAACCTGATGAAGTTGGAAGAGGCAATGGGTTCCTTGGAAATGAGGCCAGATTTCCACCAAGGGAACTGGTTGCCATAAGGAAGGGGTCAGAGTTCATGCCCAGTGGGTGGCCTGTGTTCATAACAGGACCCCCCTGCTGTCCCAGGGAACCACCCAGCTGACCTCAAGGTGGCAACTGAGCACTAGTCCAAGGAGTTAGCTGCTCTCTAGGGAAAATCCAGGGTTCTTTCATACTTTCTTAGGGATGTTGGTGATAATGCGCTTGGGGTTAGTTTTGAAAATGATCTTGCTGGGTGCCTGGGTGGCTCAGTTGGTTAAGCAACCAATTCTTGGTTTCAGATCAGGTCATGATCTCGAGGTCGTGGGATCGAGCCTGTGTCAAGCCCCACCCCCATCAGGCTCTGTGCTCAGCATGGAGTCTGCTTCAGATTCTCTCTCCCTCTTCCTCCCACTCACTCTCTCTCTCTCAAATATATAAATAAAATCTTAAAAAAGAAAGAAAGAAAAGGATCTTGTTTTTGATGAGTGCTATCACCAGGTACCAGGTACCAGTCTTGCAGCTAAGCCCATCGTAGTCCTGCTGCCCAGGAGTGTGTTTGACAAGGACAACAACAGGTTTCTCCAGATGGATGATTTTTCCATACAGGATATGATGCCCCACAAACAGCACAGGGCTGTAATGTAGGTCTCCCAGGAGGTTTCCTGCTAATCCAGTGCTGTAGCAAGCCTCGATCTCCCCCCGTAGCTCCATCAGCACCCACACTGCAAGGCCTCTAACCCCAGCAGTGGAAATAACAATTTGCACCATGAGCTTTCCATCTTTAAAAAAGCAACTGAAAGCTTTTGATCTTGATGAAGTCCCAATAGTTCATTTTTGCCCTTGCTTCCCTTGCCTTTGGCGATGTTTCTAGGAAGAGGTTGCTGCGGCTGAGGTCGAAGAGGTTGCTGCCTGTGTTCTCCTTTAGGATTTTGATGGACTCCTGCCTCACATTGAGGTCTTTCAACCATTTGGAGTCTATTTTTGTGTGTGGTGTAAGGAAATGGTCCAGTTTCATTCTTCGGCATGTGGCTGTCCAGTTTTCCCAACACCATTTGTTGAAGAGACTGTCTTTTTTCCAATGGACATTCTTTCCTGCTTTGTTGAAGATTAGTTGACCCTAGAGTTGAGGGTCCATTTCTGGGCTCTCTATTCTGTTCCATTGATCTATGTGTCCGTTTTTGTGCCAGTACCATACTGTCTTGATGATGACAGCTTTGTAATAGAGCTTGAAGTCTGGAATTGTGATGCCAGAGCTTATGGTCCTCTTACATTGCCATCTTGGCCCCTAGTCAGCTCCCAACTATGATTTTAGAATTGCCTTTTTTTTCTGAAATGTTTTGTTTTATTTATTTTGAATCTATGTTATTATGATCATACAGATTTTGTATTATATCTTCCTATCAGATAGTCCCTTTATTATCATGAAATAAAAACTATTTCTAGTAATGCTTCTTGATTTAAAGGATCCTTTAATATTTGTATAGCTATATCAGGTTTTTTTATTAGTGTTCACATGGTATATGTATTTTTAATCCTTTACTTTCAACCTTTCTGTGTCCTTCTATTTTAAATGTGACTCTTGTGAGGAAGATAAAGTTGGGTTTCTTTTCATCCAGTCTGACAATCCTCTGCTAAGTATCAGTAATTATGGATATAGTATGGTTTATATACAAATTTACTATAGGTTTTCTACTTGACCCATATATTTTTTTGTTCCTTTCTTTTTGTCCTTTCTTGTCTTCTTTTAGATTTGTCAAGTAATTTTTATCAATCCATGTTTTCCATCTATTAGCTCATTAGTTATTTCATTTTACAATTTTTTTAGAGACAAAACAAGCATCCCTAACTTATTTCAGTCTAATAAAATGCTAAAATGCATTACCTTACCACTTCCTTGAAACTGGTGGAAGCTTAGAATCTTTGATTTCTATTTATCAACACCCACCTTCAAGTTATCATTGTTATGCATTTTAGTTCCATATATGTTTTTAAATTCCAAAAGACATTACAGTTGTTGCTTTGTATATATAAATATATATTTATTTATATTTATCCACACATTTACTCTTTGTTTCTTTTCTTTACATCTTATATTTTATATTTCCATGCAAGATCATTTTTCTTCTGCCAAAGAACTCTTTAAAAAAAAAAGATTTTATTTATTTGACAGAGAGAGACACAGCAAGAGAGGGAACACAAGCAGGGGGAGTGGGAGAGGGAGAAAGAAGCAGGCTTCCTGCTGAGCAGGGAGCCCAATGTGGGGTTTGATACCAGGACCCTGGGATCATGACCTGAGCCAAAGGCAGACGCTTAATGACTGAGCCATCCAGGTGCCACCAAAAGAACTCTTTCATTATTTTCACACATGCCTGTTGCCAACAAATTCCCTTGGTTTCCATTTGGTTCAAAAACTTTATTTCACCATAATTCTAGAAGGATATTTTACTAGGCTAGGCTTCTAGGCTGTTTCTTTCATCACTCTAAAGATGCCAGTACATTACATTCTGTGTTTCACTATTTGTTTGAGAAGTCAGCTGTCATTTTTATTGTTGTTTCCTAGTAGATAATGTGCCTTTTTTTCCTTCTGACTGCTTTGAAGATTTTCACTGTCCTTGGTTTCCAGCAGTTTTACTATGATATGTCTGGTTGTGATTTTCTTTGTGTTTCTCTTGCTTGAGGTTCTCTGACCTTCTTGAATATGGAGATTGATATTCATAAGTTTTAACAAATGCTCATTTGATATTTTTTGAATATTGATTTTGTCTCATTCCTTTTTCTTTCTTCTCCTTCTGAAACTATAATTATAGATGTAATAGGCACTATAAATGTGTCCCACATGTCTCCTGTGCTGTGCATGTTTCCTTTTTTCCTCTTGGCACTTGACTTGTCTTCTAGTTAACTAATTCTGGGTTTGGCTATGTCTAATCTGCGTTGAAACCACCCATTTAATTATTAATTTCAGATATTGTATTTTTTTACTTCCACAAAATCCACTGGCTCTTTATAGTTTACATTTCTTATCTGAATCTTTTCATTTATTCTGTCTGCCTTGTCTCCATTTTATTTAACATATTAATTATGGTTAATCTAAAGCCCCCTGTCTGCTACCTCACATATGTGAATCCTATGTGATTCTGTCTCTCTTCATGTCTTAAAATTTACTTTGATATTAGTATAACTTCACCAGTCATCTTTTGGTTAGTGTTTTTACAGTTTCTTCTGTATTATTTTTCTTTCAACATTTCTGTGCTCTTATATGTAAGTAGCATATAGTTAGCTTTCTTTTCCATACTGGCAAAGTTAATGTCTAGATTATGGAGTTATATTTTCTTGCTTCTTTCAATGGTTAATTTTTAAATTTAATTAATTTTAATCAATTCAAATACTCAACATAGTGTATTTAGAAAAAGAAGAGAGGTTCCACTTACTGTTGTCTTCCACATTAGAGGGATCCCCCTGCTCTCTCTTGGGCAGATATATTAAAGGGCTGACCATCTCAATACAACCAAGGACTTAAGTAGGTTACAGCTGTTTCTGCAGTCAAACCTCATATAGAATCAGTATTTCTCTTCAGCAATCCTTATTTTCTGATTGAGAGCCTGGCAGGTCTCAAACTTCTCAGCTTTGAAAGTCTGCAGGAGATCTGGGGTTTCCAGCCTAGATCTCCAGCCTCAGCCCACACAGCTTCAACCTGGCACCTGTCCTAAGGAGGACATGGGTGGTAATCTTGAGGCAGATTCCTTCAAGTGGTGGATCTTTGGAGACTGAAGATATTCCTCTCTGGCTTTTAAGAAGTTATTGGTTTAGCTTTTTAGTCATGCACTCAGCTTGCAATTGTGCACTTGGGGCCTCTCAAGTTTCTCATCTCTCCTGCAGACCCACACGACTACTAAAACTTCACTGGTTTCCTCTGCTCCTGTGGATGGTCTCTTTTTGGTCCAAGTCTGATTCTTAGCTTATAATCAGTGTTGGCAAATGGCCCCAGAGAAGAGGAGGGACATCAGCTTGTTTCATAACAGTACTGGTTCTCTGGAATTTTCATTTATTTAGTCCTCATGGCTCTCACAGTTTTCTTATGCTGTGATTCTTAAAAAAAAAAAAAAAAAAATTCTAGGCTTTTGCTTTTCTGTTGATACTATGGGAGTACTGGTCTACTATAACTTATTGCATACTACCCAGAATTGGTTTTGTTTTTAATACCACTGGAAAGGAAAATCCCCGCCCCACCCCAGGCCACAACACCTACCAGGATTGCTGTTTCAATGCTGCTGATGGGAATCTTCAGCATGATATGCTTTTCCTCTCAAATATTAGTCATAAGCATGTCATAGCTATTCTCTTTATCTTGAGGAAAAGGAAAAATGTGGCCCTAGATTCTTAACAGAGATTATCAAGGAAGGAGAGAAGTATTCAGGGGTAATGCAAATTTTAAGTGAGGTAGCAAAAGGTGGATTGGAGTAGGAATTTTAAGTTGCAGTTTGACATTGGACTCTGCCTCTTACCTGGTTATATTGGGCAAGTCATTCACTTCTCTCAATCTCAGTTTCCTGGAATTTGAAATAAGGTTTGTTTGACTCTAAAACCTATATTTTACTCACTACACCAATGCTGTCACAACTGCACATAGGGGATCCCTGATTTGGATCTTATCTGTCTGTTTGAAACAGGCCCAGTACAATGGAAGTCATAGAAGAGAAGTGTGGTTTTCTGGCTGCCATGAAAAATGGATAATTGTCCTCTGAAATGATTTCATCAGTGCTAGAGTGGAATGAAAATGAGAGGACTCAAGATCAGGGAAAGGCAAAAAGGCTAAGGACAGTCAAGATCTACCTACTCCATCCTTCCATCTAACATGGCTGAAAATCTGCAAGTTGAGGGTCCTGGAGCTGAACAGAGGATTCCCCAAGATCCTGTGGTTCTGGGAAACAGAAACCACCCTAAGATGCCATGAAAAGCAGGTCAGGGAACTGAGAGGGTGTGAGGACAAGGCATGACATAGCCTGAGGGCCTGTGTCAATTCATCACCACTCCTTTGACCTAGTTTAGGAACTGTCAGTCTGGTGGCTTCTACTGCAAGAGAAAGAAATCTAACACAAACACAAATTGGGGGGAGGATAGCAGAGCTATTTGGGACAGGAGAAAAATTAAGAAATAGAAAGTTTTCCCTATGGATTTTAGCCTGTTTCTTTTTCTACTTCTGTGTTTGAGCAATGCCCTGATTCTTTTTTGTTACCAGACAGCTAGGGTATTTGAACACAAGATGACAGAGACTCAACTCCCGTTTCATTAATTCCATCTGGAACAGAGGGGATAAGGTAGTTCCTGGGCTTGTGCCTTCATACAGGAATTGATTACTTTCTGACTGATTCTGTTATGAGTGAGGAACTAAAGTCTTCCAAGAATTTAGAACTAGTCTCAATATTAAGCTTGTTCCCTTAATGCATTTTTTTTCCCTAAGCACTCACATGGACTCCTGAGACTTCAATCACCTTCTGAGCTAGAATAAGGGAGACTGATGGTCCTGAAACCCAACAGGCCTATCATGACAAAACAAGAAAACTGATCAAGGCCAGAACAGGTTGAATCAAATTAGTCAGTTCCCTAATAGGGGTCAGAAATAAGATTGAGCAGTCAATCACTCTAAGTATATTTTGAGAAAGTTGTCTTTGTAAGCTAGCAAATTCTGAGAACTACGCATTTTGCAAGTGTTACATCATTTTATTATCCTAACAACAAAATGGGGAAGTACTATCTTGTCATCCACATTTAATTATGTGCCCCAGATACTGGTTTTGATACTCAGCACCATGCTGGCCCTCCTAAACTCTCTCAGGCTTATAGTGACCGACATCTTAGAAACCTTACTTCCCAGACTCTTTCTGTAGCAGGTGAGTCCCTGTCCTTTGGTCTCTTTCACTTTAATGTCTCTTATATCTTTGACTCCTGGGTTTCTTCCTGTGTGAAAGTTGGATTAAGTGGCTCCAAAGGCCTCTCCCAGTTGTATCATTTGATGACTCTAGTACCATCCACCCCTCTGTAATCTTGGTTTCCATTACATAGAGCCTTCTGGTTTCTCCAAAAGCAAACACCTGCAGAGTGTTGTCCTTTACACAAAATTTTCACAGATCTCTCCTTGAATTCTCACAGACCCCTGTAGGCAGAAGCACTAACTCCTTTTTAGAGACAAGTAAACTCAAACCGAGAAATGTAAGTGAACTTGCCCTGGATTTAAAGGCCTTGCTCTCTACCCCACCCCACACAGCCTCTCTCACTGCCCTTCTCTTCTCTTCTATCCACTCTGGTCTTCTTGCTGATCTGCTGGGCCAAACCCAGGGCTCAGGCTTTGCTCTCTGCTTGTTTCCCAGGAAACCAGTCCATCAGGGAGTTCACCAAATTACATGGTTTCAATTACCACTTGCTGAGAGATAATCTTTACTACCAGCTTTAACCAAGATGTGCTCTCCTATCTACATGCAAGGCCACTTATGATTTTGTGGGCATTTTTCCTTTCCTGAGGCACTTTCTCCATATATCCACATATTTTATAAGTACATCGGTATAAAGATAAAAATGTTAGTATAGATTAAAACATTGTCTTTGGAATTTTTTCTTCTGATCATAAAAGAAGTTAAAACATTTTTGTGAGCCCTCTTAAAGTATTGTAGGCCCTAGGCACTGTGCCTATTCAATGTAATAGTGTGTCTTTGTCTTTGCATAATGAAAAAATTGGCCTTACATACATGATTCTTCTGAGACTGCAAAATAACGATCCACAAGAGTTAGACAGAACAAGCCTCAGAACTCATGCAGACTACAGAATAAATAGTTCTTGTTTCCACCAACTAGAGTAGAAAATCTCCTAATTCTTAGGGCATGCAGTAGGAGGCTCCTAAGTGGGTTAAGCCTTAGTCCTAGATTAAATACTGCTTTGGTCCCACCTAAGAAAGTTTAAAAGCAAGTCCTGAAAGGATTAAATGGTTTAGGAGTAACTTAGATGTATCACAGAATAAAGTTCAGCAATACTTAAAGGAATACAAAAATATCCGGCATCCAAAAGGTAAAATCCACAATGTCTCCAGCATTTAGTCAAACAACTAGGCACAACAAAGAAGTAATAAAATAAGACCCATAATAGGAATAATCACTAAACCAAAAGAGACTCAGAAATAACACAGATGACATTGTTAGTAGACAAGGACACTTAAACAGTTATTATAAAGGTATTCAATATGTTCAAAAAGCTAAGAGGAAGATCACACATGTTAGTGGAGACATGGAAGATGAAACCTCCAATCAAACATCAATAAATGAAAATCACAATATCTGAGATGAAAAATACACTGTATGGGATTAACAGCAGATTAAAGATTGTAAAAGAAAACAGTAGTGAACTTGAAGACAATTAGAAAGCAATAGAACAATTGAAGCCATCCAATAATACTCAGAGACAAGAAAGGCTGAAAAAAATTATCACAGTATCAGTGGGACATTTAATTGTCATCCCCAAGAAAGGGAGGGGGCAGACAAAATATTTTAAGATATAATGGTAGAAGGTTTGCAAACTTCATAAAAACTATAAACCCACAGGTTCAAGCACAAGAAACATGAAGAAGATTATGCCAAGGCACATCATAATTATATTAGTTTCCCAAGGCTGCCATAACAAACTATCATAGATGGGATGGCTTAAAACAATAGAAATTTATTCTCTCACAATTCTGGAGGCTGGAAGTCTGAAATCAAAATGTCAGCAGGGCCATGCTCTCTCTGATGGCTGTAGGGGTAGAACCTTCCTTGCGTTTTCCTAGATTCTGGTTGTTGCCAGAAATTTTTGGCATTCCTTGGCTTTTAGATGCATCATTCCAAACTCTGTCTTCATCATCACATGCAGTTTGTTCCATGTGTCCCTGTCTTTACATGACACTCTCCTATCTGTATCTGTGTTCAAATTTGTCTCATGAGGACAGCAGTCATTGGACTAGGGTTCATCCTAACCCAATATGGTCTCATCTAAACTTGATTACATCTGCAAAGACTATTTCCAAATAAGGTCACATTCACAGATACCAAAGCATGGGACTTGAACATATGATGTGAGGTAACACAATTGTACACACTACAATAATCAACTTACCTAAAACTAGTAATTAAGAGAAAAATCTTAAAAGCAGTCAGATGGGTGAAAAAATTATGTTCATACACGTACAAAGGATGATAGCAGGTTTTCATTGAAAGCAACATAAGCCCAAAAAAGGACAAGAAAAAACATCTTTAAGTTCCTGGAAAAAAAGACATCAACCTAGAAAAGTATGACTCATGAACAAAGGTGGAATAAAGACTTTTTCAGACACAAAAAGCTGAAAAAAATCATCACTAGCAGAACTGTACTCTAAGAAATGTTGAAGGAAATCCTCTACTCAGAGGGAAGATAACACTCAATGGAAATATGAATCAACCAAAGGAATAAAGAACACTAGAAATGGTAACAATGTGGGTAAATATGAAATAATTTTTCTTCTTATTAAATCCCTTCATAAAATGACTGTTTAAAGGAAAAATGGGGGTGCCTGGGTGGCTCAGTTGGTTAAGCAGCTGACTCTTGATTTTGGCTCAGGTCCTGATCTCAAGGTCTTGGGATCAAACGCTGCATCCAGCTCCATGCTCAGCAAGGAATCTGCTTGGGATTCTCTCTCTCCCTCTCCTTCTGTCCCTCTTCCCCTCTCTCTCTCTCTCTCTCAAATAATAAATAAATAAATCTTTTAAAAAATAAAGCAAAAATAACAATGTGTTTTGGAGTTTATGATGTGTGTAGGATAAAATGCATGATAACAATAGTATAGTGACCAGAAGCAGAGAAATGGAAGTACACTGTAAATACTTGTAGTATGCATTAAGTGATATAATATCAATTGAAGTAACAGTGATAGGTTAAAGATGTATAAACCTTAAAGCAACCACTAAAATAATACAACAAAAAATATAGCTAATAAACCAACAAAGGAGATAAAATGAAATAAAAACACTCAATGTCCTAAAAGAAGAGAGTAAAATGAAAAGAGGAACAAAGAACAAATGGGACAAGTAGAAGACAAATAGATACATAAAAGATTTAAGCCTAACTATATAGGGGCACCTAAGTGGCTCAATCAGTTAAGCCTCTGACTCTTGACCTCAGCTCAGGTCTTGATCTCAGGGTTGTGAGTTCAAGCCCTGCACTGGGCTCCATGCTGGGCATAGAGCCTGCTTAAGGTTCTCTCTCTCCCTCTCCCTCTGCCCCTCCCCACTCCACTTGCATGCTCTTTAAATAAGTAAGTAAATAAATAAATAAATAAATAAATAAATAAATAAATAAATAAACCTAAGTATATAAATCATCACATCAAATTTAAATTTATACCCCAAGTAAAGTCACAGATAGATTGACTTAAAAAGCACAACTCACCTGTCACAAACTCACTTTAAATATAAAGATACAAATTGGTTGAAAGTAAAGGATGGAAAATTATATATCCTGTGAACATTATTCTAAAAAAACCTGGAGTGAATATATTAATATAAGACATAAGGGATTTCATGGTGAGTGCTGTGAATTGTGCAAGATTGTTGAATCACAGACCTGTACCTCTGAAACAAATAATACAATATATGTTAAAAAAAAAAAAAGATAGCAGGAGGGGAAGAATGAAGGGGGGAAAATTGGAGGGGGAGACGAACCATGAGAGACGGTGGACTCTGAAAAACAAACAGCGTTCTAGAGGGGAAGGGGGGTGGGAGGATGGGTTAGCTTGGTGATGGGTATTAAAGAGGGCATGCTCTGCATGGAGCACTGGGTGTTATACACAAAAAATGAATCATGGAACACTACATCAAAAACTAATGATGTAATGTATGGTGATTAACATAACATTAAAAAATTAAAAAAAAAAGACATAGTGGATTTCAGAACAAAGAATATTACCAGGGATAAACCTATACTTTTTATAATGATAAAAGGGTCAACTCATCAAGAGGATATAAAAATTTTAAGTGTCTTATACACCTAGTCACAGAATTTTCAAATACATGAAGCAAAACTGCAAGAAGAAATAGACAAACCCACACTACTGTTGGATATTTCATCACTGCTCTCTCAATAATTGATAAAATAAGTAGACAGAATATCATTAAGGTATAGAAGACTTAACATAATCAACCAATTTGACCTAATTGACAATTATGGAACACTCTATCCAACAACAGCAAAATATACATTCTTCTCAAGTGCACTTGAAACATTAAAAATAGAACATATTTTGGGTCATAAAAGAAGTTTCAAGTTCAAAATCATTCAAAATATATAAAGTATGTTTATTGACAACAATGGAATTAAATTAGAAATTGATAACAGGTCTTTGGAAAATTTCCAAATATTTGGAAATTAAATAATACACTTCTAAATAACTTATAAGTCAAAGAATAAATAAAAGAAAAATGAAAAGTATTTTGAACTAAGTGAAAATGAAAACAGAGCACAGCAAAATTTGTGGTAGCAGAAGGAAATTTATAGCTCTTAATATCTGTATTAGGAAAGAAAAAATAGTCTCAAACTAATGATCTTAGCTCCAAACTAGAAACCAGTAAAATGGGAGAGAAAAGTAAAGCTAAAGTAAACAGAATAAAGAAAATCAAGTTCAGAGCAGAAATCAATTGGATACGAAATACTGTAGAGGAAACTCAATGAAACCAAAAGTTGGTTCACTCAGAAGATCATATGCAACTAATGAATCGCTGAACACTACATCAAAAACTACCGATGTACTATATGTTGGCTAACTGAACATAATAAAAAAAAAGAAGATCAATAAAATTGATAATCCTGTGGAAAGACTGATTAGCAAAAAAGTGGGGGGAGAAAAAACAAATTACCAATATTAGGAATGACAGAAGTAACATCGCTAAAGATTCTATGATTATTAAGAAGGTAAGGAAATATAATGTCTATAAATTTGACAACTTATATGAAATAGTCAAATTCCATGAAAAACAAATTCAGGAAGAAATAGAAAACTTGAATAGCCCTATATCTATTAAACAAATTGAATTTGAAATTAAAAACCCTCTCACATAGAACACTAAAGATCTAGATGGTTTCACTGGCAAATTCTATGAAACATCTAAGTAAAAATAATACCAATTCTAACTTTTTCAGAAAATTGAAAAAGAGGGAATACTTCCCACTAATTCTATGAGGCCAGCCATTACCTTGATACCAAAAACCAGACAAAGACACTACAAGAAAACTACAGATGAATATCCCTCATAAACATAGATGCAAAAACTTTTAAGAAAATTTTAGCAAATTAAATCTAATATTATATAAAAGGGATACTATATCAAGACCAAGTAGACTTGGTCTAATATAATAATACAAAGTTGATTTAACAAGGCAAAAGCAATCAATGCAATTCACCATATTCACAGAACATCCATATCATTTCCTAGTTGTAAAAATGCATTTGACAAAATCCAATACCCATTCCTGATTTAAAAAAAAAAAACTTTCCACAAACTAGGAATAGAAGGAAAGTTGACAAAGAGCTCCTATTAAATATCTACAACTAACATCATATTTAATAGTGAAAAACTGAATACTTTCCCCCTCAGATCAGTAACAAGACAAGGACATCTGCTCTTACCATTTCTGTTCAACACTGTACTGGAGATCAAGTTTAATGAGGCAAGGGCAGGGGGCGATGGGAAGGCATATAGATTGGAAGTGAAGAAGTAAAACTGTGTCTATTTGCAGATGACATGATCATCCATGTAGGAAATTCTATGGAAACTACAAAAAGTAAACTAGAATCAATGAGTTTAGTGAGAAGGCAGTATAAAGATGTATAATAATCAACTGTATTTGTATAAATTGGCAATGAACAATTGGAAAGTGAAATTTTTAAAAATACTATAACAACTCCATAAAAATATGAAATACTTAGGGATAAATCTAAAAAATATGTGCAAAACTTATACACTGAAAATTACCAAACATTATTAAGACAAATTAATTAATTAAATTGAGAGCTATATTGTGTTCATGGATTGAAAGATGCAATATTTTTAAGCTGTAAAATTTCACAATCTTAATTGAAATCCCAACAGAACTCTTTTTTAAAAAATTGATAAGCTGATTACAAAATTCATATGGAAATGCAAAGGACCTAGGATAACCAAAAACAACTTTAAAAGAGAACATAGCATGGAGGACATTAGGAGAAGGAAGGGAAAAATGAAGGGGGGAAATCGGAGGGGGAGATGAACCATGAGAGACTATGGACCCTGAGAAACAAACTGAGGGTTTGGGGGGGGTGGGGGGATGGGTTAGTCCGGTGATGGGTATTAAGGAGGGCACATACTGCATGGAGCACCGGGTGTTATACGAAAACAATGAATCGTGGAACACTACATCAAAAATTAATGATGTAATGTATGATGACTAACATAACATAATAAACTTAAATTAAAAAAAAAGAACAAAGTTGGAGAGCTTACATTACCTGAATTTGCTAAACATTATAAAGTGATGTAATATTATAACATGAAGATATAAACTACTAAAGCCTAAGTTTCCAGAGAGAGACTTAAAAACAGTTGCATTCACACCCAGTTTGTATGCAGATCCTTCCCATGTTCCCTCCCAGAAGCCCATATCAGTTCTGCCAGGGCTCCTGGCAGCTTACTGTTGTGGGCCACATGGCCCCTCCAAAGGCTGCTTTGAAAATTCAATTACTGTGCAGTGGCTTCATGTGAACTCATCAGGGTCAGGGAAAATAGGTTCTGACGGTTCACAACACTTTATCTTGAAATAAAGAACAAAATCAAACTTTAAAGAAATTCAGGGAATATTTGTGCTGAGTGATGGAAAAGGACCATTGAAGTACCTGACTTGAAACCAGAGAAGGGCTTTAACTCCTGAACTTTCACTGATTTTCACTGTTCATACTCGCTGATTTTAAGACTTATCTGGAAATCCATAGCAATCAAGACTGTGCAGTACTGGCATAAAATAGACAAATAGATCAATAAAACAGAATAGACAGCTTAGGAATAGACCCATACTTCTATGGACAATTGATTTTCAACAAATGTGCAAAATCAATTCATTTGAGAAAGAATAGTCTTTTCAACAAATGGTGCTGGAAAAATTGGATACCCATATGCAGTGAAGAAAAAAGAACTTCAATTCATACTTTATACATCGTACAAAAATCAATGCAAAATGGACCACAGGCTAAAATGTAAAACCTTAAACTATAACCTTAGGCAGTATATCCTAGATATGTTATCAAAAGCACAATCCATAGAGGAAAAACTTGATTAACTGGACTTCATCAAAATTAAGAATTTCTGTCTTTGAAAGACGCTGTTAAGAGAATGAAAAGACAAACTATAAACTTTACAAAACAGATATCTACAATACATAAAGGATCCTCAAAACTCAATATTAAGATAACAACCTAACAAAAAAAGGGGGGGGGAAATATTTGAACAGACATATCACCAAAGAAGACATGGCAAATAAACACTTGAAAAGGTGCTCAACGTCATCTGTCATTAAGGAAATGCAAATTAAAACCACAGTGAGATACATTTACACACCAACTGGAATGTCTACAAAAAGACTGACCATTGCCACATGTTGATGAGGATGTGAAGGAACTGAAAAACTCATATGCTGCTGGTGATAATGTAAAATAGTACAACCGCTTTGGAAAAGGGTCTGTTGGCTTCTTAAAACTTTAAACATGTATCCATTATATGGTCTAGCCATTTTATACCTAGATGTTTACCCAAGAGAAATAAAAGCATATATCCATACAAAGATAAGCACATGAATTTCATAGGAGCTTTATGTGTTATGGTCACAAATGGAAAACAACCCAAATGTCCCTCAACAGATGAATGCATAAACAAATTGTGATATAACCACACAATGAAATACTACTGAGAAATGAAAAGGAATGAACCAAGGAGACATGCAAACAGATGGATGAATCTTAATATACTTACTGAGTATAAGAAGCCAAACAAAGAAAGAGTAAATACTGTATAAGTCCAGTTATATGCAGTTTCTAGAAATGCAAACTAATCTGTAATGACAGCTAACTGCCTTGGGACTGGATGCAGGGGAGGATATAAGGTGGAGGAAGGATGTCCAGAAATGAGGGGTTCAAAGAGGCATGGGATGATGGATATATTTATTATATTAATTGTAGTGATGGTTTCATTGCTATATACACATGTCAAAAAGTTATTGTATATTTTAAGTAAAAAACTTGTGTGTGTTTTGGTGTGTGTTTTGTGTGTGTGTGTGTGTGTGAATAACATCTCAATATATCCTTTTCCCCAAAAAATATCCTTAAAAAAAAAGAGAAGTCTGGGGCACCTGGCTGGCTCAGTTGGAAGAGCATTCAACTCTTGATCTTAGAGTCATGATTTTGAGCCCCAAGTTTGGTGTAGATTGCTTAAAAATAAAATCTTAAAAAAAAAGAAATCTGACAGAGAGATCCAGTTTTAAGAAAAGCATCAACAATAAAAATCAAAGGCCCCAGAGGGCCCTCAAGATGTGACCCTGGAAAATAGACAAAACAACAACAACAACAAAGCAAAAAAGGTAGCGACCTCATGCAACCAAGGTGCAGAGTGCAGTAGTTCTATTATGGATGCTCAAAAACACAGGAACCCACTTTGTTGCTATCACCACCTTCATCTCCAGGACTCCTCATACTAGTCAGCTATAAAAAATTAATCATCAACACACGTATCACCATCACTACTGCTCTTAAATATCCTTTTGCCACCCTTTTCTTCAGTTCCCACCAAATGCTCTGCTCCTTCCCACCTTAGGGCTTTTTCCTTGTCTCTGCCTGGACTGTGCCCCCCTCTTGACCACATCTCCACCTCTATTTGTGTGTTAATTCTCATGAATCTTTCAAAAGTCAGCCCATATGGAACTTCCTCAGCTTAAATCAGAACTCCTCACTTTTCCGTTATTATAACACACTATACTTTTCACTCTGAGCACTGTCCATAGTTTATAATTATATATTTATGATGCTGTTGGTTTAATGTCTATTTTCCCCAACTAGACTGATTTTTAGGAGGCCAGCAACCATATTTGGCCCACACAGGGCCCTATCATCTATTATAGACTCTGGCACATACAAGGAACTCAATAAATACATATTGAGAGAATGAACAAATGAACAATGGGAAGAAAATCATGGATCAAATCCTCTAATGTGGGGGAAAAAAAAGAAATCCTCTAATGTACAAGTGATTTTTACAGGTGATCAAGGACCCTTGGTCCAGAGCTATTCCTTTTACTTCCACCTCCAAGGGGGCCACTCAGTAGCAGAACACCTATGTAGCAAGGATAGGGTAGATGGCCCATGGAGTTGTCATCCTGTATGAAAATACATCAGTAAGTAAACTGCTGGTGCCCAGGAATACCTACCTGTTCCACACCAATTGCTGATGTCAGAGATATGTTCTTGGTGTCCCAAAGTCTCAGTTGGAACTCAGAAGAACACATGCCATAAACCTGTAGCTTGATCTCAGATGGAAATATCTAGATTTTCAGGGGCAAAAAGGGCATTTTGGAATCAGTTTAAGGTAAAAAAAGAAAAGAAAAGAAAAGAAAAGAAAAAGATTGTTCCCTTGAAATATTATAAAATATTCCAACTAACTAATAATGTTTGGAAAAGGTCACTGATCATTCTGAGACAGGGTGGATTCACAAGAGTAAATGATATTTTAAACGTATCATCAAATAATAAATTATATATAATATGTATATAAACAAATATATATAGTATATAATATAGTATATATAATATATATATGTTATATATACACTAGGTAGAGTCTGAAACATAGTAAGTGCTCCCTACATGGTAGATATTATTGTTAAGTCTTCTTATGAAAAGGAGAAAAAGAGATTATTTGATGAGACTTTTAATCTCATTTACTTTTGTGAATCCAGGCTGGCCCCAGAATAATCACTTACCCAAACAATACTAGTTTGTTTGAATAGCTTACAAAATTTCTAGGGAATGACCTTTATATGTATATAAATATTTAATCTTCCCAACAAACCAACAATGTAGGTATTATCATCACCATTTTACACTCCAAGAAACTGAGACTCAGAGAGATCATGGGATTTTTCTCAAGGTCATTCAACCTATAAGAGGCAGATTTCGCATTTTCCCTCAGGTCTGTCAGACTCTAGTTGATCTCTCCTTCAGCTTCAGTGGTATTTCTGGATTTCAGCAAAACATCTGCCTCATTCTCTGATCATCACATCGTGGATAAAACAATGTTATGTTGTTTGTATGATTGTTCTCTTAGGTAAACTTACAACTAGTTGAGGCATTATATCCAAAGCTCTTGTCAAAAATTACATGTTTATTTGGAAGGAAAGCTATAGATTTCACCTGGAAAACCATGTCTGATTGGTTTGTGGTAAGATGTGGTAAGATCAGTGAATTCTATGAGCGGAAACTCATTCCACATATATATATACAATGGAATATTATGCAGCCATCAAAAAATTGAAATCTTGCCATTTGCAACGATGTGGATGGAACTAGAAGGTATTATGCTAAGCGAAATAAGTCAATCAGAGAAAAGACAATTATCATATGATCTCACTGATAGGAGGACTTTGAGAAACAAGACAGAGGATCATAGGGGAAGGGAGGGAAAAATGAAACAAGACGAAACAAGAGAGGGAGACAAACCATAAGAGACTCTTAATCTCAGGAAACAAACTGAGGGTTGCTGGAGTAGAGAGGGGTGGGGGGATGGGATGGCTGGGTGATGGACATTGGGAAGGTATGTGCTATGGTGAGCACTGTGAATTGTGTAAGACTGATGAATCACAGACCTGTACCCCTGAAACAAATAATACATTATATGTTAATAAAAAAATTTACATATATATTTTTAAAAAGACTCTTTCCCATTCTAAAAAGCTGTGATTTTACATGCCAAGGCATAGTATTTAAAAATATTTTTACTTAATTAACATGAACCCTAGAATAGAAGCATCTTTTTATAAGAATTTTTGGAATTAATTGTAGAAGAAAATTTACCTTCCCTATTTGTATCTTGAAGGTCTTGCCAGGAAATAAATGGCACACTTGAACTGATAATTAAGAAGATGTTCATATAGGGAATATTTACAAAGTAAACAGGGTTTAGGAGAACTCTAAATCCACAGCCAACCCATGGGGAACTGCTGGGACAATAAATACCTTAAACATCTCCTACCCTCAGTCTCCTACTAGTGCCTTCTGTTGGCCAGACCCAAATTAAAGCAAGACAGAAAGGAAGCCTATTATTTGTTACAGCCCATTCAGGACTCCCAGGACACAGAGCAAGATACAGAAGGGTTGTTTGGATCTGAAGGCACAAAATGATATTTAGCATAGGCTGTCTTAGTCAGACAGTTCTAGCTGCTTTAACAAAAATACCATAGACTGGGTGGCTTAACAAACATTTATTTCACAGTTCTGGAGGCTGAGAAATCTAAGATCAAGGTGCCAACAGATCTGGTGACTGACAAGGGCCAGTTTCCTGGCTTGTAGATAACAACCTTCTTGCCCCATCCTCACATGGCCAAGAGAGTGAGCTCCTGTCTCCTTCTCTCCTTATAAGGGCACTAACCCCAACATGAAGGCTCCACCCTCATGATTTAATCTAAACCTAATTACTTCCCAAAGGCCCCACCTCCTAATTCCATCCCATTGAGGGTTAGGGTTTCAGCTTATAAATTTTGGGAAGACACAAACATGCAACCTATAACACTACCTTTTTGTCTTTTGACATTCACATTCACCCTTATCTTTTGTCTGAGTAAAGAGTTCATGTTCCCTACACACACAGTCCCATTAGCAAATTTTTCATATGTCAATTTTGTCATAACTTCATATAAGGCAATGGGGTAAAATAGAGGGGAAAGAGGACGATTAATGTACCTAAAACATAACATGAAAACTAAGTTGGTAACTCAATTTCCTTCTTGTACCACCCATTTCATGGCCCCCTTTCTCTCTGCCAGCAAATCAGATGGGCAGAGTTCTTTGCCTGCTGGGTGGTCCAAACCTACTCCTGTTAGGGCTGAGGTCCACATATAATCCTTTCTCCCACTGTTTCCTCTTGAAAGTTGAGATCATTCATCTTGATTAATACAGGAACTCCTTTATACCTCTATTGGTTCATTGACTCGAGGAGCCAAAAATGTCCAGGGGAGAGTTTCTATTCCATGTTCAAAGGGAATCATGAATGTGTTCTCTAATGGAAGCATTGATCCCTCAAGCACTAGAAACTTCAACATATTGAGTCAAAAGTCTTGAGGATATGAAGCAAAAATTTCTCCAGTGGATTATTTAGTGCTATGATGAGACCGATCACTCCCACTTCCATGTCTTGGTTCCTGGACCTATATATTCTGGCTCAAGGGGAGACAGTAACAAATATTGGATGCAGATCTAAGTCATACATCACATCGAACAAACAACATCTCAACTTTATAGGAGGTTGCCACTCAGCTGATGTAGTAAACAAGCCTTCAGCAGGCCATTCCACAATTTTGTCAAGCCAACTGCTTCTGAGTGATGGGGAATGTGGTAAGATCAGTGAATTCTATGAGCAGAAACTCATTCCACACTTCTTCCATTATAAAATATGTCCTCTGATTGGAGGGGTTGTTGTGGAGCATTATACCATAATTATAGAGAAGGCATCCCGTAATTCCACATATGGGGTGGTTAAAGGAGCTCTATGAACAGTGATGCAAATGAATATATGGAATATGTGCCCACCCTGTGAGCATAATCTCCTCCAATACAAAAGGTGAAAATAATTAAAATGCCACCAGGTGATTGGCTGGTCCCTTGCATCCCTCCACACATGTGCCCTACCACGGATGATTAGGACCACACTGGGGTATTCTCCTCTGGCTACTCAGCACTAGGGGGTCACCAGATCAGACTCAGTGAGTCTATGTTTCTGAGTTCATGCATAGATTCCATTACCACCCTGTGGCCATTGTGCTTGTGGGCTCATTAAAAGAGCAGCTGTGTGGTTGGGGACTCACAGGATGGGGAATCTTACCACCTGCCTACTGACTCTGAAGTGGATGGCTTCTCTTAGACATTTATTTGGAACATAACTACTTTCATATTTGTGCCCAGTCTAAGAGATTTATCCATATTATTTCCCCCTAGACCTCACTGTCCTCTATCTTTCAGTTTTCTTCTTTCCTATTCCCTGACCATTAGCCACTGCTCATGAATCAATATAGATACATATTCTGGCTATCCCTCCTTTTTTTTTTTTTTTAAAGATTTTATTTATCTATTTGACAGAGAGATCCACAGCGAGAGAGGGAACACAAGCAGGGGGAGCGGGAGAGGGAGAAGCAGGCTTCCCGCTGAGCAGGAAGCCCGTTGCAGGGCTCAATCCCAGGACCCGAAGGCAGACGCCCAATGACTGAGCCACCCAGGTGCCCCGCTATCTCTCCTTCTATATGAAGTAGATAACCAAATGCACTGCTCAAATTTCACCCCCTGGGAGAATTTTCTCACCACTGTTGTCCAGGGCAAACCAAGTGATGCTGCAATGTGGCAACTATCTGCTTCTGGCTACAGCCAGCCTACAGTAAGAGCTATCTATAAACCAGACCCACAGTTTTCTCCTTCCTAGTTAGTCATAAGAAGCTCCCTATGAGGTCAGAGGTGTGGATTAAAGGAAAGGTAATGAAAAAGTTGAAGTAAGTATCATGTGAGTCTGAGTCACCTGACTTGCAGTTTATTCACGCTTTCTAAAACTGCTTCTGAGCCCAGTCTCAAGTGCACAATTTCCGCTTAAAAATAAATTACTGCTGTGCACATTCAATTTTGCGGTTCAGATAGCCAGACGGTACCTAGGTTATGATGGATAGTATGAGTTGCCTACTTCTCTACCTGGGCCTGGTAGCAAGTCAGGGGTTACTTTTGCATGGAGAAGGGAAGAGGGCATAGCTTTATTCCTCGAGCCCTAGGGTCTACACTGTGAGTCTCCTACTAAGGTTTGCCAGAATTTCTATCCAACATCTCTGTTTGCCACACATATATTCAATACATTAGGGACTGCTATTGGCAAGGTGGCTTGTATGTCAGCTTAGATCTGCTGGGGAGTCTTTTCTTGCTCTGGGTCCATCTCAAATCTGGTGGGTTATCCAGGGTTACCCATAGTTCAAATCAGCCCACCCAAAGGTGGTTATCTGTTGCTTCCCAAACCTAAAGAGGTCCACTAAATACTGTGTCTCTTTTATCATGATGGGTAGTCCAAGATGCAGTAACTTGTCTCTCATGCTCCAGATCACCAGACACTTAGAAACTTAACCAATGTGGCAGTCCCTGAACTTTTGGGGGTAAAATCTCCCACTGACTAGGCTGCTTGTTCCTTCCTGCTTGCCAAATCCAATTCATCTAATGTCATCAATGCAATGAATCAGTTGATGTTCTGTGAGATGCCAGAATGATCAAGGTTTCTTTGTATGATGTAAAGTAGAATTGGCACAGCCTTGAGACAGGACAGCAAAGATACAGTGACGACCCTACTATGTGAAGGCAAACTGCTTCTGATGGTCTTATGGTCTTTACTCATAGGGATAGAGAAGAAAATATTTGCTGGGCAAATAGCTACATATGAGGTGCCAACGGCTATATTAATTGTTCCAGTAAGTATATCTGGAGCCCTTCACATAATTGGCATATTATTAAGTGTGTAATAATTTACATTCATTGCCCAAGACCTATCCAGCCTTAGCATCTGCCAAATGGGAACAAAACAGGGATGTGTGCCCATCTCAACCTCTGAATCATTTAATTTCATATTTTAAATTCCCTCAGAGATATTATTTTTTCTTTACTCAACTGGGAGTGAGGAAGCCTGGGGATCTTTATTCCATGAATCAGGGAACTGAAATGGGGTTTTGTCACTTATTAGGTATATCTATCCTCCTTATGTTTTAATAGGTTTTATAATTTAGGTGTGGTAGGGCCAACAGAACATGAGATGACTGCCATTATAAAGAGAGTTTGTTATTCACAGAGCCCGTGAGGAAGAGGCATGCCATGCCATGGGGAGGCTACCAGGGTCTGTTAGGAGGCGGGGGGGGGGGGGGAACTGTGGGCAAGAGTCTTTATGTGGTTCCCAAGGGAAGGAAGGGGTGAAGCAGGGTAAGCAGATTTAGGATTAGCTCATTTTAATAATCTTAGCAGGCTCTGGGGCACAAGAGCTATCCCTAGCTGTCTGGCTCCTGGTGACCTTGGGGTGTTTAGGGCAGGTAGATAGTGGTCTGGAGTGTAAGAGCCTGATAAAGGAGGTGAATGGGGATATGAAGTCTGGATTGGTTTATATTTGGAAAAGTGCCTCTGGGAGGAAGACTCCTCCCAAGGAGAGGCAGAGTCACAAAGGAGGCAGGAAGCCAAGGCAAGGTGGCGCAGGAATATTACAGGGTTGTCCAGACAACGTATGTCTAACATATGCATGCAGGGAGATGTTTAAAGCATCAAGTTTACAGAAGCTAGAAACATAGTTAATACACATTAGGCATACTGGGAGTGAAGAAAGAACTTCAAGTGTGTTATTCAGACCCGCTAGACCCACTGTGAGATAGACTTGGAACAACACCCATTAGATCAGTTGGTCTTTATAAACCCCCACCCTGCCCAGGAGACCATGGTGGCAGGTGTCCCAACACATCAGTTTATAGCCAGTAAATAATAACTCCAAGGAGACCTGGGTTATTTCCCCTTCTTGAGTAAAGAGTCACTTGGGTAAAAGGCCCTCAGTTTCCTCTGGGGAAGGCTTAGGGCAAGACTCAAAGTATATAGCTCTTGAAATGCTGCAAGGTCCTTCCTCAAAAGGACCTGGCTTCCTTGTCATTTTTTATTATGTTCTGGTATGACTATAGAAGAAAGTTGGTCTGAGTTTAACCCAGACTCATGATGCATCATCCGCATTTCTCTTTTGCATCATTCAGATCATTATTCAGTTTTTGGGGGATACATCTGTGCTTAGTTTTCACTGCAAGGACACAAATCCTTATGTGCCTCCTTCAAATGTCACTTCGGAAACTCCTTTCCTCTTCCTTTACCAGATCTCCGTATGTCAGAACACCCCAGCATTTAATCCTCGGAGCCCCTCTCCCCCTCTACATTCCTTCCTAGATGATCTAGTTTCACACCTCAAATGTCATCTATATACTGGTGGTTCTT
>NC_138370.1:43250927-43304291 GCF_054177405.1 Leptonychotes weddellii | reverse complement strand
ACAAGGCTACGGAGACTCGACCCCGGGTTTGCGGATTCCATTTGGTCCTGAAGTGCCAGGCAGAGCCCGGACTTGTGCTCGCATGAGGGATCTGGCCAGTCTTTGACTGTTGGTCCATTTGAGATGGAGTCTTCCCCTCTGTAGAGCAAGGGGACTCCGGTATTAACATTCGGCATGATTCACTGCTGCCGTTTTCTCCCCGAGAACTTTCCCCTTCTTCCTGAGTCTCCACCCAGCCCTCTGAGCCAGAATGAGGCAGACTGAGGATCTGACGCCAAGTAGGCCCAGGATGGTAAGGGACAGGATCCGTGCCAAGGTGGGCGGTTGGACCCCAAAGCTCGGAAGCAGCCAGTTTCCTTACAGGGGTTAGAAATGAGAACGAGGAGCCATTCTGACTTCAGTTTTGACAATTTTTTGTAAACGAGCAATTATCGAGGGCTTACCATATGCCACACTCTGTGCAAAGACTTCACAGTGTTAATTTTAGCCTCCCAACAGCCATATGAAGGAAGGACTATTATTATCATCCGTATTTAAAAGCGCACGTCAGAGATTGTGTCTTGATCCCTGACATTCTCAGCTCGCCCTGATACTGCAGAAGCTGGAAGCTTGGAAAACTACATTTCCCAGACTCTATTGCCAGGGGCAGTCCAGTTGAGATTTCACCAATAAGAGAAGCACACATGAAATTGGGCAGAAGAGAGGCCATTATTTGCAAGGTGCAGCCATGAAGATGGGCACAGGTCTCTCCAAAGAACAGACGGGGACTCTGCCAGCTCACCCTGACAATCGTGGACGGGCGGGCCTCAGGCAAAGTCACCAGCAATGACTTCTAGCAATTTCTGTACCTTCTTGGGATCCCGAAATGCAGTGGTGCTGTTCCCCGACCTTCCCTCAGACAGCCTTTCTAATGACTCTGGAAGCATCAACTGCCTTTGTAAAATCCACCCTCCTGCTTGAAATACCTTGAACGCTCTGTTTCCGTGACTGATCTCCAGCTAACACAGCAATGGGTTCCAGAACTGTTTTCAGGGACCAAAACCTCAGTGAGGATGAGAATCTGGAAGGGTTAACTGTCCCGGCCAGATTTGGAGTTAGAGATGGCCTCACTGTGAGTGAGGAGCGGGTCAGTGCCCACAGGGTGTAGCCGGCATCTACTTAAATTACGGCTAGTGTTTGCCTGTGAAGAAACATCCGCTGTAGGAAGGCCTTGGGACCCTAGGTGGCTGTGACAGTGGACCATTCTGGTGAAGACGATAAAGCACGAGGTCTGTGTGGTGTGCTGGCTGCTTCAGGCCGCCCTCGAGAGCTCGTAGAAAGAACAGGATATAAGGTCACGACTTGACTTTCCTGGCCCGAGTTGAGAGAGGCAGAGAACTTCTAGGACTGATTTAAAATAATCTGTTTCTTATAGCTGCATTCAAATACCAAATAAAAGGGGCCCAGCTTTACCAGTGGAGTTGACACCCTCACTGGTCAGGAGCCCAGAAATCATGTGCACATGGGATTGCCCTCAGAGAGCTCATCCAGTCACACTGCTGCAGACACCGTGTACGGAGAGACACTCCCCTCCGGTTCTTACCCGAGATACTGCACGCAGGCTGACGTGAGTCTTCCATATTCTGATGGGGCCTCATACTGGACCTCAAAAGCCTCCTGGCCATGGCCACACCGCACAGGAGTTTGCCCGCTGTCGAGATCCTCTGCGCCTTTCTTTGTCCCTCACCCTCAGAGCCGGGACCCGGCTCCCGGGTCTGCCAGGGTCTCCAAGCACTTGCCTCATCCCCATCCAGGCTCTGTCCTCTCTGAGGGTCGTGACCTCCTCACACACGACTCACCCTATTTCTCTTTCACAAATGGCCATCCTCCTTGTATGCTCAAGGATGGCCTTCCCGAGACCCCGGGGTTCACAGCCACTGACTCTAGAAGCTTCTTCACTGAGGCAGAGAGGCCAGTGCCATGAGCACTACTGCCCAGGCTCCCTCCTCCTCTCCACACCGGCTCCCACCCCAGCAGACCAGCACCCCTTCGGGGGAAGGTGACTGTGGGAGCCCCGGCAGTACCTGGCCTCTGCCACAAGATGGCAGACGCTTCACTTTTATTTGCGAGGCAACAAGAATAAACAGTGATGAAAACCCACGGAAAACAGCTCCAGGCTGCCCTCCTGCACCTCCTGTTAAGCTGGGACATTCTGGCTCGCTCTTGTTGGGGTGGGAGACAGCTGCTGGAGCCACGGGGCCTGGGGTCAACATTGCCCCCTCCGCACTGGGCCGGCCAGCCTCTAGGCTGAGGCCCTCCCTGAGCACAGGGCTGTGTCCTTAACTCTCACTCTAAAACTGGGGAGGGGGGACAAAAACACATGAAAGGAACTGGATGTAAAAGCAGAGGGAGCAGGAACCCCCAAATCCTAACCAGTGTCTGGTTTTCCTCCTTCTTCATATCCCCCACCTCTGCTTTCTCACATGCAAGGCTGCAGGGGCAGGTCAGTCTCCTCAGCGCCCCCAGGCCTGTCTCCTGGAGAGGTCTCACCAGACACACACGGCTGGACGCAGTGATGGGGGTCCCGAGGGCCTGTCTGCTTCAGACCTGGTCGGTGCCGGTCGGCTTTGCCAGTCCTCTTTGCTCTTTCACTCTGGCCCTTCCACTGCACTGTTTAAGCTACAGGGTTGCAGAGAACAGGACTCGGGACCGGGACTGATTATTGCTGGTAATGGCACCTCCTTAAACCAGGCAGCGAGGCCTTCCCCGATCCCTTAGGAGAACCCACCCGCCCTTCCAAGCTGGGTTCTGCTTCACCTCCTCAGCCTCGTGTCCCTCATCTTTTTCTAACTCTTTCCTTTCCCTCTCTGAGAACTGTTTTTGTGGGTCATATTAAACTTTACACATTTCCTGAACATTCCATTCCCTTGCACACAACCTCCTTGGAATGCTCTTTCTTCTCTTTCCTATCATGTGAGCTCCTACCCATCTCTCGGCACTGAGATCAAATGTCCCCACCTCTATAAAACCACTCCTGAGTCTATAAGGCAGAAGTGACTCCAGCTTCTAGGCTCCCACAGAAGGACCGTCCCTGTTAGCACTTATGACATTATACTACAATCGTCCTTTGTTTCTCTAAGCCACTCCCTCTCCCTTCTGGCAATATACGTACTAGACCGTGTGCTCGAGAGTATGGACTGTCTTATTCCTCTATCTCATCTCAGTGCTTCATACAAAATAAATGAATGAATGAATTTTAAAAAAACAGTTGAGTCTTGGGATCTCTTGGGGATTCTCTTCACCTTAGGGGCTTCTACTTGGGGTCCTGCTGCTGCCTCAAGCCCAAACACCTCCTTGGGGACCTGGGAAGGAACCTCAAGAGGGAGCTTGGGGACCAGGGAGCTCAGGCTGTCACTCTCCTTGTCACAGACGCCTGGCCAATTCCATGGGGTAGGTTTACTCTTTAGACTGTGGCAAGGCAGTGGCTTTGTCCATACAGGGGGGACCAACCATCTTGCCTAGAAGGATGACCTCAGCATCTCCGACAGCTCCTGAAAAGCCTCTTCACTCTTCGGGGGGGGGGGTAGTGGGGGGATGGAGAGCAGCAGGAAGCAAGAGATGAAGACTGGGTTACAGATGATCCTTCTGGCCCCCAAAGTCCACTTGGCCCCATGCACAAGCTGTGCAGGGGCTGGTGGTGCACCTCAGTCTTCTCCTATAGCATCGCCTACACCAGGTGCCCCAGTCAGTTATGGGGGTGTCATGAATAACGTGTTACTAATAATGGCTAATGTATCGATGTTTCTGAGAAACTTACTTTTCCTCCATGAATTAGGGCAGCTGGAGGGCTATCCCAATCCAAGCACCACTACAGCTCTCTTGCCCACTACAGTGGGAGGGAAGGGAGTGTCAGGAGAGTTAAACTGGGGTGGCACATAAGCCACAACTGTGTGGTCTCTTCCACTATCTGTGAGGGGGTACCCACGCCGATGGTACCATTCCTGATGACAGAGATGATGAATCACATCACCTACAAAGTTTGCTGGTATCTTCCAAAAAGGAGGCTGTACCCATGAAAGTGTGTTGCCCATAGGAAAATCACAGCAGATAAAGAGCTG
This sequence comes from Leptonychotes weddellii, assembly GCF_054177405.1. Taxonomy (NCBI): domain Eukaryota; kingdom Metazoa; phylum Chordata; class Mammalia; order Carnivora; family Phocidae; genus Leptonychotes; species Leptonychotes weddellii. The sequence continues at coordinate 43,300,194 of NC_138370.1, read as the reverse complement.
AAAGCAGCTGCAGTAAATGCTCTGGCCTGAAGCACAGAAGTCCAGGCAGCTTGAATCCCTGAGGGGCCCCCAGGCTACAGGGCCCTGCCTCCAGCACCAGGCTGATGCTCCCCAGAAGCCTGTGCTCTTCCTTCGGGCTCTACAGAGCCACCCTGTGGTATGGGGAGTGAATGCAGGTCATCAAGGCCTTGCCTGGTCAAAGTGACCGCCAGGTTGGCTGAAACCTCCGCTATGGTTTCAGATCGCACATTTAGATCTTTAATCCATTTTGAGTTTCTTTTCTGTGCATAGTGTTAGAACGTGGCCCAGTTTCATAAGGGGTTAATATCCAAAATATATAAAGAATGTATGCAACTCAACACCATAAAAACAAATAATCCAATTTAAAAAAGGGCAGAAGACATGAACAGACATTTCTACAAAGACGACATACAGATGGTCAACACACACATGAAAAGATGCTCAACACCACTTATCATTAGGGAAATTCAAGTCAAAATCACAATGAATTGTCTCCTTATATTTGTCAGAATGGCTAAAATAAATAAGACAAGAAATAACAAATGTTGACGAGGATGTAGAGAAAAAGGAACCCCCTTGTGCACTGTTGGTGGGAATTTAAATTGGCGCAGTCACTGCAGAAAACGGTACGGAAGTTCCTCAAAAAATTAAAACCAGAAATACTATATGATCCAGTAATTCCACTATTGGGTATTTACCCAAAGAAAACCAAAACACTGAAACATATATGCATCCCTATGTTTATTGCAGCATTATTTATAATAGTCAAGATATGGAAGCAGCCCAAGTGTCCATCAATAGATGAATGGATAAGGAAGATGTGGTACACACACACACACACACACACACACACACACACACAGTGGAGTATTATGCAGCCATAAAGTAGGATGAGATCATACCATTTGTGAGCACATGGATGGACCTGGGAAGTATTATCCTAAGTGAAATAAGTCAGAGAAAGAGAAATATCACATGATTTCACTCATATGTGGAATTTAAGAAAAACAAGTGAATAAACAAACAAAACCCAGAATCAGACCTATAAACCCAGGGAACAAACTGATGGTTGCCAGAAGGGAGGAGGATGGGGAGGCTGGGCAAAATGGGTGAAGGGGGGTGAGAGATACAGGCTTGCAGTCATGGACTAAGTGGGGCACGGGAATAAAGGGCACAGCTAAGGAATACAGTGAATGATATTGTAATGCATTGTATGGTGATAGATGGTAGCTACACTTGTGATCAGCACAGCAGAATGTAGAAACTTACTGAATCACTATGTCTTACGCTTGAAACTAATGTAACATTGTGCATCCACTATACTCAAATACAAAAAAAAAAAAAAATTAAAACTCCACTATAATGATGCCAGGAAATCACTCTCTTAGTGGTCAAACCACAGGGCTCAACTAGTCCTTCCCCTCCCCAGGCTCTAGGGCTCGGTCCCCACTGCCACATGGAAAGCCAGCCCTGCATGCCCCCTCTGCTGGGTTCCTCAACCAGGACCAGCTCCAGAGGAAGGAATGATCTGGGCCTGACTCCCCTACCCCTCACTTTTCTGTCTCTTACTCTTATTGACTCCATTATAATTATCCAAAGCTTCTTGTTTGTGGAAATTTTTTTCTTGCTGATATTTTTGGAGGGAAGTGGGACCCAACTAAAATAACCTACATCTGTGTGACACCTGGGTCAGGAAATCTCTGGAAGGTCACCTAATAAAATTGATCAGTCGTGCTTTTCTCACAGATTCTTACTTCACCTTTTCCTTAGATGGCCCCAGAAAGTCCCCTGTGCCTTTTTTTTTTAATATTTTATTTATTCATTTGAGACACAGAGATACAGAGAGAGAGAGAGAGAGAAAGCATGAGCAGGGAGAGAGGCAGAGGGAGAGGGAGAAGCAGGCTCCTCGCTGAGCCAGGAACCCGATGTGGGGCTCGATCCCAGGACCCTGGGATCATGACCTTGAGCCGAAGGCAGACGCTTAACCATCTGAGCCACCCAGGCGCCCCTCCCCTGTGCCTTTATTCCTACATCCTGTTCTTCCCAGAAGCAGTCTTTCTACCTGGAAAATGGGCACAATACCTAGCTTACTGCTACTAGGAGGATCCCAGAAAAGGCACAGAAAGTGCATGGCACTCTGGCACATTTTAACTACACGACAACACTGGCTTCCTTTACCCTCAGCCCCCATGCTGGAGGACAGCTAGCCCACCCACCCTGCCCTCCTAAAATAGGTCTCCACGTACACCCGCCATGCTCTCCCTGTTTCTACAGCTGCGCAGTTGACCTCTGGGGGGCAAGAGAAAGAGGTGATCATCAATAAGCTACGGCAGAGTTCCCCCCCCAAAACAGGTGTCTCCAGCCCCCCACCAAACACCACAAATATCTAAGAAAGTTGCTGGGCCATTCCCTTATAGATGTTCTGCCAACAGGAGGGCCCAGGACCCCACCCATCTTTCCAGAGCTGCCGGCAGGAAGCCTTTCTTTTAATAAAATTAATGAACACGTGACCGTTCTGCTTAATGCAACCTGCTAGCAAGCTTATTATTAGCTTCACTGAGATTTTTCTGAGTGCCCAAGTATACTCAACATATTGCATGGAAAGGACTCTTAGACCACCCTGAGAAAGCACGGCCTGGCGGTCACAGTGACGCAGGCTATGGTGGAGCATCAGCAGACCAGGTTAGGAGATAAAGGCAGATCAGGTGAACAGATCAGGTGAACAGATCAAGGCATTCGTCCTGAGTTGCAGTGTCTCCAAAGGGCTTCCTCACACACTCTAGTCCCATGTGAGGCATTCGCTAACTCTAAGAGGGAGGAATTATTATTCTTAATGCTCAGCACAGGACAGTGAAGCCCAAGGAGAGAGAAAGCTTGTCTAAAGCCACTCACCAGTAAGCAGCAGAGATAGGACTAGAACCCCCGGTTCCTGAGCATTTCCATTATTACAATAAGGCACACTGCCCCAGCTGGCTAGATGAGGATGTAACCTTCCCTTAGAGAGGGATATGTATCATTTCAAAATTTCCAAAAGAGTTCTAAACATGGATCAGCCTATATTGGGATCAAACTCTCCCCCCACCCTGCTCACATCCCTGGAACTCAGAATGCGTGATGTAGATTTCTCAGGTCATCTCATTGACTTTGTTTTTGTTTTTTTTAATCATGGTAAAATACACATGACTTCAAATTTTCCATCTTAACCACTTTCCGGTGTTAAGTACACTCACATTGCTGTGCAACTAATCTCTAGAACTGTTCGTTGTGCAAAACTAAAACTCTTTGCCCATTAAATAATAACCATCCATCCCTCCCATCCCATAGCCCCTGGCATCCCCACTGTATTCTCTGTCTCAATGAATCGGATTACTCTAGTTACCTCATGTAAGGGGAAATCACACAGTATTTGTCTTTGTGTGGCTGGCGTCTTTCCCTCAGCATCATGTCCTCAAGGTTCATCCATGTTGTAGCCTGTGTCAAACATCCTTCCTTTTTTAAGGCCTAATAAGAGTCCATTTGTTTGTCTACTCATTCATCAGTGAGACTTGGGGTCACTTCCCCTTGTTTTTTTTTAGCTGTCAAATACTATACTTTGCTGCATGACAAGCACATCCCACAACAGTTACTTAGATACTTCCTGGCCTGCTTCTATCAGTAGCCCCCTATTAGGATGCTAAACTCCTCCAAAGAAGCGCCCAAGGAGTACAACAGTGAAAAGACTCACCCCAAACATGTGGTCGGTTACTCTTCTTGTCCCACCTCATCAGATCCCCTGTGCCAACGACTGCATTACCAAGACAGAAAACTAACACGGACAGCTCCTTTAAGGTCAACAAATGGGGAGAAAGCTGGGATTGTCTGCCTCCCATTCACTCAGAAGGACAGATGCCCTCCAAATAGCAAATGCCACAACTTCCCAAGCATCACCTGATTCCAAGAGATGACAGGAGACCTACTCAAAGTGTCAGGAAAGCGGAGTTTGTGTTTTAAGTGCCAGGCTCCATATCGATTTTCTGATGGAAGTCAGAGGAGAATTTTGCAGGACCCGGCTAGTGGGGCAGATATAAGCTATAGGGTGCTTTCTCTTTCATTTTCTTATTTCATCATGCCAGCAGTCCTGCAGGGGTGGGGAGACCATTTTTCTGACTTTACCCACAAGGAAACTCAAAGAAGTTAAAGCCCATGCTCATGGGTTCATGTGCCCAGAGTGTTAGTTGTGAGTCTGGGACAAGAACACAGGTCTGTTCAGGGCGCCTGGGTGGCTCACTCATTGGGCGTCTGCCTTCGGCTCAGGTCATGATCCCAGGGTCCTGGGATCGAGCCAGCATTGGGCTCCCTGCTCAGCGGGAAGCCTGCTTCTCCCTCTCCCACTCCCCCTGCTTGTGTTCCCTCTCTCGCTATCTCGCTCTCTCTCTGTCAAATAAATAAATAAATAAATCCTTATTAAAAAAAAAAGAATACAGGTCTATTCCGCTCTGGATTCCATGGTCCTTCCCACCTACATACTGTCCCTTGAATTTGGGAACACAGGGGAAGCGAGACCCTGGACAGCTGAGTCTGTTCTGCTCTGCAGCATGTCTGAGGTAGAAACAGTCAATATGAACCCACTAAGAACCTTCTGTTGGAATTCTACACATCAGAGCAGGGAGGGAAGAGAGGACATTGGCTCTAGAGACACTAACACGTGTGTGGGAGAGGTGTGCGTGCACACTTAGGCACGCGAGTGTGTACTCATATGCATGTGTATACGAGTGCCCGGGAGGATGCTGTGTGATATATTTTCAACCCCACCTTAGATGAAGTAACCTATAGACACCTTTTGCTTTTTAGAAAATGTATCACTGTAAAAAAACTTGAATCTGTGGCAGTGGTTCTTAACATCTTAGAGGGTCATGGATTCACTTGGGGATCTAATAAACACTATGGACACTCTTTCCACATAAACTCAAAATCAAATATTTGCTTATAATTTTAAAGGTTCCTATGACCCTCTGGAGTCGACCCATGAGCCCCATATTCAGAACCTTTAGATGGGGCCACCAAGTTCAAAGTCATCATGGTACATGCCCATTCCCCATCCACAGGGTTCTAGAAACATGCGGGTATATCCAATCAGCAATGAACATTTTCAAGACAGATGTCCTTACTTTCAATCATAGTTTGAAGGCCCATTGAGAAATGGCTGTGTTGCTAATGAGCAAGTCACCAGGAAAGGAGGAAGGTAACTGCAGTTCAAACCTCATTCGATTCATATTTTTTGAAGCCTCATTAAGTCTGATCCAAGCAAATGCAAGAGACCTGGATTCTGTTCCTCACTCTGCCCTCTAGTGGCAGCAGGGAGCATGGACGAGGCATAGCCCCCTCTTTGGTTCCTGCTTTCCCTTTCTGAACTGAGAGACCCCCTTCAGTTCTTTCCAGATCTAATTCCATCAAATCCCATGCTATGTTTCCATCCTGCATGCACACACACACACACCCGCACACACACGCACACCCCGTTCAGGCTTAACAAGCTCCGTCAATGCCAATGCCCAAGTCAGCAGTTTTACTCCATTGGCAGCTTCTAGCTGACCAGATTGCCATCAATCAAAACTTCTGGGAAGGGATGCAAAATGACTGGCATGGCTTTTAAATAAAACCACTAGAAAGAAAAACACCATCTATTCCAAGATGAGCAGGGACTCATGCGTTTCCAGTTCAGGAGAGCACAGAGCACCCACACATCTGCAGGTGTGCAGGGAGCCGTTTGCCCCGGCCCATAGTGGCAGGGCCACAAGGAGGAGAGAGCCGGGCTCCTCATGTTCTGCACCACAGAGGACCCTGAAAGGACAGGAGCCCCAGGCTCTGGCACCACGGAATCACCTCCAGTGAGTCCACTGGTGACCGTTACCATATGCAAGGGGGACAAGTCAGGGCTCGGGGAACAAGGATGTGACATTGACAAGGTGAGTGCTCAGAGGGGCTAGAGCCTTCATGAGGCCCAATCAGGGCTGCACTGACCCTTACAGTGAAACTAAGGAGGCAAAGTAGAAAGAAGGTGACACAATTAGATCTAATTTGGTCCATTTATAAAACCTGCTTATGCAAATGGTGGCCTCTAGCTGGAATGAGTTTGGCCTTCTTAGAACAGCTACAGCATCCCTGTGCTCTGTCCTTCCCTGGACTCTGTAGTTGTGTGGAGCAGTTAATGGCTTTCCTTAGCTATTTCTCTGTGTCCCCCTCACCCTTGAGGAAAATCACAAGTATCTTCTAACCAGCGAGGCTATTGTTCCTGGTTTGCCACACAAAATGACAGAGCTACAAGCCTTTGCTAAGAAAGGGAAAAGAGAGAGGGCTCAATTTGGCCAGTAAGGATCCAAAGCTTTACCTTGCTCCTCAGAGGGTGGACAATGGGCCAGAAGCTTGTCAGAAATGCAGAATCTGGCCCTTTCTCCAGACCAACTGAATCAGGATCTGCATTTTAAACTTATCTCCAAATGACCCAGGTGCACATTAGAATTTGAGAAGCTGTGTTCTAGCAGACAAGCATGGCAGACTCTATTATTGGCCACCAACAGCCCCTGCCCTCCCTCTGGAAGTCAGGTTGCCCGTGTGACTGGCTCTGGTCAGGCCGTGACGGGGTGGGGGGACCTATGTTGCGAGGGCAATGGCAATCTGGAGCACAATCGCCACACAGAATAGTCTATTCCTTCTATTACAGGTGCCTGGTTTTCCGTGGTGTGGGGTATGATGCTGAAGCGTCATGGAAGGCAGGCACAGCTCCGTGTAGGCCGGGCACTTCTCTGCAAACACGTTTTTAACTCTCCAGCTCCACTTAATTAACTGACTTCAGCAATCAGCGTACCGCTGACTGTGCTGGGCATTAGGCATGTACAGGCGGCTCGGGGCAGCCCTCCCCAGAGTGGGGCAATGACGGGTATGTGAGCCATTACAACGTAAGTGCCTACCATGTAGCAGGCACCGCACTAGGCGCTGGCGGGCGCTGTAAGCCGAAGAAGACAAACCTCCCTGCGATGAGTCTGTGGCTTAGAGATGGAGGTGATAGAGGAGACAGTGAGGACGCGACTGCCTGTGGGTGTGGCATGACAGCCAGAATGGGACAAAGTGGGAGCCACGCCCACATGCTGGGGCGTGAAGAGGACCACTGTCCATCCATCTGGAGGTCAGAATTCTGTCAAAAGAGCCAGGACATACATGCACGTGCCAGGCAGAGGGACTGTGCTAGAATACATGGAGGAAGGAAAGATTAACCCAGCTGGGAAGGTGGGTCCTGAAGGAGGCGGATGTCGAATTGGGAATTGGCTGAAAGGCCCGGAGAGGAGAAGTGGGAAAGCTGAAAGGACCCCTCCGAACAGCAGGAAGAGATGAAAGCAGATGGAGGAGTGGCCTTGGGAGGCATCGAGGTTACGGTCCTTTTTTTCTGTTTGCTCCCATTTAAGGTAACTCAGTACACGCTTTTTGTTCATGCTCTGCCCTGCAATCACAGTGACATGTAGAAGCACTTTACAAGATTAAAGGAACCACTCAAACCCAGGCAAAGCTGGCAGATGCCTCTGAGGTTCACCTGCTGGCCTGCGGCAACGTCTTAAAGACCAGTTGAGCCAAGGTGGGGACGCTGGGGAAGGAGGTAGCTATTGCTTATTTTTCCATTACTTAGTTGTCATCCTTTACCTCCCCATACCTTACAAATTCCAAGCATCATTTGCTGGGTGCAAGAGGAAATTGGGTCCTTCCTTCTTCTCTATTTTGTGCCTTGAAAGATGGAGTCCCACCAGGCTGGGTCGGGCTGGGCTGCATGCTTGGCTTGGAAAGGAAAACGGCTGAGCTGGGGAGTTCAGCCTCGGACCAGGGAAACAGCTCGGGGTTGTATTGCTGACCTGGGCCACTGTCCACTTGCCCTAGCCAAAGCAGTGCTTCCTCCAGCCACGAGATGACGTACATCAATCACTCATTCAAGGACTGCTGGTTTCTCCTGATTTGATCTTCCCTTTGAGGTCTGCTGGTTTTGAAAAGGAATTCAAATGACTTTTCCTATAGGAGTTTTACTTTCATGGCTTTTAGTTTGACAGGAAATGGATCTCTCTCTCTCTCTGTCTCTGCTTCTCCTCCCCCCCCCAACTCTCTCTCCTCTGTATATATCTCTAAGGAGTTATACTCCGTTTTTTCATATCTGAAATCAATGCACTACAACCTCTCTTTTTCCTATCTTCTTAGCATTTAGTATACAAAAGAATCCACTTGTCACTTTTCAGAGGAAGCCAAGGACACTGGCTTTCACCTTGGGGATGAAATGCAGATTTCATTAAAAGGAAAGATCTTTCATTCCAAAAGGTTGAATAGAAAAGAACTTAAAGCAAAATGCCAGCTGCGTAAGTTTAGAACACTGAATTCAGCAAGGTAAAGGAACTTTTCTGAACACCACCATTTCTCATGTATGTGTGATTTCAGTGATTCAGAGCTGCAGCAAAGGAGATTCATCCCAATTTGAACTGCAGGCAGAGTGGCCAACTGTCTTCGTTTGCCCAGGGCAACGGGGCTTCTCAGGATGTGGCACTGTCAATGCTAAACCTAGGAAAGTCTGACTGGTCACCAGAGCTGTGGAACAGGTAAAGACATTCACGTCTCTTCCATTACCAGCACTGGGTAGCTTGTTTCCCTCATCCGGGCCTCAAATCCCCCAACTGTAAGTGAGGTTAACCTAGGAGGCCACCCCTCCTGTGGATCACGTTCTCTCTCTGAGCCACATGCTCCGGAGCCTCCTCTGAACTGTGCTGCTTTTTTCAGATCACTGTTGCATTGAGATGTAGTTCACACATCACAAAATTCCCCCTTTTAAAGTTTACGCTGTGGTGTTGGGGCGCCTGGGTGGCTCAGTCGTGAAGCGTCTGCCTTCGGCTCAGGTCATGATCTCAGGGTCCTGGGATCGAGCCCCACATCGGGCTCCCTGCTCGGCAGGAAGCGTGCTTCTCCCTCTCCCACTCCCCCTGCTTGTGTTCCCTCTCTCACTGTGTCTCTATCTTCAGATAAATAAATAAAATCTTAAAAAAAAAATAAAAAATAAAAAAAATAAATAAAGTTTACGCTGTGGTGTAGTGTGGCGTAGTCTGAGTGATGCAACCACCACCATCTTTTTTAGTTTGTTCATTTCTGTTTTGCAGATTGGATAATCTCAATGAATTTTTATTTGCTCATCTTTCTTCTGCCCCTTCAGGGATTTTTTTTTTTAGTGATTTTTTTTTCATTTAAGTTATTATTCCTTTGAATTTCTTCTTCATTCTGGGATTTCTATTTAGTTCTTTTTTTGATCATTTCTATCTCCTTATTGTTAGTCTTCATTTGCTGAGACCATTGTCCTTGTATTTTCCTTTAATTCTTTAGATGTTGTTTCCTTTGGTTCTTTGAGCATATTTCTTTTTTTTATTTAAATTCAATTAGCCAACGTATAGTACATCATTAGTTTTTGATATAATGTTCAATGATTCATTAGTTGCATATAACACCCAGTGCTTTGAGCATATTTCTAATAGCTGATCTAAAGTCTTTGTCTAGTAAGTCTTACTTCCATGTTTCTTTATCTCATACTTTTTTATCTTAAAAACTGGGCATTTTAAATAATAAAATGTGGTAACTCTGAAACTCGGACTACCCTCCCCATTGGTTTATGGTTGTTACTGCAGTTCATTTGTTTAGGGATGTTCTTGGGCTAATTCTATAAAGTCTGTGTGGCCCTTTCATGTGTGGCCACTGAAATCTCTGCTTGGTTAACAAATGATCAGCGAATGATTGGGCACACGGTTCCTTAAATGCCGTGAAGCAATGGTCTTCCACCCTTTGGCCTGGTGTGTGTGTTTTGGAGCAAACATAGCTTAGTGGCTACAGCAGTTTGCAGCTCGGCCTTCTCTTCCTCTCCTCCTCGCATAGGCCTCAAGGTCAAGCAGAGGTGAGAGATTAGGGCCTTCTGGGTATATACATAGCCGTGGTTTGGTTATCCATTCACCAACTGAAGGACATTGGGGTTGTTCTGGTTTGGGGCTATTATGAATAAAGCTGCTATAAACATCCAAGAATAGATTTTGCAGTGAACATAAGTCTTAATTCTCTTAGGTAAAAACCTAGAAGAGGGGCTGCCGGGTCACATGGCAAATGTATATGAAAAAGTATATGAAACTTGATATAAAAAAATTTCCAAGTGGTTTTCCAAACTGGTTATACCATTTTGCATTCCTACCAGCAATGCTGAGAGTTCCTGCTGCTCGGCATCCTTGTCAGCACTTGGTAGTGCCATTAATTTGAATACAGCCATTCTAACTGGTACGGGGTAGTCTTTCAATGTGGTGGCAATTTCATTTCCCTCATGACTAATAATGTTAAGCATCGTTTAATGTTCTTATTTGCCTTCTGTATATCTTCTTTGGTGAAGTGTCTGTTCAAATCTTTTACCCATTTTTTAATTGACTTGTTTGTTGTTTTTGTCAAATTTTGAGAATTCATTATATATTCCCAAGTTCTGTTTTGATTTCAAATGCATAACCCTGACCTGAGAGCCTGGTATGCTCCTATTGGGCATCTTGGCTCTAACATTTGGGCCATAATGTTTTATATTGTATATCTCTATCTGTCTCTCTCTCTCTCTCTGTCTCCCTCTACATACACACACATACACACACACACACACAGCTCCATGAGCAATTTTCCTTTTTGATTTACTTCAGGAAACATTTACTGTGTCCCTATTAAGGAATCATACTAGGTACTAGGGAAGCAGAATTGAATAGCCTATTGAGAAACTTTCTGTTTTAAGAATATAGCTTTCAACTGGATTAAATTAAGAAATACATAAGAATGACTACATGTGATACCTCAGCTTTTAGTGTATAAGATTCATACAAACAGTTGAAACATGTTCATTATAACTGTATAAAGGCCACTAATTATCATGAGTAAATCCTTCCTTTATTCATAGTCAGAAATATTCCTTGATATGACTCCTTGCCTGAAGCAGCACATGTTCTAAAAGAATGCAGTTTGCATTAAAAGATTTCTGCTACCATTTTAAATGGATACTCCCGTATTCCAAGCTCATGAAATGTGGTAAAGGCCGAATCACGTTCTCTTCAAAGACAAAGTACAATCACTCTGCACATCTTAGCATACACCCTTCCTCTGCCGAGGAAAGGTGTCTCTAGAACAGCCCAGAAAGGTGGCACAGTCGGTTAAGCGTCCGACTCTTGGTTTTGGCTCAGGTCATGATCTCAGGGTCGTGAGATCGAGCCCCGAGTTAGGTTCTACACTCAGCACGGAGTCTGCTTGAGATTCTCTCTCCTCTCTCCTGCTGTCCCTCCCGCTCATGCTCTCTCTCAAAATTAAATAAATCTTTAAAAAAAAAAAAGAAGAAGAACAGCCGAGAAAAACATTTCACTTAACTGCAGCATGACTGTCTTCAGAACTGCCAGAAGAATCTTTTTGAACACAGAGAAAACTGACTTTCAACAGTAACTTAAAAAGCTATTGCAGTTTCTTAAAATCCTCTTACATGGAGTTTAAAAAATGAGACTTAGCAACTTTATTGTTTTTTTATTCACTGATTAAGACAATAAAAGTTGTGCTCATTTCAATATTAAGAAATTAAAACCTCCCTTGAGACTTTCTCTGCCCTGGAGTAGGTTACATCTGTCAAGTACAAACAGGCCGGCCAGCTTGCATGCAGAAATTCTCCCCGGGGCTCCAATCTGTATAACCTCGCACTGTATTGTCTAGGACTCAGAATTAAATGATTGGAATTTTTTTTTTATTATTATCAAAGGAAACTAAAAATAGGGCTATAAAATAAAATACAAGCTGTAAGGGGAAATGCATTTAAGATACATTTTTGCTTTAATGCTTTAGTTTCCAGCCTCACATGGTAGAGAATAAACGATGATGTTAAATAAAGAAAGAAAAGAAGCTTTTGTGGGTTTCCTCTAAAGCTTGAAAATGACACAGTGTGAGTAAATGGAGGACGGCCCGCAAAAGGCTATTTCCCTGTGATACTGTCAGTGTGCAGCCCAGAGGTGGCAGGTGTTGGCCATGTTTTACTTTCTGTTTTCAGGCAACACCATCTTAACTTCTTAAGTAGGCATCATTGGAGGACTCTTGCCTCTTCACGTCTCCTAACTGCTAACGCAATAACAAAGGAACACCCAAGACCCGAGCGGAGATAGAATGGAGGGGTCTGGATTAATGAAGACTCTCTGTTCGGGCTGTCTAAGCTTCTTAAGCAATGAAGTACAGTCAGGGTGTCTTTTGAGAGAAGAAAGGAAGGGAGGGGAGGGAGGGAGGAAAGAAATAGGAAAATAAAAAAGAAAGAATCCAAAAGAGGCTATGGGTGTTCTTTGCCAAAACATAATTTTAATTTTCTTCCAGGCTCAGAACCAGTGGAAGACCTGGAACTCCCTCAAGGGAAGGTGGCAGGAACAGAAGCTAATTATACAACTTAAGTTTGGTAATACAATGTAATTGGCACGCTTTCCGGTTAAGGCAATATACACCCATGCTGACTAGAGTTAAGACAATGGCCCCGTATATTGCAAGCAGTACTTTGTATCTCTGAGTATCAGAAATTCCTTCTAGTATCTCCAGGGGTTCTCAAGCAGATAAGGTTATACAGATGTTGGTGACAAGAGGGGTCTGAGTTCTACTCTTGGCCCCACCCAACCACATGACCTGAGGCTTAGCCATCTCTTCAGTAAAATGGGGACAAGGCACCTACCTCTCAGCGTTGTTTGGAGGCACAGATGAGATTATATATTTGAAATAATATTTCCACTTCAGTGGCACTGCTCATACTTATGATCTTTAGAAGCCCTCGGAATGTCATACTGTGGGAACTTGAGGTGCAGGGATTATGCCCGGAGAAGGGGGGAAAACCAGAGCCTGACTAACTGAAGCCTCGTTCTCCCCTTCCTTGTTTTTCCCTGGCATAACCAAATGAGTAACTCAAGATGTCACATGTCACGGAGACTTCTGGTACTTTGAAGACACAGCCTATGGCCCAGACTCCGCATACGAGAGGGCTGGTGGCCCTGGCCGAGCACTCAGTCTGCCTATGACTGTCACCAGTTACGTAGCAGTGGGTGAGATCGGCCGCGCTACTGGGGAGAACCTGGACACAGGCCTTGGAGAGTAATCTTCCTTCCTTTGATTGTCTCCATGAAGAAAGACCTAAATCAAGGTCTATTAAGACCCCAGGGAAAAGCCATGTTTCTGGAAGACAAGGAATAGAATGTGCACATAGGGGAAAGGGATAGAGATGGTGAGGAGCTAAGAGTTGGCATTTCTTGAGCGTTGACTCTGCCAGGCACTGCCCTGTGTGTTACTCCTGCAATCCTCGAAACAGCCCCTCTGCTGCAAGTAGGATTATCAACCCATTTCTATGAGGAGGGCACTCAGCACAGAGAAGAGAGGGCCAGGGTTTGAACCCAGGCAGGCCAACTCCTGAGCTGATGTTCTTTTTTTGTTTTTAAGATTTTATTTATTTATTTGAGAGAGAGAGAGCACGAGCAGGGCAGAGGGAGAAGGAGAAACAGACTCCCCTGCTGAGCAGGGAGCCCGATGCGGGGCTCAATCCCAGGACCCCGGGATCATGACCGGAGCCAAAGGCAGATGCTTAACCAGCTGAGCCACCCAGGCGCCCCCTGAGCCGATGTTCTTAACTACTCACTGTAGCTGCCTTCTGAACTAAAAAGTGTTTCATGGCCACTATGTAACAATATGCCTGGCCCATGGTAGAATATTATCTGCTTTCAGTAGGATGGAAGAGGTTAGCTTCATCTGAAAACCTGGATGCTTTGATTACATATTCCCCTTTGAATACCACTGTAAAGGTATAAACTAAGACTGATGCAAGTTAGTGATCCTGAGCACCTTGATTTTTCTACTTCTCCCAATGATGTGACCGTTTATCTTTGGCTTTTATTTGCTGTCTGTAAGCTAGTGCCCTGTGTGTGGTAACACAGATTTTGTGCTGCACTCCTGATCTCATGATCACCCTTCAAACAAAATTAGTATGGAAGCTTGTCAGCGTGTCCATTGCGTCTTACTGAAAGTCTGAGGTTTATATCTGTTGGTTCTTCTTTGCAATCCTATTAATCCACTCACAGAATCTTTGTGTTGCCAGAGGAGCTTATAGATTTAGATACAGATAAAACTCTCGGAATTGGTGTCTGATCAGGATTCTAGAATGCAGTCATCATAGGATGCAGAATAGGCATTCAATTATAAATTTAATGAGCAACTAAGTATGAAGCAAGTATGAGCAAGTAAGAATTTTAATAAAAACACAAATTATCCTAAACTCCAGGCAACGTGGAGTGCAGTGGAGTGGTTTAGACCACGGACGACTCACTCTCCATGTTTCTGTCCCCCACCGTATCCCGACCCTCCTCTTGACTTGCTTACAGAATCCTGCCACTCACCCCACACCCCAGGGCTTCAAACACAGCACATCCAAAACTGGAACCATTCTTTCTCCTCTCCCAAAGCTGTTCCTCTTTTCTGCTTGGTACCCGACATCATCGGCCACCAATCCCCCAAGCTATAGGTCTCATTGTTATCATCAACTCTCTCCTCTCTGATGTCTTACAGCAAATCATATTTATCAAGCAAGTCTTCACACATCATCCTGAATGGTTCACAAATCCACCGCATCCTCATCGATACGCTCCAGGCTCGGCCATCACCAGCCTTTGCCTCGACTGTTGTTAGAAGCCCCATCTGGTTTTGCTGACTCATGTCACGACCCCAAAATCTGTCCCTCGCCCTGAGCCTGGACCAAGGGGAGCTGACGAAAGGCTGCATGTGAGAACACAGGTGTGTTACATCAACCTCCACATTGGGAAACATAGAACTCTTGTTTATCCCATTCACAAATGACAAAGAAAATGTCACATCTGACAAGGCAAAACTCAAGGTCATCCTCAGCATGAATCTCACCTGGGTGCCTGGAGCCTGGATATATTTCAAGGAGTTCTCAGCTGGCCGTAAAAGTAGGTCCAAACAAGAGGTTGCCAAGAGAAAGAAAGCCCCTGCACACTTCAAAGAAATCAAAGGCACAAGCGCAGAGCAGGGAGACCCAGCTCCCATGTGAAGAAATAACACACTGTGTGTTTGGGAGTAGGCTGTCAGCTTAATTTATGCCAAGAGGGAAAAGGGGATGCCTTGCAGATAAGCATGCAAGGTATAGAGGCCACTGCGGAAGAGATAAGGCCAACATGCGTCAGCTTACGTTGCCCCGTATCCGCTGCCTGATAGTCCTGAAATAAGGTCCGGCCAGCCTATGCATGGTCGTCCCCCACACCACCTGTGCCCCTTCTGTGCTTTAACTGCCTGTTAGGACGCCCCACTTACCTACATAACCTGGCCAAACCACTCAACCTTTCTCCGGCTTCCTCATCTCTAAAGTAAAAATCAGTCTCTTGCAAAGGTGTTTGTTGGAAGTCCACAAAATGCTCTTTAAGAGGCTCCTATTCTCATTTTCCAGATGAGTAACAGAGGCTCAGAGAAGTTAAGGAACCAGCCCAACGTCATACAGCTATTAAGTCGCCACGAGTGTTGGATGCCATCCTTGGCCTGCCAGCTAGACTTTCTCTCCGCTCCCCTGGCTGAGTGAATACACTCCCTCTCCCCTGCCCCTGCCGGACACACACGATGAGTCCTGCTGCTGTTTCCAGCCTGGTGCATGGGCTATGCCTGTCACTCCACAAAGAATCAGAGTTAGTGATAATCATTACCATTTCTGCTCCGTACTAGGAAAGAGCAGGAAACATGGTACTTAGTTCCTCTTCTTGTTTTGATTATATTCAGTTCACTAGGAAAGGACTGACCACCATGCAAAACGTTCAGTGAACAGTTCCCCTCTGTCACCCCTCTGTCCCTTATGATCCACCATGTAGGTGTATGTGAGTGTGTGTGTGTGTGTGTGTGTGCGCGCGTGCACACCTGTGTGCATTTCCCTGAGTTCACCCCTGAGCCTCACCACTCCACCCCTATTCACATCATTCACTCCAATGCTTTAATCACCAGCAGGTGGTGAAAGTCTGCTCTAGAATAGTTATGGATATTGGGTCCTTAGGTGTCCAAGTTCTAGGGAAAGAAAAGTGACAGCTGAGGCATCAGGGTAAAAAGAAGAAAAAAAATGTTATGTGGGGTGTGGAATACACATTTTTATTCTCTCTCTCTCTTTAAGAATCTGGCACGAAGAGCTCACCTCCTTCCTGCCAGGGATGGAACAGTAGTGACTTGGCAACAGTCTCCAGCCAGATGTCACCCTCATCTGGTTGCCTTGGCTGATTAGTTGTTTGGAATGAGCAGCCCAAACACAGTGCAGGTGGGGCTGCTGCAAAGCTGTGGGCGGCGAGGCTGGGTTCCGGGCCCTCGCAATGCCTCGACCCTCTGGGGCTGGGGGGACAGGTGCATTACCAGGCCACTCTCTGCGCAGGTGCAGGATCTGCAGAAGGCAAAGGGGCTCTCCGGAAGGACACACGTGCGCTTCTTCCCTCCCATCTCTCTCCTGAGGGTGAGCTGAGTGGTCCTGCTCCCCCAGGCACGGGGGCATAGACACGTCTTGCTATTTTACAAAGATGAGGTTCCCAGCACATTTGGGAGCCGGTCAACGGGGAGCAGGAGCTCCTGCTCCCCGTGGGTCTGCTCGTCCCATATACACAAGACCACCCTCCAGAAAACAGATGGCGGGGGCAAAGTGTGGTGCAGCCTCTGCATCTGGAGTCCTGGCCTTCATGGGCTTCATCCAGGCCGAGCCCAAAGCCGTCATGGGAAAACGGCCACGCTCCTGGGCAAACACAGCAGCGAGGACAGAGAAAGCTGTGCCTGGAGGCAGCCACGAGCCACCTTCGCAGACTGGTGGCCAAATGCTGAAGGGTCTGAGGCTCAGGGGGATGGCCCCAGGGACCACGCATGTCCTCTGGAATGAGCCCTGAAACCCAAGGCAGGTGCCTGTAGAACAAAGCCCCGTGCTCAGATGTGTGTTTGTACACACATCAGTGTGTGTGATGGGAGGGCGGCGTGTGGTAAAACCTGCCAACAAGCCCATTTTGGTCACCATCTGTCGTGGAGAGCCTGAGCACCTGCCGGAAACAGCTGCTGATGGCAGATCGTAGGTGAGGGAGGAAGCGGCTCCACCCCGGGATGGCCTATTGCGGGGGGCACACGGCCTGTCCCCACAGGAATGCCAACTGTTCACTTCGAAGCCCGTCTCCATGAGGAGGGGGAGTGATGAAATCCCTCGCTGTTCATTTACTTCCTCACGGGAAGCGGAGGGGAGGAACACCACCATCCTCGCCTCCTTAGTATCAGGTATGACAGTCACTTGTCACAGGGGCTCAGGAGAAATGCGTTCAGGATTCCCCGTAGGGAACAGAAAAATTCCAGGGCAACGCTTCTCCGGAGGTGTGAGCCCAGAGACTCCCAGGGTGAAAACCCCCGCCTCTCTGGAGGAAGAACAGTAACACCTCTCTTGCCTGGCCCTATTGGGAACACGATGTTCCATCTGTGTCAACCGGGGGCTGAGGTGACAGGTTGGAATGAGCATCAGAGGGTGACGTGGCTTGGGACCGGGCCCTCTGAAGCATTTTCTTACAGGTAAACAAAGTTTACTTCGTTAAAAATAAAATAAAATAAAATAAAATAAAATAAAATAAAATAAAATAAAATAAAATAAAAACTGACATCATAATTTCTAATGAAAAAGCTTTCTAAAGTGAGTCCCCTGCCTACCATATTTTTAAGTATTTGCCATTGTTCAATGCTCAGTAGTTGTGGGCATTTTGCTACTTTATTTTCCTTAATCCTCACAATAATCCTGTATGGTGGGTGCAGTTTTTATCCCCATCCACTGGACTGGAGGACCAAGGCTTCAAGAGGTAATGCTGCTCATGAGGGACACACAGCCGGCACGTGAAAGCGGGGCCCCCGTCTGCCGGCCTGCCTCCAGCCCCTGGGCTTGGAACCTGCTGGCCACACTGCTGTGTGTCTCCTGAGTCATTTCAACTTCATAAGGCCTTCATGAACACCCATGATTTGCAAAGCCCACACATGCTGGGCTTCTGTGGGCCACAAACACCCAGGGGGCACATGCTGCTGTCTCTTCTGGAATGCTTTTCTCCACAGAGCCACCTGACAGCCTCTCTCCTGAATGTTAAAGGCAGCTCAAAGCCCGCTTTCCCAGAGGGAATTCAGGAGCCCCAGTTGGAAGTCTTCCTTGCCTAGGCTCATAGAGCCCTTCCTGGGTCAGCCTTGGGGCTGAGCCACCCCTTTACCCATGGCGCCCTTCCACCCGTCTGGGAGTGCTGTGGGGCCAGAGACCAGCCATCCCAACCTCCCGCAGGTGCACCACAAGCTTGGTGGATGGTATAAGGTGTCACACCCACCTGCTTGCATAGCACAGTGGGACTTTTTCTTGTTGGCTGGGTCGACATCATTTTTCTCTTGGGATGTCCCACAGTGGGGCACTTTGCTTCTGGAATCTTCACATCTGCTTTTCGCTGTTTTTTGGCTGGTTGTTTCCTCCCTCTCCAGCTACCAAGCTTGCAGAAGCTTCAGTGGTGCCTTCAAAGGGCCTTCCTCAAACCGGTCCCAAGATATTTTAACCTGTGGCTTCTAACTTACAGGGGCTGGTAAACAAGGATCTCGAGCCTTGTGTGTGTGCACACCTAAAACCAGAGCCAGACAGGGGTGGAGTGTACCGCCTTTAGTGCAGGGGCTTGGTGACTTGTCTTTTAGCTGCTCACAAGCTGTCTTCTCTTCCAGTTTCAGATACTTGGAACCACTGTGCTACTTGGGAGGGACTGACTTTGACCATGGGTGCAGTGGCCAGGAACATCGTAGGCATGGTGTACTCTTTGCTTCTCAGAAATAAACTCCTCCAAATAGCAAGAGAAACCAGGCTCCTCACTAATGTCAGGGCCGTTCAGTGCAGGAACATGCTGTGTTTAAACCTCAAGTCTGGAAAATTCCCTGCTGATTCCATATTGCAAAAGAAAGTTACTATAAATACCACTCAAAAGTCCCAGTCTATTATCCTCTTAAAAATAGTTTGGCCATCTGCAACTAAACCTTTTGTGAAAGGGGCACTTCTGGACACAAACGTGGCCATGCCTCTGTGGGGATACTGGTTCCCTCGCTAACACTCCTTCACCACCTCTCCACCCGTCTCCCATCCCTCCACACATGCCAGAAGCCATCTTTAGAAAGTAGGATAGAGGTGCTTGGGCTTTCAGTTTGCCCTTCGGGAGCATCACGGGCTATGGGACAGTACATGGCAGGGGTTCTGAATGCTGGCTCCTCAGGAATGACGATGCACAAAATGCAGCCTCAGGGCTCTCCTCCTGAGGAAAACAGGGTAAGAGGAGGCTGTAAATGCAGGAGACAATTCTGGCCCAGAAAGCAGCGAGTGGCTGTGGAAGACGAACCCCAGTTGGTACGGGTCTCAGTGTGAGAGGCCAGTCAGGGCTCTCCCTGCCCTCTCCAGGCAGGAACTGAAATGGGAGGCCAGGACCCCTCAGGGTAGGTTCACCCTATTCCCCCAGGCTGGAGACACGCCTTCTCAGCCAGATGCCCAGGGATGGCAGGATATGAACCCACGGCAGAGCCGTGGGTAACGGGAATTGTACAGCGGACAAACGGCAGCCCTCAGGCACGTCAAAGCTCAGAACGCCCTCAGGAGAACTACGGGGACCTGAGCAAAGAGCCCTGGAAGGTCAGGGCCTGCCTTGTCTTCTGCTGCTGCTTTTTTAAATAGCAAAATATACAGAACATTTACCATTTCATTTTAAGGTATACAACTCAATGGATTAAGTACATTCACACTGTTGTGCAACCATCACCACGATTCGTCTCCAGAACTTTTTCACCATTCCAGAGTCCTATACCCTTTAAGCTATCACTCCCCATTTCACCCCCTATCCGTGGTGCTTGGTAAGCTCTATCTTACTTCCTGTCTCCCTGAATTTGCCTATTCTGACTACCTCATATAAGTGGAATCATGCCGCGTTTGTTCTTTTGTATCTGGCTTATTTCACTCAGCATCATGTTTTCAAGGTTCAACCATGTCAGCATGTATTAGAATTTCATTCCTTTTTAAGGATGAGTAACACTCCATTGAATGGATAGACCACATTCTATCTATTCATCTGTTGACGAACACCTGGGATGTTTCCACCTTTTGGCTATTGTGAATACTGCTACTATGAACACTGGTGTACAAATATCTGCTTATACCCCTGCTTTCAATTCCTTTGGGCACATATATAGGAGTGGAATGGCAGGGTCACACGGAAATTCTACATTTAACTTTTGAGGAACGGCCAAACTGTTTCCCACATTTGCACAATTTACATTTGTACCGGCAAAGTGCAAGGGATACTTGCCATTTCCCACTTTTTAAAATAATAGCCATCCTAATGGGTGTGAAGCAGTTAGTATCTCATTGTAGTTTTGATATGCATTTCCCTAATGACTAATGATGTTGAGCATCTCTTCATGTGCTTATTGGCTGTTTAGCTGTCTTCTTTGGAGAAATGCCTATTTGAGTCTTTTGCCCATTTTTTAATTGGGTTGCCTTGTTGCTGTTGAGTTGCAGAAGTTCTTTATATATTCTGGAAATTAATTCCTTATCAGATATGTAATTTGCAAAGATTCTCTCCCATTCTGTGGGATGTCCTTTCCCTCTCTATATAGTGTCTTTCAATGCACAGAAGTTTTTAATTTGGGTGAAGTGCAACTTATTTATTTTTCTTTTGTCACACCCAAGAAATCACTGCCATATCTGATGTAGATCTGAATTAAACCTATCCCAAATCCAGGGAAGATTTTCCTCTGTGTTTTCTTCTAAGAGTTTTATAGCTTTAGCCCTTAAGGTCTTTATTTTGAGTTAATTTTTATCCATGGTGTAAGGGAAGTGTCCAACTTCATTCTTTTGTACTTTCATTCAGCCACAGAACTAGATACCAAGTTTTCCCAGCACCATTTGTTAAAAAGACTCTTTTCCTCCTTGGATGGTCTTGGTACTCTTCTTAAGAATCAATTGACCATATATGTGAGGGTCCGGCCTTTCCTTTTAATACTGTCCCATACCCTTCTCTTCATGCCACCACCTCAGCAATGTGACTCCCCTCAAAGGCTGACGGTCTGCCCATCCCCTACATCTTCTAACCAGACCATTATTGTCTCGAGGCAGTAGTCCCCCAAAGCAGTGCACCATTCAAAATCAACACAGATCCACATTAATTCTCTCTCTGTTCTCCCACATCTGCTCTCATTCCTGTTTTTCCGATCTCTACTCCAACACCAGCCAGACGAGGGGAAACTTTACTGTTGTTCTGAGCTCCAGCCCGCGTTCCCTCATGGCTTGTAACCACTGCCCCACATCCCCACACACAGACTGAATGGGTCATAGGTCAAGAGGTCCTCCTGATCTTCTCTCTGATTTTTTTCTTAAATCTATCTCTTCCCTTCCTTCCTCTCCATCCACTGCCTTAATCCAGGCTCTCTCTCATTTCTCACCCTTACCCCAACCCACTGCCCCCACCCCACCCGGTTTCCATCCAGCCTCTACAGTTCCTCCAGAGTGGAACATGCAAATCAGGCTTTGTCTCTGCTGCTTACAGCTCCTCAAAGAGTCCCCATTCCTAGGGGTGCAGTTTATCACACCCCCATGGCCAACACACGCACACAATGCTTTCGATACACTGAAACTGCTGCTGGTCCCTAAATAATCCATTTTAATCTCCATGCCTTTGCACGTTACGTTCTCCTTGCCAGGAGAGTCCTTACCCCCACTGTCCACGTGACTGTTCCAAAGCAAACTAGATTTCACCTCCCTTGTGACAAGTTCTAGATGACTCCTGCAGCAGAGCTGGTCCATTCCTTCATGTGTGTTTCACATCCCGTGTGGTTTATGAATCACAACGACAGGAATCATCAATGCCATTACCACCACCACTGTGTCCTGTAGGCCTCTCATGCTCCAACGCTACGGGGGACACTTGTAAAATTCTTGCCCCAGTAATGCCCTACACATTTGATCTCCTGTCCACTTCTTCCCCCGGACAGCAAGAGATGTGAGGGTAGGGACTGCCCCTCTCCTCACCTGTGCAGCCCCAGCGCAGGATCTGGCGCCCAGCAGGTGCTAATTCGTATTTGCTAAATAAAGGAATGACTTCAAGCTCCCACTTTCAAGTTTTGCAGCCCTCGGAAAATTCCAGTTTGGGCAGCTGCTCCTGTCCTCTGTGCAAATAGGCAGTTTATCAATCCAAAGGTTGGCAGCAGATCTGCTGAGCCGAACTCAGCCTTCAGGCTTTTTCCCCGAGCCATCCCACCACTCAAGTGGAAGCCACATCTGACTCTCCTGATAGGGGCTTCTGCCAGGGAACTAGGAAAGGCTCCATGCAGCCCCACCATTTCGAATGCTGTTTTAAAAGCAAATTCAGAGGCGATGGTGATATTTTTTGCCCTTAAGAACAAGACAAATCCTTTGACAGAATAAGGTAAAGAAAGGAAGGAAGGAAGGAAGGAAGGAAGGAAGGAAGGAAGGAAGGAAGGAAGGAAGAAAGAAAAGAAAGAAAAGAAAGAAAAGAAAGAAAAGAAAGAAAGAAAGAAAGAAAGAAAGAAAGAAAGAAAGAAAGAAAGAAAGAAAAAACCCTCGTACTGCATTTGCTTTGAGCTGAATTGAAAAAATCCCCAATCTCCCAGTTCCAGCTGGCAGACCGCTGGACTCACAGCTTCCGAGGAGAAGGGGAGTGGAAAGATCAGCCCTCAGCAGCTGAGAACTTATTTTTGGCTGAACAGCTGGTGGAGGAATTGATGGCACGAGGCAGCGTCCCCCTTGCACAGAGCGCAGGGGCACCTACACCATCTGGGCAGAACACCCCTGTCCGGACGCGCATACCCCGTTCTCACACGGACAGTGACAAATCGGACGGTCGCGGGGCCCAGGCAACCCTGGTGGTCAAGGACCTTCTGTGGGACCCTTTGAGGAGGAAGGGGTGCTCCACACCCCAAAAAGGAACCTCACTGCCAGCTTAAAGGAAGCTCTTTTTTGGAAAAGGGGAAAAGACCTGCTCTGTCCTGCTCTAAACCTGAGACCAGGACCAGCAGGTGGAATTGCATGGATGCAGAATTTAGTCATGTCATTATGAAGAAAACTCTCCTCCACAGACAGGTCTGTGATGGGCGAGGGGTGGCTCCAGAGCTATTCAAATAGAGGCTGGCTGACCGTTTGCCAGCAATTTTGTAAGAGGGATCCCTGGATAGAGTGAAAAGCCCTTAGCCTCTTAAAGGCGGGAAGTGCAGTGCAGACTAGTCAGGAGTCGAATGTTTATCACTGTGCACAGGCAATTGGAAAGAGGATGCCAACGTTTTAATAGACTCCAGAGTGGATTTTTACACTAAGCTACAAATTTTTTATTTGCTTTGATTAAAGCCACAGAGTAACTGCCAATCTTCTGTACGTTGTGCTGAATCCACAGTACCTTGTACAATGTTGATGTTATGTCCCAGGTTCAAGGTTTTCCACATTAACACAAGAGAGAAGAGAGGGCCTCTACCCACTTCTGCTCTTCACCAAGCTGTTATAATGGGCCATTTCTTCACTTCTGCTGTTTTCTTTTTTGGTAACTTAGAACAACAGGAATAAAAAGTCCTGAAGACTATGAGAAAACAGAATGTTCTTCAAAGAAAGTTTTTACACTTATATTCAATCCATATATCTAGGACTCCAAACACATCTTCATGTTCAATGTGGAGTATTTTTAAATGGAAATCTAAAGCAAAAGAACATGACGTAGGTAGAAGAAAAGTATTTTTCACTGGTGGAGAGCCTTCCAGCCCAAACTCAGAAATCACTTCCTGTGCATCAGGCTCTACCTTTGCTACCATTGTGGGTAAAGACGTACTGTGGTCCCTGCCCTTCGGGGGCTCCTGATACTCAGACTGAAGCCTGGCACAGCAGAGAAGCATGCGTGCTCCACGGGGCTCATGCCAGGGCTCTGTTCACACTGGGCTCTTCTCTCCTCTTATCCCACCAGGCCCTCGCCTCCCCTCTGCCCAGCCCCCTGGACTCCCTGCGGGTCAACAGACTTGTCCTCTGGCTGCTTGTATTACAAATGAGCTCACTCCAAGCAACATTTTTCGACTCCCACAAAGCACCAGGGTCAGTGTTAGGGCCTTGGAGGAGTTGGATTCAAAGGTGAGTGGGTTCGAAATATGTATCCATTTGTTTGTTTATGCCTCCGATTTACTCCCCAGGCATCAGAGATGGCTTACAAAAATAAAACAGGACCAGGGAAAATGTACTTTCTCAGGGACCATCGGGCCAGGATGACAAAGACAGGATGCACATATTCAGGTCATTAGGTCTCACACAGTTGCTGAAATAGAACTACAGGTTTACTCCACAAGTGAACTGGACATGGTCTCCAAGCTGTCTGGGGATGGCGAACAAAACCCTTATACCGATGTCTGGAGTATAAAAGTAGAGAGGCTCGGGGCGTCTGGGTGGCTCAGTCGGTTAAGCGTCTGCCTTCAGGCTCAGGTCATGATCCCAGGGTCCTGGGATAGTGTTCCGCATCAGGCTCCCTGCTCGGCGGGAAGCCTGCTTCTCCCTCTCCCACTCCCCCTGCTTGTGTTCCCTCCCTCTCTCTCTCTCTCAGATAAATAAATCTTTTTTTAAAAAAGTATAGAGGCTGGTACACAGCAGGTGCTCTCAATGGTCACTGTGGGGATGCAGACTGGGGGCATCAGCACCCACGACGTTGTGCCTCAGAGCAGGGACATCAAATTGAATCACTCTGGCTGGGAGGGTCAGGGAAGGTCTCATCTAAATCAGGCTACTCGGAAGGGAAGACTGCCTAAAGTCTCCAAGTGAGCACTTCCTGCAGCCACCGACAATACAGTGCAATACAATACTATTAAGACAAATGTCACACAATTCCTCAAGCAACAGTGGCCCCCTGCTACATACAGGGCGTCCCGGCAGACGGGCTAAAACCGCAGTGTTGATTTCATTCACTTAACAACCTCAAGGTTGTAAATGGAGGTACTAGTCTGGAAATATTTCTAGTGGCAGTTCCTTTGGGTAAAGAGAAAAGGTCACGCAACAGGCAGAAACATGTCATCCTTCTAGAAAGTTCTAGTCCAGAAAAGACCTTCAACCCGTACCTTACACTCTAAGGAATCTGAAATAATCATTCCCCAAAGGCTTAACAGCCAGGATCCTCTTTCAGGGGATCACGGTATAAGTTCTCAATGCATAATCTTCAAAAACGAATTCCATTTGCACTGGAATACTTATCTGGTTTTCCTCCAAATTGTATTTTCCTTTAGTGATACACCCTCTTATCACACCGAAGCTCCAAATATAGGAACATGAGAAGTTATTGAAATGTTACATCTTCTCCCATTGAAATGCCGCATCTTTCATGGCCCTTGCCACTCGATGTGTAAAATACAGATTCATCTCAAGAACAACAGCATCAGCTAAGTGCACGAATGGTGTCCTCTTGGAGGCCTGGTACTTGTACCAAGGACAGAAACCATCTATCTATGCCTGTCTCTGTAATTCAGCTGGCCAATGTCCCAGTGAGTAAGTGGAAAAACAACATTTTAAAGGAAAAGAAGGTGGCGGGGGGGGGTCAGGCCTCGCACCGGGGAGACGCTAGCCTGAGAGATGACAGGTCGCAGCTAAGGGCCCTTGCGGGAAGGGGGAAGGGTGTGAGCAGCATCACATGTGGGTTATTCCAACAGAAATTGTGCAATAGGGAGCGCAGACAAGATATCACCCACTTGAGCTTGACTGTACTTGGAAGGCCTTGTGGAGATTGACAGAAACGGGAATCTTTGTGAAATGTCGTTTCTGATTTCAGCCTCTGTAGAGAAGGGGGCTGTGTGCAGAGGAGAACCATTCTATATTATCACTAAAGATATTTGCCTCTGAGACCCATAAAAGATAGGGCATATGTCTCAACCTCAAGGACTTTAGCATTTCGAGGATGGAGGGCAATAGAAACTGAAAAGCACTCTCAGAAGTGGGCAAATGCAATTTTCATCAGATCAGAGAGAGTTTCAAATTGTCCTGTGCTTAAAGGTAATTTCTGCAGCAACAGTGGACCCCAGGTCAGCAGACATGCACGCAGTCTCAACACTTTGCTAAAAGTGGGGTGTGTGTGGCAGCAAAAACCCTTCACACCCCAAATTGAGAGGACTCGTTCATGCCCTGCCAAGACTTCTGCACTAGGCTCCAAAGCAGCCTTAGCCTGTGGTGTCCGCCCCCTCTGCTCCATTCACCTTGCCACTCTTAGAATGATTTAAAAACAAAAACAAAAACAAAAACATCTCTGGCTATGTCATCCCTCTGCTCAAAAATATGGTGAAATGTTTCCTCCACATTTTGGCCTCACCTAAATTTGCAGTCTTTATTCTTCTACTCCCTCCCACCCACATCCTGTGGTTCTGCCCCAGTGGACACACTGTTTCTCAGAATCACGCTTGCCTCTCCCTGGAATGCATTTCCTCTCCCCTTACTCACCACAGCCCTTGTAGACACACGTGTGCACGTGAGCACGCACATGCACACACATACACACACACACACCCATGCATACACACAGCTACACACCTCTGGTTAAAAATCCTGCCCATCTTTTAAGACACAATCCCAAACAGGAACACCCTCTGGAAAGCCTTTCTCTCTCCCCTGGGTCACAATTCAATGTCTTCTTGGGTGTGTTCCTAGAGCGTCCTGAGCTTGTCTTTCTTGTCACACTTACCGAATTATTCTAGGTTGCTGTATGTGTGTTGCTTTCTGCCACTGGACCGTAAGCCAATTTGAGAGCAGAGGCTGAGCTGAAATGATTTTTATTCGTCCCACCCCGCTCCCACGCATCCCAGGGCCTAAGGCAGTGTCAAACATGGTAGATAGTCTATGGTTTGATTGAACTGAATATATAATTACAGATCTTTAATTTATGATCAATAAGTACGGGCATTATTGAAAGAAATCTGGATGCAACTCAAGACAAATAACCCACAATATTAGGTGCAAATTTGACAAGCCAACTCCCGTTCCTACCTCTCGGTACCAATTATTTAGAATTGTTCACTCAAGAATTACCGTTCACAAGAGCAGACTGTGAAAGGGTCCCAGTTCAGTCCTGAGAGAGCAATGGGAGGTATGGAGAGTCACCTGGCTATGGCGTCAGCTCTATCTTCCAGCAGCTGTGTGACTTTGGGGAAGTTGCACAGCCTTTCTGAGCCCTGGTTTCCCCTTCAATAAACTGGATGTGGGAATCCTGCCAGTCTAACAGGTCTGCTCAGAGAATCAGTCGGATGATATATATCAAGGGATTTAAGAACTAAAAATGTGCTATTCAAATGAGAAAACTTACATACTTATTTTGGAAATCCTACCGTGACAAGCAAATTTTTAGACTGTAAAGGCGGCATGAGATGGGAAGAGTGGGGAAGCACAGTTTATGGCTCCGCACCTCTGTGCTGGTAAAGGGTCTGATACTTTGGGACAGTGCCTTTGAAAATACAAACTATTCTCTTTGGGGACCACAAGGCTCTGGCTGCCCAAAACACAGATGCATAGTGTTAACTTTGGTTTCTCTACAACAAGAGCACTGAACAATCTCTTTTAGTTTTGGGAAAGGTCAAGGAGAAACACTTATCATAACAAGGAAGATAAAGAGACTGGTAAAATATTACCAGTCTGGGATATTATTATAAGTATACAAGATGCAAATGTCATGTAGCTAATAGTTCCTATTAAATTGTTGGAAACCCAACGCTAACACTAGCTGTGTTGTCTTAGGGTCTCTCCCATCTGCCGTTCACTTCAGCACGGGTCGCAGAAAGCCTAAATGACACAAGGCCTAGGGGCGGGCCGTGTGGCCGTGCATACGTTATGTTGCCTGTGGGCCATAAAACCACCCCCACGGCATCCTCATGCCAGCCCCATACATAACATGCACAGTGACCACAGAGAAAGGCACGCGGGATGCTCGGGGGGGCCAGGCACAGAACCGTCTGGGTCCAACACCCCCCCTACTATCATGTAGATTTTCACGGCACATGCGTGCTGCCCATGTGCTAACTGCACACTAGAGGTTCACGGTGCCCTGTGCAGGTCATACCCAACAGAGGACAGCTACATGCTAGCCAGTCCTGAATATTTATAATTCCCATGCTATCATCAAAGCCACAGAATGTTTCCATATACATTCAGTCATGTGTAACTACACATTTTGTGTCTTTTCTACTGCCCAGTAGCTGCATCTCTGTAATACCTGGGTGCCGGTCACAACAATATCACACAGCACCCAGGAAAGCATCCTGCCACACGGTGACTGTGTAGCAGCCGTGGAATTATTGGGCCAATTTCCTTCAAGATGGCATCCTTTTGCCTGCAACACAAGACCCATTTCCGTTAAAAGCCAAGAAACACCTCCCAGCTATATGGCAGTGCCTACTATAATAACTGCAGACTGAAGTCTGAAAACTCCATTATGGCAAGTTCAGTGGAAAAATAATGCAGAAAAATGTGCTCGACCAATGGCAAGGAAAGAAAGCTCAAGCTATAGTGATATCTGCTCTAGAGGCAGAAGGGACGCCGACTCCTCTTAACACATTGGATGGAAACCCTAGGGGGAGTGAGGGGGAGCTCTGCTTTCTGTCCTCACCCCACATTATCCCAGGACTCAGGGGTAGCTATGGGCAGGGCTCAGGGCTTAAGAATTACAGAACATTTCTCTACAATGGGAATGTTCCTTTGGGGTCAGCTAATTCGGCCCTCCTAACAGCCTAGCTGAAAACACTGAGGGCCGAGGGGTAAAGTGATGGCCACGGCCATACCACTGATGGAAAGCTAAAGGGTATTCCCAGCGCCATGCTTTGCCACCAGATTAATTTTTCACTACAGTGTCCACTTGGCTACTGAGTACATTTACTGAGACCCCAAAAAAAAAGCATCAGGGCCAGATCCAGAGAGAGCAAGGAAGTGGGAGATGAGGGTAAAAAGTAGAACTGAGGACCAAGAGAAGGTGGGAGGTGGACCCCAGCAGGGAGGGGACTCTGAGCTGGGAGCAGGGCCTGGTTCAGTGCCCAGCTTTGACACTGACCATCCTCAAGGTCTAGAGGAAGCCGCCTTCCCGCCCTGGCTGACTACTTCCTGGGCTATAAAAGGAGGGAGTTGGCCTGTACTATCCCTTCTCACATTCACAGTTCAGGCAGGTGTGGGAGGTAGAAGCACCATTTGATGTGTCGGGACGCCCTGGCATCCAGGCTGCTGAAATTTAAGAGGACAGCAGACAGACGTCTGTCCAGTGAGCTTTGGCCAGTCCAGACGGTGCACCTTCAATCCCCCCTCCCTGGTTGCAAAGGTCTCAGATCAACTGTTGTCATCACATAGAAAGATCGGTGCTCACAGTCTCCCTCCCTTCACGGAGGCGAACCTTCTGCTACAAAGCTGACAGGGCAGGCTAGGATTCACCGAACCTCCTTATCTTGTTTCCTGAGCACTCCATGTTCATGCAGTGAGTCATTTTAATTCTGAAAAGTCTGAAAACGAAACCTAAAACACGAACTTTTAGAAATGTAGAGAGATGTTTCAGACATTTCTATAGATCAGAAAATGTTTGCTGCATGAATGGCACCATGGTGAAACTAGGCCAGTGACCCAAGTCCTCAGTAAGTGGAACACAGTATTTTAAAGACATCACCATCTTCCCACTCGCTATTCTCTCACTCTCTTTCACGTGGGACAAATGAAGCCATGAACAAATGAGGCCATGGAGCCGTCTTCTTGGACTCAAGGGCAGGGCAGCCTGGGACAGTGGGTGGCAGACGTGTTAGGTGTGGTCACGGTAGAAGGAGAATGGGCCTCTAAGCATGGCTAGCCAGAGGTCAGACACGTGACCGTGGGAACTCACCCACCTCTTCTGACCTCAGCGTCCTCACCTGTGTACGTGATCTCTAGCAAACCCTGCTGTACTCATTGGATTTACTATTAGTAAAATACCCACAGACTTATCAACAAGTGATGAGAAACATTTTAATAGCACTCTAATTGAAGATCTGAGTTTGGTTTCATTACCCAGAATGCCACACGTATCTATAATTGTCTGCTGGGTCCCAGGCAGTGCCTACGATGCCCCATACACCACAGTGCCTTCCCCCAGACAGGGCCAATCTCCAGAATTACGCCCATCTTCTGATAAAGAAACTAGAACTTAAGTTGCCAAGAGCGAAAGGCAAGCTACGTGTTCGAGCAGGACTGGAATCCAGGTTTCCAGCCACAACAATGAGGGATAAACCTGTTTTCCAACTGGGTTAAGTTGGCTGATTTAAAGGTTTCAGGGGGAAATAAAGGCCAATGCAAAATTAGGTTAAAATTTTTTAAAAAGTATTATTCCTATGGAGTCAAAATATAAGTAAATTCAAGAACTACTTCCCTCTGCTTTTGCTTTTTGAAGTCCCACAACACGAGCTACATTTGAGAATGAGTAGGATTCACCTTCAAAAACTCGGAGCACAATACCCCATTACTGTTTTTTAAAATGTAATTTTATATACTTCATTTCTTCCTCTTTCAAATGGAGTTAATGTATGTCCACACCTCTTGAAAGCTTCAAGTAAGGTGATACATACAAAAACGAGGACCATAATTCACCAAACAAATGGAGGGTGTCATATTATTGTTGTAACTATGACTTCGCCTTGATAAATATCTAAAAAGTTTCCCAAATCATCATGTGACAATGGTCAGATGCATAATGATGTGATTTAACTAGAAGTTTTCATTTTGCTTCCTACCGTGTCCTCCGTGCTCACAGGGATGCCCCTGGCTTCACGAGTGCGTGGGAAAAGTGAGCAGGAGCTGAGCCGTGAGACCCTAAGGGCAAAGAACCCTAATGGATGAGCCTGATCAGAGCTGACAGCTAAACCAGACCAGTCTGGCTGGTCGACTTTCCTTGAAGAACCCATTAACCAGATCATTGCCATGACCCCGATTTTGCACCAGGAAACAGAAGGATGCCAACACGTGACCACACAAGGACCCCCCCCCCCCCACTCCACTTGGGACATGCTCACTCCAGAGAGATGCCTATGTTTCCTCACAGCAAGACCCCATGTAGAACACGACCCTAAACACAGGGGCACAAGCAGTCTCCAACTTAGACAGACCAAGAAATTCTGAAAGTAGCCCAGCCAGGAACGGCAGAATTATAGAGAGAGAGTCCATCTAAGCAGAGGACACAGCAGAGGTGGTAACTGAGCTGGCCTGCAGCGTGAGCAAACCCTGGGAGCAGGCAAGGGACAGTCAGAACACTGAACCCGCCTGGCTTGACCTAAGATGTACACGCAGGGGTACGCTGTGAATGACCTTGAATTTCAGGCAAAAGGGGCTAGTTGGCAGCAATGGGAATCAGTTAGGTCTTCTGAAAAAAGACTTCTGGAAGAAAAAAAAAGTCTTCTGAAAAAAGAAGCACCAGGATGCAGAGGAAGGTTAATCCAGCAGCTGAGCCAGATGGCTGGGGAGGACACAGGCAGGCAGAAGAGGGA
Organism: Leptonychotes weddellii; assembly: GCF_054177405.1. Lineage (NCBI taxonomy): Eukaryota > Metazoa > Chordata > Mammalia > Carnivora > Phocidae > Leptonychotes > Leptonychotes weddellii. The sequence continues at coordinate 43,268,562 of NC_138370.1, read as the reverse complement.
GAACAGCGCGTACTCCAACCCAACCCAGGTGGTGGCGGGAAGAGAAAAGGCACATTAAGAAGCAAATCTGTCAGGGGCTCTTGTACCCCACTCCCCACCCCCCATTTTTTTAAAAGAGGATAACGTCTTTTAAAAAAAAAGGGGGGGGGCACCTGGGTGGCTCAGTCGTTGAGTGTCTGCCTTCGGCTCAGCTCATGATCCCAGGGTGCTGGGATCGAGCCCCGCATCAGGCTCCCTGCTCTGCAGGAAGCCTGCTTCTCCCTCTCCCACTCCCCCTACTTGTGTTCCCTCTCTCGCTGTGTCTCTCTCTGTCAAATAAATAAATAAAATCTTTAAAAAATAAAAAATTTAAAAAAAGAGGATAACGTGACTACTGAAGTAGTAAGAAGAAAGTTGCAACTAGATAGGAAAATAGAAACATTGATACATTAATTCCAGGGGTTTTTAGAGTCTAATCGCTATTTTAAAAAAATTGCAAATGGAACTGAATACACTTTTTAACCCCTCACACTATAATTATACTGTCTTCTCTCACAGGGCCTCGAAAATAACCTAAAATACCTCTGATACAAATACATCGCTCCCTGATTCAGAAGACTACTGCAGTGGTTCTCAAGCCTGGCTACACACTGAGAATCACCTGTGGAACTTTAAAAACTACGAACTCCGGGGTCCTTTCTCAGAGAAACACTAACTGGATTGTGTGGGGTGGGGCCCAGGCCATTCTGACAGAGGGCCAGCGATCTGAACCAGCGCTCTAGGTCAGTGATTCTCCACTGGAGACGAGTGCCCCCTGGGGGACATCTGATAATGTCTGGGGACATTTTTGGTTGACATAACTGGGGCAGGGTGGTGGTGGTGGTGGCAAATGAGCTACTGGCATCTAGCGGGGTAGGTCAGGGAAGCTGCTCGACATCCTACAATGCACAGGACAGCCCCCACCTCCCCCAAACAGAGAATTACCTGGTCCCAAATGCCAGTTGTTGAGAAATCCTGCTCTCCTTAAATATGATGTTGAAGGTTGTGTTGTATATGCCATTTGGAGCTTGATGGAGTGGAAAGAAGCCAAGATTTGAACACTGAGCAAGTTTCTTTCACCTCTTGAAGGCTCTGTTTTATCATCAGAAAAGTGGAAGATACACTCTCTCCTAGCTCACAGGGTGTTTTGAAGCCAATGTGACAACTACTGATGCATTTGCTCTGCTTTACCTTCCTTCTTACCCTTATAGAGCTTTCAACTAGAGATTTTCAGATGTCTATAATGTTGCATGGGCTGGGGGGGGGGGGAATCTAATGAGAACTCACATGTAGCAGTGCTCGGAGCATCCTCTAGCCTGGCTGCTTGGTGTGGTCAGCTGGGCAGAGCAGCAGCTGCTAGAAATGCAGCAGCTCAGGCATTCCCAGCACCAGCCCCCACACCAGACCTGCTGAATTAGAACATGTATTTTAACAAGTCCCCAGGTGATTCACATGTACATTAACATTTTGAGAGGCATTGCTCCACCAGCTGCAGGTCAGCCTATGGCACCATTTTTCTGTTGACTCTGAAGGTTTTTTTTAAAAAAATAATAAACTCTAAAGAGTCTCCTCAAAGGGTTAGCATTGCATTCTCCTCTGGAGAAGGGCTCTAACACTGTTGAGAGATCCTAAAGCCAAATGCACGCACTCCATATTTTTGGAAATAAAACCATGTGTGTGTCCAATTAGACCAGTGGTTTTCAAAGTGTGATCCCAGGATCATCAGCAACACCTGGGAACTTGTTAGACATGCAAATTTTGGGGTGCAGGCCCCAGTCCAACTCAAGGCGGGTCCTCACCATCTAATCTAGTGTGATTTGATAAGCCCTCCTGGTGCCTGTAACCCACGTTGAAGTTTACAAACCACCAGGGCAGCCTATAGCCCTTATGAATATGGATAGGAATGTTCACAGATGTGAATGTTCACAGCCTTTGATCCAGCGTGGTTGCCACTTTTGAGACTCTATCCTAAGGAAAGAACCGCTCCTCTGCTGTTGGGCAGTTCTGTCAGTAACGTTCTAATGAACATAACGAACATCATCCTACAACAATCTCTTCTTTCCTGCCTCAAGCATCTCTATTTCACCCCCACCACCTCTTTAGCTGCCTTCCACATCTTCCTAAAGTTGAATCAGAGAAAAGTAATTGGTGCAAAAATAACATGAGGCAACGGAAAAGTCTGGAATCAGACAGGCCTAGATTGTCTCTCCCTCTTAGCTATAAAACTTGGGGGAGTTACGTCACCTCTGAGCTCCACCTTTGCCATTCGCAAACTGGAGATGATTATACTTTACCTCATAGAACCACAGGAGAAATGAAGGAAATGCAGCATATATTCGTTTCTCATTACTTGTAAAGAGTAGGCAACAATACTGACACATACACTTGAATGGCAGCTATGTTCTGAAATTTTAAGAGGAATTGGCAGGAGACTGTCCCTCCATCACCACCCTCCCTGAAATACCCATGGATGGAGCCACTAAGGAAAGGGTTATGACGAAGGGAAGGACGCTGTTTCCAGAAAGCCACCCTTTCCTCTCCTGGTCTCCATGAGAGATTATTGTCCTCCTCTGTCACTATTTACTCTTATCACCTTTGCAAGCTCCTCTTCTTTTGCTCTCTCCACAACTGCTGATGTTCTGTCCTTCACCTGATTTCATAGAAGACCTCCTCTGGGGTGAGCAATAACGTGCACAAGTCACTCCCTTGGCTACAGAAACCATTTAACCAATCTTTAAATGTTAACAACTCCTACCTTTGAATCTCCGTCACTGCACCCCCAGCTTCAGACCTTTATTTCACTGACTTCTGGAAATCTCCACCTGGATTGTCCAAGGAGAACCTCAGATACCACACAGCCCATAACGAACACAGTCCCTCTCTCTGAGAGCCAGCACTCCCAATCTCCTGACAAGAGAATATGCTTTTAAAATCGCAGACCTGAGCTCATGCCCCTGCCCCACCCCACTCCAGTCATAAATCAAGTCTGTGCTGTCACATCTCCCACCTCCCTTCTGCCCCACACCTGGCACCCCTTCCACCTGCAATGTGGCCCCCACCAACTGTTCTGACAGCTTTCTCCTTGAGCAAACGCCATTCAGGCTCCTCTGAACTCCTCACAACTTGGCCTGACTTTTGGACTTCTGTGTTCACCTCTATCCAATTTTAGCAAGAATCATGCTAAGTCAGTTTAACTGCAACCCCCCTTCCCCCAGATATCTGGTCACCCTCGATAACTGATGGGATTCCTCATCCCCCACCACCCTGCTGGGCATGTCTGATCACCCTGGGCTGCCTTCAGCAAGCATCCTGTTGAGTGCATCTACCCCTGGTGTTCCCTCTTAGTCATTTTCCATCCACTGACCCCCCACCCGGCTCCTAGGCTATAAATTCCCACTTTTCCCTGTTGTATTCAGAGTTGAGCCCTATCTCTCTCCCCTACTGCACAGCGGCCACCCTTGAATAAACTCTTCCTTACCGTCTTTAACAAGTGTCATGAATAATCTTATTTTTCAACATTTCCCCAAATAGGACTCAACTGTGAGTTCTACCTAAACCAGTAGTAATCAATCCTGGTTGCATCCTGAAATATCTGGAAGTTTCTTTAAAAAAAAAAAAAAAGCCTGCTTATGTCTGGGTCCCACCTCAGACCAGTTAGTTTAACATCAGAATAGGGTGGGGGAGTGAGCAGCAGGAGTGTTTTAAACTCCACAGGTGACCTCAGTGAGCAGCAACCAGAGTTGAGACCCTCTGGCCTGGACATCCTTCCCCCTCACCACCCAGGGAAAGAAAGCAACTCTGCAGAGACTATCTTGAGAGACCACCCTGACCATCATGAGAGTGTTTATCACACTGGAGAGCAGGAATTCTGGTTTTTCATTCTTTGGATTCCCAAAGTGGGTGGCAGGAGGCCTGGCAATGGTTTTGAACTGATTTAAAGGAGTCAGAGCAAGCAGGTTGGCGTAGAGGGAGAGTTTCCAATCTCAGGCTACCACTACTTCTCCCATTCATAAGGGTACAGGAGAGGTCATATAGTTCTCCAGGGTGATACAGCCCTACACATCAAGCATTTCCAATTTAAGGTACAAGCTCTGGGCTCACAGCTGTCCTAAACTGGCAGGTAAATGTAACAGCATTCTAACGTGTAGGTTCATGAAGCAAGGGTGGTCTGGAGTCCTTGATTTGGGGGTGGATCTCGGCTCTGCAGGCATCAGTCATATGAACACAGTCACATTTCCTGCCCTCCAAGCCCCCCTTGGAGTGGGAGAGGAGTGGGGGTGAGCAGATGAAGAAGGTCCCTAAAGTTCTTTCCATCTCTAACATCCTACAATGCTCTGACAAACACAATAGAAATGCCTGTCCTGAGTCGTGCCCAAATAAAGCAGAAGTTATCACAATGAGGGTGACGGTGATCCGGAAGGAAATTCACAAAGGCAACCAGGCTCAGAAGTAGCCTGCAATTTCACAATCCATCACTGGGCTTTGTCTGAAAAGATTATTGAAAGAAGAGATACGTCTTGGAGTGACCAGAAGAATAATTCCAATCATGCCTCCTGCAATAATGTGCTTTATATTCGTTTTGATTTCAAGGTGTCTGATGTAGTTTCCAAAACATTCTTGCAAATGTCAAACTCACTGTCAACCCTAAACCACCTGGAAAAAAATAACTGACAGGCAGCTAAATTAAGGAGCTATAATTTTGCTGAAGTGTTTCAGGGACCTTTTAAGCCACACGAACCAAATTGATATTGCTTCCATAAAGTCCAGAAGCTGCTTGAGTTAGGATAGACCACAAAACTTGCTCTCCTTCACACACACACACACACACACACACACACACACACGGTGGTAACTATCTAAAGAAATGAATGTGTTAATCAGCTTGAATATGGTGACTGTTTCACAGTACATATGTGTATCATATTGTACACCTAAAATGCATACACTTCCTAAATTGTTCGATATACCTCAATTTTTAAAAAATTGACCTTGTGGGGCACCCGGGTGGCACAGTCGGTTGAGCAAAGGACTCTTGATTTAGGCTCAGGTGGTGATCTCAGGGTCTTGAGATCCAGCCTGGGTCTGGCTGCTCAGCACCAAGTCTGCTTGTCCCTCTCCGTCCATCTCTGCCCCTCCCCGTGCACACACACTCTCTCTCTCAAAAATAAATAAAATCTTTTAAAAAATTGACCCTGTGTGAAATGAACCCTTTCTCACCACAGGACCCCCCTTCACCCCACTGGCCATTCTGAGCTTCCCTTGACCCACAGCACATAAGTAATCCTTCTGAAGCCTGAACCCCAGCCTCACACCCTGTAGCCTTCTTGCTTTCCAGAGGGCAGCAGAACTGGCTAGCACCCTTCCCCTTCACCCATAACCTGGCTCTGCGGAATGACAGCCTCTGGTCATTCTGCAAGTAGTGGGCTCAAGGTGTGCCTCCCTCACGGGTCAAGCCGAGCCTCTGGACCAGCTGCTACCGACTGGTCTTGGAACTAAACGCCGTTCAGGGGAGACTCTGGTGACAGGCTCTCCTCCAAACCAGTGTGGGTCGGGGGATAAAGATTCAGGAAGGCAAGGCTCTGGACTCCTATCCTAAAGACCTGAGAGAATCACAATGGTCAGGGGAGGGGCTGCATATGGGCAGAGCTGTTGCTGGCAGAGCTCAATGACTTGCAGAAGCAGCCACAGGAGGGGAAAGAGGTAGCTCCGTCTGCTGAGGTGAGAATAAAAACCCACAAGCAAGTAATACAGTGATCCCTGTCCCCGTCCAAGGGTCACGGCAGGCCACTTCATCTCATCGGGCCTCATTTTCCTCCACTATAGCGTGAGTAGGAAGACCCCACACTTCACAGGATGAAGTGGCTCAGCATTACTATTCTCCTATTCCATTAGACTTCTTCAGTTACCTGTTGGTGATCTGGGCCCTGCAAGTTTGCCCTTGGCATGCCTCTAGTCCCCTAGGATCACAGCAGTGCCCACAGCCTGAGGTGGGGCAGGGAGAACACCAACCCAGGGCAATTTTTCCAGATCCTGGGTAGGGCCCTATCTTCCAGGGTCTCTGACACAGTTCCTCGATCTTGAAGGAAAAGCCTGGGTCTCATGAAGCTTCCTGAGGGTTTGCCCCGCCTCTGCTTCAAACACTGCAGATGGAACAGAATCTAGTACCCCTATCATTACAGGGAGAGTGGGGGCAAGAGTTCCACTTGGCAGTTCCATTAGCAACCACAGAAAGAACCTACAGCCTCTAGCCACAGGGGTGTTCCCGCCTACCAGCAGCGCCTCCGGGGAGCACGTGGGCCTGACTCCAAGGTGAAGGGCGGTGGACACTCTCTGCGGAGGGACCAGCATGGCAGACCCAGCTCCAGGATCGAAGCCTCATAGCCCCCCTCCTACCAGCTCTTCTGAAATGTTCTGGGGATTCTGCTCCTCGGCCACTTCCTTTCTGAAGCCCTGGGAACGAGCCCTAAACAAAACACCTGCTGACTATTTAGTCAGGGTGAAACAAGCTAGAGGAGGTGTGAAATGGGCTGATTTATGTTAGGAAGAGGGTGGATCCAAGAGAAAAATAAGGAAGGAGAAAATTAAGGACACCAAGGTAAAGCTAGAAGATGAGCACGTGCCAGAGGGAGGTGGGAGGGAAGGAGGACAAAGGCAGGTAGGCTGAGTGAGGGAGAGGTTTGGGAGGGACCCACTGGGGCAGATGCTGCCCCAGCATCCCTTCAGCGGCCATGGGGCAGGCAGATCCAGGACATCCATCCATGGTCCATCGAAACAAAACATTACCAAGTGCCTATATTGTGTGCCAAGTATCTTACTGGTTTCTGGAGACAGAGATGAAAAAACACAGTCCTTAGTCTAGAAAAGGAAAGAAACGTAAGCTAAATGCAACTGCATTTTCCCATCCTGGGCTGTCCCTAGAAGGGTCCGGAATCCAGGGCATTTCAACCAGCATGGGCTAACCGGGATAACTGCACAGGAGAGGGCCACACCATCAACGTATGACATAGGTCCCTTGGACTGTCCTTAAAGAAAGAAATTTCAAATTGAACGCTAACGACGCTGTCGGAGGGAAGTGAGGCTCAGCACCCTGTGGCCCATCCTCCCACGCACAGTGCAGGGAATATTTTCCCCAGTTGCCCATGCAGAAGGCCAGGCCTCGTCCTAACCCTGTAGAGGTTGTCCTGGAAACGCTTGCAGGCAGAAGTGACCCTTCTAGCCGGGCCTTAAATCATGAGGAGCCATCCACAGATGATGGGGAAGGAGACATTCTAAGCAGGGAAACATGTGGAAAGGGAGCAAGGTCCAACCAAATCAGCAGGTGGGAGAGCAAGCGTGGCCCAGCGGCAGCCTCACCATGCTAGGAGATGCAAGGCAGATGAAGTCGAAGAGAGACCAAAACCCAAGGCTGAAACCAGCCCTCTCCATCACGTAGCTGTCTTCCTTTTTTTTTTTTTTAAGATTTTATTTATTTATTTGAGAAAGACAGCATGAGCAGGGGGAGGGACAGAGGGAGAAGCAGACTCCCTGCTGAGTGCAGAGCCCCACTCGGGGCTCCATCTCAAGACCCTAAGATCATGACCTGAGCCAAAGGCAGACGCTTAACCAACTGAGCCTCCCAGGCACCCCTCCATCATGTATCTTTCACTGGAAATTTCTCCCCCATTGCACATGAATGCTTTTAGGTTGGGTGTACTCCCCAGTTCATTATAGGCCTGTCCTCTCCTAGGGCTTGGCCCAGTGGATCTTTACGTTACCAGCCTGACCCTTCTACGCATCCGAGTTCAGTTCGTGATCCGTGAGCCGAGTAAGAAAGAACCTAGTTTGCTACATCCTGAAGGGCAGGAGATATGCAGCCACTGACTAGACATATAAATGGAGACTGGCCCTCACAGAGTGGCCAGTGACATAAAAGATGCCCTAGGGATTACTCTCAGACCTGGTAATGCTACATCCACAGATTTATCCTCAAAAATCGCTTTTAAAAGATACAATGTTACTTATATGGCCCAAGAAGGATCAGCAGTCTTGTCAAAACACAGGGGCTACCACTAGGGGCCGAGCTAGTCAAGCTGCCTGTTTCAGACTCAAAAAGGACTGTGCCAGGCTGGGGGGGTAGGGAAGGAAGGAGACAAGAGGGTGCACAGGTGTCGGGGAGGGAGAAGGTGGAGGCAGCACAAGAAAGAAGGAGGGGCCTTCCTGCTGGGGACCAGGATGGTCAGGAAATGACCAACAGGAGGCCTGGCACAGGGCACAGCCACAGGCTTGTAGGCCATCAGGGCAGGGGAAGAGCCCATCCCCACCCCCCCCGTGCCCTACCCGCCCCCCCCCCCGTGCTGATGCCACCTGCGAGCGAAATGAGGAGCTCCTCTGGTTAACAAAACTCGGGAGAACAGGGATCTTTTGGTCGCAATACATCACTGCAGATTTAGTATCTGTTGTGGGTTTCCCATTAAGAGGTCTTTCGCAGATAACCTCATGCTGAGGTCTTACAGGAAGGTCAGATGTTGGGCTAACAGGAGGTCATGTGCAATGCCTCAGAAGCTGTCTCCCCCTGGACAGGCGGGCGACTTCTCCAATAGCGGAGCTAGCAAGTCGCTAAGCGTCTAGGGACAGCCGGGCAAAGCATGTAAAGCCGGTCACATGAGGGAAGTGTTTTGCACTCAGTGAAAATGACAAGTATGAAGGTTATGAGGCAATGTGGGGAGAAAAGCATTAATAATGCTAAGTGAAAGAAGTCTAGCACAAGTCTCTATATAATGTCATCCGTGTAAAGAATACGTACGCAGATGGATAAAGACAGGGAGCTATGGGTAATTTTTCAAACTATCTTTATTGTTACAGTGCTGTGTTAATATTACAATCCAGTATTAAGTAAGAGAGAAACACACACACACAGTAGTTCTCAAACTATGGGGTGGGGCTGGTACAGTGGTTCGTTAACTTTGGCCCACCTGGGGCCACTTACAGGGCTTATTAAACAGATTGCTCGGCCCATCCCCAGGGTTTCTGAGTCAGTAGGTCTGGGGTGGGGCCTGAGAATTTGCATTTTTAATAAGTTCCCAGATGATGCTGGTGGCACTGGGCCCACACTTGGAGAATCACTGGGCTAGTGTGTGGTCTCTATGCAAGTACGAACCTGGAGGGGCACCTGGGTGGCTCAGTCATTGAGCGTCTGCCTTTGGCTCAGGTCATGATCCCGGGGTCCTGGGATCGAGCCCCACAACGGGCTCCCTGCTCAGTGGGGAGTCCGCTTCTCCCTCTGCCTCTCCCTTTGCTTGTGCTCTCTCTCTGTCAAATGAACAAAATCTTTAAAGAAGTTTTTTAAAAAAGTATGAACCTTGAGCTGCTGAGGAGGATGTCAGGAGCTAATATGGCCAGGTCACTGGGGTCGCTGCCCTGATCAGAAAGTTCCTCATGGCTCACAGAGACTGAGATTCTGTTACAGATGGGGGAGGTGCCACCCCCGTAGTTTCCGGGGTGGGGGGGGGCATGGTGTGTCTGACTGCAGGGCTCCCCAGTAGACACATCTTTAAGGCACCTGTCCATTTAAGGACTCTCTCCCTGGGCGACTGCTCTTCCACATCTGCTCCTCTCTGCAGCCCCCTCGGACCCAGAACATGGGCTTCACCCCATAAGGACCCATGAGTGATCTACTCCTACTGCCATCTTTCATCTGTGAAGAAACCAAGGCCCAGAGTGTTAAACCAGGCAGTTGCCACGCAGCTGGCTGGTGGCAGCGCTGAGCCTAGAGCCCAGGACTCCTGGCTCCCGGGCCACAGCTCTTTCTCTGCTATTATGCTCTGGGCTCTCGAGAGTCAGCAGAGCTCCTCTGCCAAGGCTCAGTCACTAATAGAGATATCTGCTGGCCTGGCCACCCACAGCCTTTCACCCCGAGCAGGTGTTGCTGATTAGAAGCTTCTGTGCTGGGGCCGGCACTCCCGGTGTGGGGGTCACAAGCATGCTGCCACTGCCCAAGTTCAAACTGAGACCCTCCTGGACCACAAGTGCCATGGCTGCCAGGAAACTTCTTCCTGGGGTCTGTGCTAAGCAGTTCCCAGCTGGCTGGCCCTTGGGAGACTCAGCACCCCCTCTACACCCAGCACTTTGGTATTCATGACCCTCCTTTGAAAAAGCATTTTGGCAGTGGGAGTCTGCCCTGTGAACTTGCCATAATTAAAGCCACCCAGAGAGACTCAGCAGAGGTTCAAATCTGATTTCAGGCCTGAAATCAGTCAGCCCAGGGTTCTGGGAGGCACACATTGCCTGCTGTCCCCCAGCTCCAGCTCACAGGCTTCCAGTGGTCTCCACGAGACATTCTGGTACTGTACCTTGCTGGCAGATGCAAAACCAAAAGGTTCGAAGTGCAGAGTGCATTTCTGGGTAAAAATTTCTGCACTCCTTGCCTCATCCACCCCCATCCCCCTTTCTCACCCATCCAAAGGATACAGAGAAGCCATTCTTTCTAATAGAGTCTGTTACTGCTATTGTAATAAACTTTTGCTAGGGTGAACAAAGAATCAATATCTGCTAATGGAAAAAGATCGGTACTAGTAATATCAAAGGATCTGGTTCTTAATAAGTCAAACTGTGCTTCAAATAAGAGGCCCCACATAGATGCTGGCAGAAATCTCCTTAAAGGGGATTCAGGCCACCTTCAGGTTTGGGATTTTGCCAGCCAAGAATGTCAAATGTAATTAATGTAAAATCATGCAGGCAAACTGGCCTGGTTTTTACCCTCTGGCTGGGTCCACCTCTATAGCAGGTGAATTATTCCCAAAAAACAACCTTGTGATCATTACTTTCAGTAAGATGGATCACGATGGACTTTCCACACAGCTACATAATATGAGGTGTCATTAGAAATTAAGGCATAACTTTAAAGCTCCGTTCTACAGATAAGGAACCCAAGTCAGATCCAGAAAGTTTGAATGGCTTACCCAAGGTCTCACACTGAATGAATTTGGGCTTGGACTCAGTCCTCTTGAGCCCCACACCCCTCTGCTTCTTTTTCAAAGTTTCAGGAAAGTCTGTTTCTTTTTTTAAACCTAAGTGCAATGATACAGTGAAGAAAGCACCTACATATTGCTTGTGGCTATCCCTAGGAATATCTGCTTCCACTAGACTAAGATCTCTTTAAGGAAAAGGACTTTTGATTATTTGCCTTTATACATTCAGCACTTAGCATATGGCAGTCCATTGTATACATGGGCTGCATGTTGGTAGTTACAAGAGTTGACAACTTGAACTAACCTTAGGTAAAGCTGATAATAAAGCTAAAACTAGTTTAAAAATTCCAGTCAAGTGAAACAGAGGATTTCCTTGGGGTTTGAAGTGCTTAATAATAGCTAATATGTATTGAGTACTTACTATGTATCAGGCACTATTTTATAATTTACACGGAGTAACTTATTTATTGGTTACCAAACAAGGCCAGTGATATCACTGTCCTCAGTTTACAGACTGGGAAACTCGGGCAGAGTAGAGAAGGACTGTGTGATACCCAAGAGCATGTACTAAGCGGCCCAGCAGAGATTCGAGCTCAGACCGTAAGACAGCAGAACCCATGATATTAACGTTATGCTATATTGCCTCTGGGCGGGCGCCTGACCAGAAGGGCGGATGAAGTCCTGAAGATGCCTTGCAGTTAAGCAAGCCAAGTGTTGTTTGCTGTTTGTTCCTGGTCGGACTGTAGGAGCAAGGGCTATGAGGATCCCCTAAAACCACACCAGAATCATCAGTGCCCTAGGGAATACAGCATCTTATGCATACAAGTTGCCTTAATGTTTGCCAAACGATTCAACCCAAGGAATAGATGATCTATCCACTAAGCACCAATGAGCTGCTGAGACCATCAGAAGTGTAAGCCTGCAACCCAGAAAGGGGTGTCACTAACAGATCAAGTCAAGTTCCAGGAAGACACGATCTTTCCAGGGCCCTTCAGAGGTAAGGCCTTAATCTGATGGGGAGTGGGACACTGTTATTAAGCAGGAACCCAGGGCAGTAATGGCTCCCATCTGAAAATCCGCACAGAAACCTCCAATAGAATGCTGATTTTGTGGACCTAATACTCAACTCCATTCCTGGGCAAAGAAGTGAGGGAAAATTCCCTCTAGCAGTGGCCAAGATGGGACAGCCATATGTACAAGAACAGGAATGACTACGACCAGATGTTTGTACAAGTCGTGAGGGCTGGGCTTTGTCCCCCAACCCCCTTGATGTTGGTCCTTGTGGGGCGGCAGGCACCTGCGGGGTTGACCCGTGTGTGTTCCCCTGCTCCCATCCGTGATGTGGCCTCCTGCAGGCGAAGACACAGGAGTGAGCTTGGTGCCTTATTTACCGACGGGCTGCCATTCTGAAAAATCCAAAGTTGAGGGACCTGCTGCTGGTGAATGGGCACCTCCCATCAATCCCGACTCCCTGCTGGTGTTCGCTGGTGAAGCCCTCGGCCCCTGCTTCCCCGAACACATCCCATTCCTACTGAGACACCCACAGAATTCCGGGCTCCACGAAATGTCATTCCACTGGGGCATTCAGAGAAACACATAAGCATATGAATTCGAGTCTGCAAATACATTTGTGGTAGTGCCCCGAATATGGAGCTTTTCACCCACCTCAAGGGCCAAAGATCCATCCCACGCGAGCACATGCGGTGCCCACGCCAGTAACTTCTGATCAGGTGAAGTCAGACAATAAGTCAGATTGCGACAGAGCTGGTGCTAGCCTTATTTTTTTCTAAATTTATTGCAGAGAGTGAGGCAGAAAGAGAGGAAAAAGCAGCAAGGGGAGGAGCAGATATGTGTCTGTACAAGCCAATTCCAAAAGTCTTTTGTCTGTTCAAATATACAAGAGATCTCGAAGACAAAATTGAGGGGAAAATGCAAACGCAATGGTGAAGCTCTCTGAACGTTTCCAAGCAAAGAGCCCTGACGGAAGCAGCTACATCTCTGTGATCGTTTTCCTGCTGATGTACAGTGGGAAGGACACGGAAGACTTACACTGTCGCCCTGCCTGTCATTGACTAGCTATAAGACCTGCAGCAAGTCATATAATATTTCCGAGACTTAATCTAGTGATCCGTAAACTGGACACTAAGACCTTCCTCATCGGGTTCTGTAAGACCCGTAGGTACAGCACCGAGCCTGGGTCCTAGAGCACAGGATTTGCTAAAGTAGCAGCTGCTCTTATTTCATGTCTAACACGGAGCAGCAGAGATGCTGGGGTCTCCCCACTCCTACTGAGGCAGCCAGCCGATCCCATACCACAAGGCCCTGGATTTAGGAGAGTAGCAATTTTCCCCTCTACTCTACCTATCCATAATCCTCAAATTATATTCTTTGAGTTCAACTTCTGCACTTTCTTATCATAAACTCCACAGGCGAAGTGTTCTGGGACCAAGAGGATCCTAGGAATTTGGCCTGGAGAACAAAAGCCCATCAGCTCACCCGCACTGAACAGAAGGAGGCTTGACTCCTCCATCAATCAGCCTAATAGCAGGGGAAAACGTCTCCACTGCTGTTCCCTGTGTTTGCAGATAAGCCAGGAACGGGGTGTGCAGTGTGCCGGGGGGAGGGCAAACGCCACGGCTATGGATGCTAACGTGGCAGGAGTCGCGCACCTGCCCTCAGGTCTGGCCCACACAGTCTTTCCGTGGATTCCAAAAGCCGGTGGCCACAACGCTGACCCCACAGCCAAGGCCCTCCTCATACCCTGCACAGGCTCAAAACTCTCCACGGCCTCCGTGGTCTACCCCATCAGGCCCATGCTCCTCCATCTGACTATGAGGGCTCATCATGATCTGACCCATTCCCACTGCTTCCCTCTTGATCCCCACAGCCCCCTGACGTCTGCCTTCTCTCCTGGTGTCCCCAGAGTTCCATAAACTGCATGTGTCTGGCCCCTGTGCCTCCAGTCCTACTGGCTTCCTTCCTGGAGCACCCACCTCCTCTCCCCAGAAAGACCAATCTCGACCTCGGCCACGGGCCAGTGCCTGCCCTGCTTCCTCCATGAAGCCCACCAAGGCAGCAGCACAGAGCTGTGTCGCAGCACCGTCACGCAGGCCTGGCTTTGAGCCCACATCCCAGCCAACCAGCTAATTGTGGACAATTTACCTAACCTTTCCAGTCCTTGGTTGGCTATTTGGCCAATGACAACAAGAGTTAAGTGCCTCACGGACTGGATGGGGGACTAAGTAAGATCAGGCTTGTAAACACACTTAGCACAGAGCTTGGCACACCGTTAAACCCTTACGGGAAATCCCAGTTTTACCTTTAAAGGCATCTCAGCCACTTTTTGTTGTCGACCCTCCACTTTGAAACCCTCATAAACGGCAGCTATGATCTTAATGATTATTCCCTGACTATCCAACCTTCTCTTACAAACTCCCGCAGCGCCTACAGCCTGCTTCACATCATTCAGAGTTACTCGTTCTGGTTTCTCCGATCTTAGCTTTGTCTAATTGCAGGCTTGCTCCCTTTGTTCACATCCGGAGAGAGGGAGGTGGGGGTAGATTCATGTCGACTGGATCATTTCCGCCGCTAGGAACACGGTGGCTGTGGAAGTCAGATTCTCTGAGATTCGGTTTAGTTCTCCAGAAACCGGCAAAACTGCACTTGCCCTGCTTACCTTGTAACGTGACGGCAGGAAGCAAAAATAAAGTGCTATGTGGACGCGCATGTTCGACCTGCAAAGCACTACACATGCCTAAGGAATCTGTTTATCTTATTTGCAAGCGTGCTGAAGATAATCTCTGTGGAGTTCCCTTGGAAAATTACTCTAAACACTTGCGGCTCAATGAGGCCTGTGATTGTAATAGTCTATTTCTTAATTCCTAATTGGACCCCTCAGGCTCATATGGCAGCAGCTGCCCAGCAGGGCCAATGACACCCAGGGAGAAAGCCCCGAGCAGAGCTGGAGGTGAAAGGTGGTGGGACCCGCCGCCCCGGTGAGAAGAGCTCACGGCGTCCTCCCAAAGCAGACGAAACGCGAGGTGCAGAGGTGCAGAGGTATCAAAGGGAACAAAAGAGCTCACGGCAGAGTAGGCAGAGTAAAGGGGGCGGGGGATTGGCAGAGAAAAGGGAGTCTGGCAAACTGGGTCCAGCCTTACGCGCCTTGCTAAGGAGTCCAAACTCTAACGTGGCCGGGGGACCAAATCTCCTTTTCTCCCTTCCCAACTGGGAGGAATATTTCTCTTTGCTGCTGTTGACTTTGTTCAGGCAAAAAGCTGAGAACAAGACACAAATAATTATGTCACTCCCAAAGTGTAGGGACCATCTGGGGAAGCCTGGTGCCAATTCTGCGTTTATCATGTGTGGGGTCAGGGAAATTGGGGAAAGAGGTGAGGGCCAGCAGAGAGGTTTGGGGACTGATGGCATTCTTCCTGTGTCTGACGTGAGGGACAGTGCACTGAAGCAGATGTCCTCCATAATATGCGTGCTGCCCCAATCTCAAACCCGCGCCACCTCCACGTGGCGAATTACGTCCTTTCTGACTTTCAAGTGCCTTCTGGTATTTATCTCCTTCCTGATCTTGTCCCAAAATAATATACCCTAAAAATAACCAATGAATTAAGTTTTTTGCAGCCACCCAGCATGACACAGAGAGCTCTGTTTCTTCATCGGGGTTGCAGAGAGGATGCACTGGGCACGTATGGCCTGAAAGCATCCCCAGAGGATTGTGATATGGCCTGGTCAAGCAGCATCAGCACAGGATGGTGAACAAATCATCCTCACGGTTAGGAAGGGCCAAAGTCAGAAAAGGATTAGAATTATGGAGAGGAAACATGGCTCATACTTAGGATACATTTTCTAATGACTAGCCAATGTCACACGTGTATGTGACAGTACATCCCGGAACAAAAATGCCAGAACCTTTATGTCTCCATGGTAACCCTGGCACATATCTGCTCAAGTAAGTGTTCCCACACTGACTGGCTCATTTGGCAGGAGAACAGACCCACGTGCCAACCCATAAGGCTGACCCAACAAGACCTCACAAGTAAAAAAACCATCAGGCATTTTTAACAAAGTGTATTTTCTTCCTTGTTCACCATGACAAGCAATGATATTCCCCCGATATTCTAGATATGTAATATGGACTGGAGAAGACACCATGCATCATGGAAGGTCTCAACTCTATCTTGGCCAGGGGACCAATCTTTTTTTCCCTGCCCAACATGGACTGGCAGATGAAGAAGAGAAAAAGTGTTTAGAACAAGGGGGAGGCATTTTACAGGTCATCAAAATGTGGGCCCCTTCAGGCTATGGGCCAGGCCTTCATTCTCTGTGCTGACAGGGCAGATGAGGTGGTTACTATTCTTACAGTAATTATTGTTGGATGAATACATGAATTCATGAGAACTGAGATTACATTGAAAGAAGAGTATTTCTAATGGTTTCAATGTGAAATCTCTTTCCTTAGGAGTCTCATACATTGGATGATTCTTTGCCTTTTTTGCTATTTCTTGACCCAACACATGAATGCTATGCCACCATATGTAACAGAACCAAAGAATTCTATCTTGAAGAACACTTCTTATCTTCTCTTGGAAAATAGTGCCACATAATAGAAGGAGTATGAAATTTAGAGGCAGAAAATCTAGATTTACATCCTGCCTTTGCCATTTACTGGCTGTGTGGTCTTGGGCAAGTCATTTCATTTCTAGAAACATAATGGTTTCCTCAGCTGTAAACAAACGTACTAACTACCTAGTGGTTTAGACAATGAAAACAACATGTGAAAGCATTTCGTACCTGCAAAACATGGTACCAATGTTGGTTGTTGTTAAACCAGAGAGCAAAAATAATAACAGAAGTTTAAATCTCTGTCTACCCTTACTGGGGACTCAATGTGTTTCTTCTGCAACTAGAATGTATGTGTCAAGTATCCATCAAGAATTAGATGATGGGACTTTGCCTCTGTGGATACTTCAGTTATGAATTCACGGTTTCATAATTGCATGGGAGAATGGGTGAATGGCTCTCTTCCCGTATCTGCTATGAGTTATATAAGGATGATTTTAAACCTGGAAGTATGATGAATGATTTTCATGTATGTATTTTTCTTCCTATGACTGTTTAAACAAACAGTTTTGTGATTAATGGGCCCTAATGAAGTTAAATAAATTATGGAGGGGTGCCTGGTTGGCTCAGTCGTTTAAGCATCTGCCTTCGACTCAGGTCATGATCCCAGGATCCTAGGATTGAGCCCCACATCGGGCTCCCTGCTCAGCAGGGATCCTGCTTCTCCCTCTCCTGCTCACCCTGCTTGTGCTCTCTCTGTCAAATAAATAAAAAAAATCTAAAAAAAATAAACTGAGCTGTCCATAATGCATAAATAGAATGACCATTAATGACCATTACCTAGCATATATTGTACTTATTTTATTCCATACTTCATCTTTAACATCAATCCTCATTCTAAAATCAAATTTTGATATACTGTAAATTCCCATAATTCTTTTATATTGCCTTAATTTCTGATGGACTCGTAAAGCATAAAGTACCACAAGTCAAAGGCAAGTAAAGGTCAAAAGATGACCCTTTCTTAACTGTGCCTGAGAGTAATTTATATACTGTATATAAAATCAGTCTCCATAGGTGGTATTTAGCTTGCTGTAATT
>NC_138370.1:43207479-43250427 GCF_054177405.1 Leptonychotes weddellii | reverse complement strand
ACTCCAACAACACTCAGTTTGTTTCCTGCGATTAAGAATTCCTCATATCAGTGAGATCATATGATACATGTCTTTCTCTGTTTGTACAAGTCCCATTTCTTAGCTGAGAGGAAGAAACTATTTTTCTTCCTTAAAAAGAAAAAAAGCTCTATATGAAAAGAGCCACATTTCAACGGTATCTAAAAGACCATCTTACTCTTTAATATTTAACATAAATATAAAACCATTACAAACTTTACATCAACTATTCATCCTTAACTACTCAGTCACTAATTAATATAATCGTTTGTCCCCCAGAACCAAATGCAGAATTTATCTCAAACTCACTAAAAATCCTCAGCTTGTATTCTGACATTTGCTCCTTTAGCTGTTGAACTTCATGCCTTTGCTCCAACACACCTGTGGGATGTGCTCCCTTGATGACACAGCTGTGTTCCAGAACCACAACTCCATTTTCTTACTAAGCTCTTAGAGGCAACCTGAGCGGGAAGTCTTGCTTTGTTTCTCTGGCTATTAGATCGTCTAGATGGCCTTTCAGAGTTGCCGGCCCATCTCCCAGCGACAGAGAGGTACAAGCACCTGTGGGCAGCAAACACCACAAATCCCTTTACTACAAGGAAGAAAGTGATGTTCCACTCTTCCTTACGGGAGAAACATCCCTCCAGCCCGGGAGAATCCGGAGATGTTGGTTCATTTAAATATCATCTCTCTCTCTCTCTCTCCCCCTCTGGTTCCCTTAGTAACGACTCTAACTCAGGGTCAGGTACAAACTGTTTCACAACTGCTTTATAAAAGAGCTTTTATCTTTTATCACAAAACAGTGCACCTTGCAAACAGCATTTGTGCAGTTAGGTAGGTAGGGTTTTAAATTCACATCTAGAGGGTTCCATCACTAGAAGCAATCATGGGTGGGACGCTGTTACAACAGCTTTGGCTTCGGCCCCTCTCTGAGTGGCATCTGCAGCCTTCCCCCCAGGACTTAGGTAGATCAACAGCCATAGTCCTGGCAGGGGTCACTCGTTCATCTTCCAATTTTGCAAAGGAAAACAAGTTTTAGGAAGTCAAATGATAGTGTTGCATTTGATCTTGGTTTTAACTTCTCAGTGTTTTCAAAATTGGGATTGTTCTGATCAGATTTCCAAGGCCGGGGGTTCGAGAAGAGGCCTTAAAATGACCCATTCTGTAAAAATTTGTATTTTAACTTTCAAAAATGTATCATAATCACCCTTGTATCACGGTTCACCATTGTATTAAACTAAGAATACTGAGCTAAGGAATTTTCGAGTTGGAATGGACATTTTAACACACTTGTACCAAGCTCCGTGGCAGTGAAGCATCCTTTCTATAGTTTCACGACAAATGGTCATCCTGCTGTTGCCTGATTTTCTTGTGCGGGGCATTCACTCCTTTGCCAGGAGGGGAAGTCTACTGATAGGCAGCTCTGTTCACGTGGAAATCCTTTCTGATGAGCTAGCATCTGCCTCTTTGCCACTCTCACCCTGAGTCCTCTCCCATCCCCCCCCCGCCCCCACCCCGAGTAAGTGAGCACACCCTTTCTCTCTTCCAAGGACAGCCCAGCAGGATCTTGAATGCAACCTTCCCACCTCCTGCATCGTTTTCTTCTCAAGCTAAATAGAACTGCTTTCTTGAACCTTCCCCACAAGGCCTCTCTCATTGTAGGTGCCCCCTTCCAGGTATGCTGTGGGTGTCCAGGTGTGCCAGGCTGTCCCCAGTACTAGATATGATGCTCCAGTATGCAGAAGCACAAAGAGGCCAGACCAATGCCAGATACAGAGCAACGGGGTACCTCTATAAGGAGCTCTCTTGGGCTTCCTGGGTTCCAATCTGCCTCTGATATTTACTTGAGATGTGCCTTGGTTGGCTCATCTCTATAATGACAACACAACTTCACAGGGTTATTATTAATACACGGAATTAAATCATATTGGATAAGAACATATATAAGGTTACCTCGTACAGTGGCCCATGAGTATACTCTCAGTGGACTTGTAGCTAGGACCAGTAATGCTAATTGGAACACAACAAAATCAGGAGTTTAAGTAAATGAAAACCAGCTTTCTCAGATGAAGTACTATGGGGCTGTGTCTAGAGGTCAACACAACCAATTTCACTCTGTACTGTCTCAGCAACGCATTGAGTCACTCATTCACTGAGCATGCGCTGAGCATATACCTGTGGTGCTAAGGATCCAAAAGATGAGTAAAAAAGGCCCTGAGCGCAGGGAGTCTACAGGAAGGATGTACGGTCCCAACAATGAAGGATAGCTAGTGGGATGGGTATGTCAGAGCAGTGAGCCGGGGGCTCTGGGAGCACGGAAGATGGCCTCTAGCTGGGGTTGAGAGAAGGCTCCCAGAAGGAGATGCCACCATCCGGCCAAAAACCAAACCTAACCACCACTGCAGCCTCGGTTCCCATCTCTGACACTCACGTTAAGACCTAGACTGAACAGCTTGCCTAGATCCCAGAATGTCTGGGTCCATATGGGGCTGATGGCTGCCACCGTCTCTACCATCGGCTCAAGCAGAATTCCAAAGAGGCTTGCGAGGCCCGGCTCAGCCATCACCCAGTGCCCTGCCCAGCCCAGGAGTAGGTATAAGCATCCCTTGCATCTTTTCAGCTCAGGCTGCATGCCCGTGGTACAGGGTGCCAAACTGTAGGCAGGTGGCTTTGGTATAAATTTAGAGCCCTTTGCTTCCTCTGCCCACTCATAACTTCACACTTTTCCCAAAGCTGCCTTCGACTGGAACAGCTTCCCTCAAAGAAACATGAAACCTCTTCTCTTTTTCTCTTCGGGGGAAAAAAAAAAAACAAAAAAAAACCTCCTTTGAGCCCATCTGCTCTGGAAAGCCATCCAGATTCAATGGTTGTTTTTCCACAAGGCCAACATCACAGGTCCCCAGGTGTTCTCCAAATCCTGCAGAAATCTCTTCTGTCATGAAGCAGCAGGGGAGTAAGGCAGGAAAGGCTGCTACGCTTACATAAGAACTAACAGGTGACGGAGGGTCTCTCCCACAGCCCTAATGACTAGTTGAGATCCGGTGGGAGAGGGGGAGGAGGTGGCAAAAGAATATGCCCAAGAGCCAGGAGTTCTGGGTTTATGACTCCATCCTTCCGTTAAGTAGCATGTGACCTTGGACCGGGCATCCCACCTTCACGCATCTCAGCTTTCCCATCTGGGCAACGAGGAAGCCTGACAAGAAGAGTTAAGACAGGTCTTCCTGCCCTACAGCCAGAGCTTAGGAAGGTATCCGTTCTCCCTGAGACCAGGACAACTGCTTCAGCCCCTAGTCCTGATCCTCTTCTATCTAGAGCCAGGCAAGGAAAAAGTTAATGTTCTCAGTCTGTAAGTAGTTCCTGCTGTTGCCGATAAAATTAAATGGCATGGCTATTTTGGTGGAAAATCAGGTAAAAATGCTGAAAAATAAACTCTCCGTCAAATGCCAGCCCCCCCCCACCCGCCCCATGTTCTTTTTTTATGCCCATTTGGTATTTGTTTTTAATTCTGGCTGATTGTCAATTTTAAAACCTGATGCATAGAGTGGCTTGCTATTCCGGAGGCGTTATTTTAAGATGAAACAATGTAAATTCTGACTTTGGATGGCAGATGGCTGGCAGTTCACTGTTTGGCAAACCAACTGGTATGGTATGTTGGAAATTCAGAGCAGCAGGTATGCAGTTCAATTTGAAACCACCACAGATGCTCGGAGGGAGCGGGGGAGGGGCACAAGCTGGTCAGGAAATTAAGAACAGTACTCTGAGCTCAGAGGGGAAAAAAGATGATAATTAGCTGAAAGTTTGCTTCTTCCAGTCTCTACTTTTTCTTTTTTCTTTCTGTCTTTTCTTTTTTCTTTTTTTTTTTTTCTTTTGTTTGTTGGTTTGGTTTGGTTTGGTTCGGTTTGGGTTGCTTCTTAGAAAACCAGGAAGATCCTTAGAAGTCAGTCCAGTGAAAAGCTGCTGATTTTGCTCCATAGCTGTCGGTTTGGCAAAGCTCAGCCTCAGTGAGGAATTCAAAGGTGAGGAAAAAACCGATAAGGGGAAGCTCAAACATGTTCTCCAACAGAGAGGCTCCAAGAGCCATGTTACATAAGAAGCCAACCTGCGAGATGATTTTTAAGACAGGATCAGTTAAGAATATTTCAAGAAGGAAGGACTCATTGTTTAGGAAAGACCTACACACATGTGTTTCTACATCCAGGGAATTTCCCAAAACAGTCGGAGGGAGGTAACGTCTACTATGCATTTCAATCAGATTCTAGGTGGTATAGATGGTATCTGGAATACCAATCTGCAGAGGGACTGAACTCTGCCCAGACATGCCCATCACTGAAAGTCTATTCAAAGTCAGTGAGGGCACAGTCTACTTTTAAAGAAGGTCATTCAGGTTGCAAATCTCAAATTGTCAGGCTCCTGTCAAAAGGAATGTCAAAACAAGTCATTAGAACAAGAACTCTTGATGTGTGTGTGTGTGAAAATTGAGCTATTTCTCATTTCCTCCAAATTTGTCTGATGGCTGGAAGGCAAGCAGGGGGTACCTAAGTGCCCTACAATTCTTTCCCTAAAAGTGAAAAGGAGACCTCACAAGGGAACCGGGATAGAGATCTACCAGATAGAATTTTGAGACTAACAATCTCTCTCAAACTACCCTTGTATTAAGGGTCCTCTGGTACATTCAAGGCTTGAGGAGCTTCCTTAGATGATTCTGGGAAGCAGCAAAACTCCCACTTTGGATGTACATGGATTACAACCCAACCAAAGTCAGAGCACCACAGTCCTAATGACTAAATAACAAATGGCTGGGACAATCCCGGTCACTATATTGCATGCAGGTGTTCTGGCCAGAAAAGCTAATTAAAATTCCAATTTATAACTTAATTGCTCATCTGGACCTTCAGTAATGAGCAAAGGATCTCTGGGCTTTAAAATACTACTGCTAGTATGGTGCGCCACAGCTTCAGGAGGGCATTGCCAGGAAGAAGTCTGGAGCGAGCGTGCACATTTCTTTGGTTCCTCCTCACACGCTGAGTTGAGTGACTACGTGTGGTGTTCTTCTCAGCAGACATGAAGCAGCCACAAGGTGTGGTTGTAGGCACTGGAGGCCATGCAGATGAATCAGATGTGATTCCTACCCTAAAGAACTTCCCAGTATAAGAGTCCTAATAAAGTGTGAATATATATAATCTCTGATGGAGCATGGTAGGGCCTGGAGGGAAGAGACAGATAAGGAACAGGGATTTCTGCACTCTTCATTTCCTGAGGAGGTTCACTCTTCCCTTTCAGAAGGGAGGCCCTCACATGCACTCTGACAGATTCCTCTCCTGCTCTACAGCGGCCCCCTGGGTCACAGTGGGGACAAAGCATCTCAAGACTTTCCCTCCATCTTACAGCCTGGAGAAGTAAACCCCACTTGGCCATGTTCCCTCATCGTCTTCCTGAGAACCTGGTTTAAAACCCTGAGAAGGGGCTGGATCAAGATGGATCCCCAGCTTGAAAATAAATCAGCTGACTGTGCTTCAAATATAAAACTACCCGAAAGACAAAGAAATCTAAGGAAGCAGGAAACAGATGACAGGAGAATGGACGTTTCTGGGGGAAAAATGTGCTTGTTATATCACCAACCACCAAATGCGAACCACACCATTGAAAGAGGTTGGCGAGGGTCCCTGAATATATTTCTTGTAAGTGCTCTTAACACCAAATGGATCAAAAAAAATTTTTTTTTCTCTGAGATGCTGCAAAAACAGCATGTCCTTCTGTTGTTTCAAAAATGACATTTAGGCAGCAATGAAGCTGAGTGTACTGCGGGGGTAAGGGGGCAGTGGCAGGGACAGAAGACAAAGGAGCTGGGGGCCAGGAGGGGTGGGGCACATTAGGGACAGCATAGACTGGTGGAGGAAACTGTGTTTAAAAATGGACAAGGGCGGGGGGAAAAGAAGAGAGAAATCAGGACCAGTGTGCATACACTTGATTTTCTAGTCTCTCGAGCAGTATTTTGCAAAAGGGCCCCAATTTGAGACCACCTTCCCCTTGGGAGATAATGGTGGGGGAGGAGGGAGAAGAGGCCTCTCTGTAGAGCCTGGACTTTAAGGAGACTGCTTGGCTGGAAGTCATGTCCATGAAAAGAGCCCATCACAGATATGAAGAGAAAATAGTTGAGGGGTGAAAAACTCAGAAATAGGAACAGAACCAAGAGGTGTCACAGTGACCCCCTCCCCCATCCCACCACCCACATTGTTAAAGACTCCACACCCACATTCTTTGCTTTGATTTCCTTGCTTATAGTATCACTGTAAATGGATATTTCTGATTTGTTTTAGTATCCGTAGGTAAATCTGTATGGAGAAACACATCCTCAACAGTGCAGAAGAAGAAAGAGATGAAGTTCCATCCATAGGGGGCAGAGGGAATGAGAACAAGTATCGCAAGTATTTCTCTTTGGTCAGAGGTCATGTTTCCATTGGCAAGGGAGCTCCTAATTAAGGGTAATTATTTATGGTGAATCTACATTGTACCAGACACCAAATGCTTTATATTATTACATTAATCCCACAGCAACAAAATGATGCAGGGATTGTTATACCCATTCTACAGGTTGGAGAGGTTAGCTAGCTTGTCCCAGTCTTGTGGCAAGTTAGGACAAAGCAGGATAGAAGCCCTAGGCTCTCTTACTCCAAATCCAAGAAAGTCCAAGATTTCTTCTCTGTTTCCTCACAAACAAGAGATTCAAACAAAGTGAAACAATGAAATGGAAAATGAGGGAAAGACAAACCACATATCTCACGTGAAGGAAACTATTTCCCTTACCAGGAAATGAAAGGAAGACAGTGGGAAGAAAAACCAAGAGAAAGAAAACACATTTTTGCCCCGAAGGGTGAGAGTATGATATTAAATAGTTGAAATTTTAAAACAGATAAATTAGGGAAATATTTTTTGCATTTCAAAAGACATATTTACTTGATAAAGTGATTTTCTGAAGTTACTTTAAGTAGATGGCTTCCAAGTACATTTAAGCTAAGACCCAAGTAAACATTTTCCACATGTAACTTGAGGACACAGGTGGGTTCCTGAGAAGGAAGGAAAATATGAGTCCTCAAATGTCTCAACTGTGTCTCCCAGCAGTAATTTTTATTTGCATTCAGAGTTTCCAGTCTTCAGGGATCCTAATAAGATGCAAAAATAGGCTTATGTGCTCCCAACACCCAGGACATAATGGTCTGATAATAATGGGAGATTCAAAGGAGAAGTTACCTATTGCACAGGTATGCCCACAGCCACAGCCACCAAACTGAAGTTACAGCCTAAAGAGTTGAAAGAAAAGACCTAGAGCCACAAATCCCAACTACAAATCTCTCAAACAAAAGTTTAATAAACTTTAGAGACAGGCCCCAGAGCCTTTGGCCAAGGCAGAAACACAGCATTATCAATATGTCTCATAACAGCTAAGACAGTCACTGATCTGAGCTAAATCTTCCCCCAACACATTGCATTTCAAAAGGCCTGTTATCTCAGAAAAGGTTGCATTAAATGTCTCTTGTAATTATGTCTCCAAGAAACAATACTCTTCTCCTCATTAAATGTTTCAGTGGGTGGCCCTGCTGAAGGCGGCAGGAACTTAACCCCAGAGCCACAGAGCCTGAGAGGACAAAAGAAGAGGTCACCAAGGAGTTGTCCAACTCTATTAGCTGGGATGAGGCTGTTTATTGGGTTGAAAACAGCTTTAATTAGGGACCTCGCAAAGAAGCAGGTAAGTTATTGCTATATAAGTGTTTTAATAGACAAAGGCACTGGAAGTCACAAGCTTACCCAACTACTTTCCATCCTGGTTGTGGTTCAAAGTGGCAGGCTGTGAACTCTAAAAGCCAATTCAACAGTTGCAACTCATTATCTCCATGTAACAGGCAGCAGAAACACTCTCCTCCCACTAGACGGTGAAGTCCACCCATACCACGGCCAGACCCTGTGTCCCTGGCACCCCAATGAACAGCCAGACTCTTTGGAAATAGGATGAGTTACCAAAAGGATTGCCTGTGGCCCGGGGTTCTAATCCAGAGGTAGACAGTTTCGTGTCATTCCACCAACATTTATCGAGTAGATATTATACACAGGACAGTGTGAAGTGTTGCTGTGAGATTCAACAGTGAGTCCTGCCCTCCCTAGCTTAAAACCCCACTGGGGGGATTCTAGGAAGAGAGCACCTGCAGCAATATTCTCCCAGTGCCTCACAGAAAAAAATTATAGAGAAACTACGTGCAAAATCAAGAATGCATGGACAACACTTACAACAAAACTAGGTGACAAGGTATCCTCATAAATAGCCAAAATACAAGCCATTGGTCTAAACGACCAACAGCCACAAGGCATGAGATGTGTATCATTGGCATTTAGGCTAGAGAAGGCAGAGGGGAACAGCAGATATCTGATGGACCTGAGAATAGGACACCAAAATATCCAACAGGAATTTACTGGAAAGTACAGATAGTCAAGTTGGGAACAGAGGCTAAAACTGGGAACAGTTTTGCTCACTCTAATAGTAGAAGCATTTAAGGACCTGTGTTAGAAGGTTCGAAGTAAAGAGGCTGGAGCTGCACGGTTCCTATGAACGTTCAACAAACTCTTCTAGGACTCCACTGCTGAGAGTGGAATCAAAATTGATCAGATAGAAATTACAGAGATAAAGGGAAGATGCAGGCTGGATAAAAATAGAGGAGGGGAACAGAAACAGGAAATCTCAAAAAGAAAACTGCCATATATTTTTTTTAACACCAAGTGAAACAACAGAAGAAGGAGCACCGTTAAGTTAGAAAGCTAAATAAACCAATCCTCCTCCTAAAAATTCAGGAAAGTAAATTCACATAAAAATTCACACTTTGCAAAAGAAACCACATCTAAGACCACCCTCCTCTTGGGGAGCTAAGTAGGGGAACTGGGAAATGGGGACTTTCTGTGGCACTGTGTATGTAGGTAAAATTTTATACAGATCTATCATCAAAAAAAAAAAAAAAAAGAATTAGGAGCAGAATATCATCCCTACAGATAATAAAGGCATGCCAGAAAGATGGGCTCAGAAAACTGTCAAAATTGCAGTATTTTTTCAAAATCAACTAAAGGCCTTAAGAAAATGATGCAAGATATGACATAATACTAAAAAAAAATTAGAAATGAAAGCTAAACTAGAAGGAACACAGAAGCTAATACATAAAACAAATGATGCCTATGGGAAAGTAGAAGGTAAAATTAATAAAATGTTTTAAAAATCAAAAAGAAATAAAGAGATAAAAATGATCTCAAGAAAGGGACAAATATTGAAGATAGGGAAAGAAGATCCAACAGTGGTGAATAGGAGTCAGTCTCTAAAAAACAAAAATCAAGGCAAGGAAAGAGAAAAATATTAAAATGTATGACTCAAGACAATTTTCCTGAAATTTTTAAAAAAGATTTGAAATTATATATTGAAAGAGCATACCACATACCCAATATTATCAACCCAGAATGATCAACGTCTAGACATTATCTTGTAAAATTACTACTTTATAAATTAAAAAAAATATCTTTATAATACATGACTTGTAAAGGAAAGAAAATTAGATTATCACATGTGTTTGATGGCAATATCTTATGCTAGAAGAAATTGGACTATTTTCTTGCATTTTAAATAATCATATAATAGTTAAAAAAATGTGCACTAAGGATTTTATATTCAGCAAAACTGACTTCATGTATAAAAAACACAAGCTGTTATCAACAAGCAAGAGAATATTGTCCCATGAGATGAACCCTTACTAAGGAATCTACTAGAGAATTAACTTCAGACAACCAAAATGACTAAATTGGCATCAACATTAAGAACTGTATTAAATATATAGCTATAGAACTAAAACTAAATGGCAGTTAAAAAGGACAGATTTGGCTAAATGATTTTTTTCATAACACAAATATAATACAACCATTAAAATTTGGGGGGAGGAAAGAGAATATGGATATAAAAAATTTTAACTGTTTTCAGGAATCATAGTTGATGGTGGTAGTATTACTATATTATTGTTACTCTGAGACTTTAATAATAATTATGGGATATTCTCATTCTAATTCCATGTTTTAAGAACCAGGATTCTTGGGGAGCCTGGGTGTCCAGTCGGTTAAGCATCTGACTCTTGATTTTAGCCCAGGTCATGATCTCAGGGTCGTGAGATAGAGCCCTGCTTTGGGCTCTGCACTGGGCATAGAGCCTCCTTGGGATTCTCTCTCTCTCTCTCTCTCTCTTTCCTAACCCTCCCCCTCCCCTCTCTCTCCCTCCCTCTCTCTCAAAAAAAAAAAAAAAAAGAACCAGGATTCTTGGCTTGTAATAAAGGAGATATAAATGTAATATAAAATAGTTAAGTAAAAAGTAAGTACAGTTTTGAATCTGAGTCTGAAATAGTTTGAACTCACAGAGTATTTGATCAGACACATTACACATGCACACACATTACATAAATGTATGCTAGGTCTGATGAAAAAGTTAGAAACAATGACCCACCCAACCCAGTAAGAATAAGCACCCATAGTATCCAGTCTTGAAATACCTTTTCCCAAAGAAACCAGGCTTCTTGGAGAAATGGTTGATTCCAGGTCTGAGACAGGAAATACACAACAGGATCTTGGAGTGTCTTCATATACAAGACAGTAAGAAAGATCAGTAACTTCCTGAGGCCATGTCACAAGGACCCAGGAGCCAAGTGAAGAAGCTCTAATTGGCAATGGATTGGACCCATTAAATACATGTAAATACATGAGTTCATAACATTATTTAAAAAGAACTAATTGGTTATATTTTAAGGATGACAGAAAGCCAACTTAAAATCCTAACAACTGGATATATAAATGCACTGAATATTTATTCTCCCTTTCCTATGAGAACTGTGCCACTGGGTAACCAAATGGTAGGTGAATGGGAGATTCTCCTTAAAAAATTATCCCAGCTATTAAATGAAAACAAAATTATATGGCACCATTTTGCAGCCATCAGTGAAGTGGTGGATCTAGACATGAAGCATCACTGAGTGTTAACATGACAAAGTAAAAACCAGATGTTAAGTGCTTCCCAATGAAAAACACCACTGCTTTGTCAAAGAGATTGAACCTAAGTCTGGGTAAGTCTCTGGATACAGCTGCCAATGTGCAGGAGATACAAAAGGCGGAGGAATATGCTGAATGGCACCACAAGTACGCAAGCTTGTGGGATTCTACAGATGAAAAAAGGCCAGGTCCTTCCTTAGCAAAAGCGTAAGGAGACGGAAGGGATGGAAGGGATGCTGCAGCATTTAAGAGACTTAAAGACATATCTTTTTTGTTGTTGTTTTAATGAGCAAGACTAAAAAATAGAAGTGAGGAATGCAAACTTAGGTGAAAAATCCAGAGAGAAATGCAAGAGAGGAATTACTGTAAAGACTGAGAAGCTATGATTGCAATGGAGCAAATGGAGGGGCTTTGAGGGTGGCTGGCAAAGTTCTGTGGTAACAAGTGTTTGCCTTATAAAAATTCACTAAGTATAGATTTTAGTATTGCTTTCTGTAGCTCTTCAATTTTATAATAAAAAGATGAAAACAAAATTTTAAAAATTCCAATAGGGATCAGTTTTAAAGTATGTTCAGAGTGCTCTAGGTTCTACCTAGATAAAAACTAAGAGATAAGACTACCAACTAAAGAGTAGTGGAGGCCCAGATTTCCTGACTCTAACCACTCCTTCTTCACAGCTGGGGCCACTTAATCCCAGCTCCCTAGATAAACTTAGGAGTTTCAGGTCAACAGCTCAGTGCTCTGGGCTGCTGGCCCCATCCTGGCCATTGTGAACAGGCTCTTTCTTCAAATCTCATTTCTAGTACGAGATACCAGTTTTCCTCTTGTTGAGACTATAGAACCCTGGTTCCTATGGAATAAGGTCAGCCCTTATCATCTCCAAATCTCTAAGAAATTAGATTTCTACTTTGAATCCTAGTCCCACGACTTTTGGGTCTCCCTGATGCAGGCCATCTGCCTGGCTAGACTTCTGACCATTCCCTGCTTCTGGAATCCCCCACCCAGGACCAACACCAATCATCCGCCTTCTGCAGGTGCCCATCAAGAGTCTAAAGCTGATCTCCAGCCAGCCAGGACTTCTAGGTGCTGCCTATTTCCAAGAGTCACCCTGATGGCATGATTTCTCAAAGAATGACTGTCCTGCTGCAGCCCAGGCCCTCTGCTGTCATTTATGTTCTGAAGGAATTTATCTATTAGGCAACTTCTCCAATTTCACTGCAGTTTATTTTTCTTCAATACAGCATACCATCCAAACCAGATTTTTCTGACCCAGTCAAAGACTCATACATTTGCAGATGTGGAAATGCCCTCAGCCAGATCATCTTTTCAAATTACCTCATTTGCTTTTGTTAGGAAATTGAGCATCAAAGAAGTGATGGCAGGTTTGACAGGTCCCACATCTATCAGTGACAAAGGTTGTGCCAGAACCCAGGATTCTCTGACAATGATTTTCTCCCTCCTACCTATCCATCCATCTTAGCCTATTGTCTCTTTTCAAACATGCACTAACACTCAGCACTTCCATGCAAGTTGCCATTAGCTCAGTGCCAGGAATGATGCTAGGCAGGGACAGATGGTGCTAAGTGCTGGTGGAGCATCTTGGTGCTATAGGTTAATGAACAAGGTACACACAGTCCTGCCCTAACACAGATAAAGATTTATGGGGAGGATAATAAATAAGAAGTTACTATAGAACATGCTAAATGTAGACACAGATTCTCTCAATGACCAAACTCTACTCAGACTCCCCTGAACTCTTTCAACTAGGCCTGGCTTTTGGACTTCTATGTTCATCTCTGTATTGTCCAATTTTAGCAATAATCATGCTAAATTAGTTTAACCAGAATCCCCCACTCTCAACATGTGATCACCCTTGATATCTGATCATGTTCCTCATCCCCTACTACCCATAGGTAATGTCTGATTGCACTGGCTAGCCTTCAGCAAAGAATCCTATTAGGCTGGTTTAGCCATAATCCCCTTAACCCTGATGTTTCCCCTTCGTAACTTTCCATCCCGGCATCCCCACCCTGTACCCAGGCTACAAATTCCTACTTGCCCATGCTATATTTGAAGCTGAGTCTAATCTCTTTCCCCCACTGCAAGACCTCATTGCAGTGGCCCCTACACCTATTACCATGCTCCCTATTGAATAAAGTTTTCCTTACCATGAATACTTTTTCTATAACAATGCCATAGTACAGAAAGGACATGGTGCTATCGACATACACATGTGAAAAGCTATAAAAAGCTATAAAAGTCTACACCACCCATATGCAGCAATTCCCCTTCTGGGAACTTATCCTAGGGAAATAATCATGGCTACATGAAAAGATTTTGCTATATTATGCTTACCATAGCAGTGTTTATAATTATGAATTGTTAGAAACAACACAAATGTCAAACAATACTGGATTGGTTAAATTATGGCATATCCATTCAATGGAAACTATGTAGCAAAAAATAATATGGGAAAATAACATGTAATGGTATGAAAAGATATTCATGAAATATTGATCATGAAAACATTAAAAAACAGAATGTATACTTAAAAAATTAAATAAGTAAAAAACAGAATGCATACTAAGATTCTATTGTTTAAGGTATTTATTCCCACAGAGAAAGGAACAAAAGTTTATATACCAAAATGTTTCAAAATATGATTATTAAAGATAATTTTTATTCTCTTCTTTTTGCTTATTTGTATTTTCTACATTAAACATACATCAGTTGTGTAATAAATTAAAACAAAATTCTCTTCCTCCAGAAAACTCCTTAAAAACAACACTCATCTGACTGTATCACTTACTCATTGTCATTGCATGTTCTTGCTCTACAATTTGATCTTGCAAACAATGTGGATTCCACCAACTTAGAGATAAAGTCCAAAGCAAATGCATTATAATTCAAAAAATGTCTTAACAAGACCTTCAGTGAGCTGGCTCCTCTGCATGTTAGAAGATGAGCTTTCCTAAGAAAATCTTCACTCAGGGCTTAAAAAAAAAAAACAATAAATTTCAACTCTAGTGTTAACAAAAGATATACAGAACAAAATAAAGTGCTATTTTATGCTTATTGTATCAACAAACATTAAAAAAAAATAAAAAGCACCAAGGCTGGTAAGTTGTAATAAGAAACATTGCATGGACACACACTGTAGATAGGCTCAGCGATAGCCCCAACCACTAACATGCCCCAATAGTCATGGCCCCACCCCACAGCTAGGCTGGGGCCCAGCACTGCCCATCAACACACCACAGCTATAACCCACTATAACAGAAAGATGCATATAGCTTACATAGGTGACACCCCTTAATCACCTACTATTAGTGACCAAGGGAGATTCTGCTTCTGGATTCCACAGGACATCTTTTATATAAGGCTACTCCTTGAAAACTGGGAGAGGTAGCTGATTTATCTAGCACATCCAAACACAGAAAGTTAGGCAAAGTGAGGATACAAAGGAATATGTTCAAAACAAAAGAACAAAGAAAAAAACTAAATGAAATGGAGGTAAGTAATCTATCTGATAAAGAGTTCAAAGTAATGATTATAAAGATTCTCGCCAACTCAGGAGAAGAATGGATGAACACAGTAAGAACTTCAACAAAGAAATACAAAATCTAAGAAAGTACCAAATAGAAGTTATAACTGAACTGAAAAATAAACTGCAGGGGTTCAATAGCAGAATAGTCATTCAAGTAGAAGAATGAATAAGCAAGCTGGAAGACAAAGCAATGGAACTCATCAAGACAGAGCAGCAAAATAAAAAAGAATTAAGTGAAGATACCTTATGGAATCTCTGGGACAGCATCAAGCAAAATAACATTCGCTTTTTAAGGACCCCAGAGGGAGAAAAGAAAGAAAAAGGGCCATAAAAATTATTTGAAAAGATAATGGCTGAGAACATCCCTATCTGGAGAAGAAATCAGACACCCATGTCCAGAAAGTACAGGGAATTCCAAATAAGATAAACCCAAAGAGACCCACACCAAGATACATTATAATTAAAATGGTAAAAGTTATAGGAAAATAGAAAATCCTAAAAGCAGCAAAAGAAAAACAACTTTTAATGAACAAGGAAAATCCCATAAGGTTATCACCAGATTTTTCAGCAGAAACTTTACAGGCCAGAAAGGCATATTCAAAGTGTAGAAGGAATTAAAAGACCATCCAAGAATTTTCTACCCAGAAAGATTATCATTCAGAATTGAAGGGCAGATTGACAGCTTTCCAGATAAGCAAAAGCTAAAGCAGTTCATCACCATGAAACTGGCCCTACAAAAATTCTTAAAAGGACTTCTTTAAGGCAAAAATAAATGGCACTAATTAATAATAAGAAAACATATGAAAGCAACAATCTCATTGGAAGTGGCAAGTATATAACAAAAGTAGTGGATAAAGCAAGAGTAAAGACTAAAATACAAAAGTAGTAAACTTAACTACTACATGAAATAAAAAGATGTAAAATGTGTCATCAGAAATATAAAGTGTGGTGGGAGGAGTAAAAAGGTAAAGCTTTGAAATGTGTTTAAGTTGTTATCAACTTAAAACAGACTACTATTTACATAGGATATTTGGTATGAACCTCAAGGTAACCACAAAGAAAAAACTTATAGTAAATACACAAAAGAAAAAACACACAAAAAACAAGACCCATCTATATGCTGCCTACAAGAGTCTCACTTCAGAAGTAAGGACACACACAGACTGAAAGTGAGGGTTGGAGAAATATATTCCATGCAAATGGAAATGAAAAGAAAGCAGGAGTAGCTACATTTATATCAGACAAAGGAAACTTTAAGAACTGTAATAAAGACAAAAAAGGGCATTACATAATG
Source organism: Leptonychotes weddellii (assembly GCF_054177405.1). Taxonomy (NCBI): domain Eukaryota; kingdom Metazoa; phylum Chordata; class Mammalia; order Carnivora; family Phocidae; genus Leptonychotes; species Leptonychotes weddellii. The sequence continues at coordinate 43,234,513 of NC_138370.1, read as the reverse complement.
ATAAAGGGTCAATCCAGCAAGAAGATATAACATTTATAAATATACATGCACCCAATATAGGAGCACCCAAATATATAAAGCAAATATTAACAGACTTAAAGAGAGAAATTGAAAGCAATACAATAATAGTAAGAGACTTTAATATCCTACTTTCATCAATGGATAGATGATCAAGACAAAGAAAATCAGTAGACAACACTGGCCTTAAATAACACATTAGACCACATGCACATAATAAATATACACAGAACATTCCTTCCAAAGCAGCAGAATACACATTCTTCTGAAGTGCACATGGACCATTCTTCAGGGTAGATCACATATTTGGCCACAAAAGGAGTCTCAATAAATTCAAGAAAACTGAAATCATACCAAGCATCTTTTCCAACCATAATGGTATGAAACTAGAAATTAATTACAAGAAAATGGGAAAACCCACAAAAATGTGGTGATTAAATAATATGCTACTGAATAACCAATGGACATCCAAAAAATTGAAGGGAAAATAAAAAAATACCTAGAGACAACTGAAAACAGAAACACAGCACACCAAGATCTAAGGGATGGAGCAAAGGCAGTTCTAAGAAGGAAGTCTGTAGTACTACAGGCCTACCTTAAGAAACAAGAAACATCTCAAACAATCCAACTTTTACACCTAAAGAAACTAAAAGAACAAATACATCCCCAAATTAGTAGAAGGAAAGAAATAATAAAGAGCAGAGCAGAAATAAATGAAATAGAGACTAAAAATAGGAAAGACCAGTGAAACTAAAAGCTGCTTCTTTGAAAAGATAAAACAAAATAGACAAACCTTCAGCTAGAATAACCGAGGAAAAAAGAGAGAGGACTCAAATAAATAAAAACAGAAATGAAAGAGAAGTTATAACCAATATCACATAAGTACAAAAGATCTTAAGAGGCTACTAGAAAATTGTATGCCAACAAACTGGACAAACAGGAAGAGATGGGTAAATTCCTAGAAACATACAACCTTCCAAGATTCCAACCATAAAGAAATTATAAAATCTGAATAGACCAATTACTAGTAAGGAGATTGAAATAGTAATCAAAAACTTCCCAACAAACAGAAGTCGAGGACCAGACAGCTTCATTGGCAAAGTCTACCAAACAGTCAAAGAAGATTTAATATTTATACTTCTCAAGCTCTTCCAAAAAACTGAAGAGGAAGGAAAGCTTCCAAACACATTTTACAAGGCCAGCACTACTCTGATAACCAAGACCAGACAAGGACACCACATACAAAAAAAAGAAAATAATAGCCCAATATCCTTGATGAACATAGACACAAAAAACCTCAACAAAATTTTAATACACTGAATCCAACAATACACTAAAAGGATCATAGACTACGATCCAGTGAAGTTAATTCCAGGGCTGCAAGGATAGTTCAATATCTGTAAATCAATCGATGTGATACATCACATTCACAAAATGAAAGATAAAAATCAGATGATCATATCAACAGATGCAGAAAAGGCATTTGACAAAATTCAAAATCCATTATGATAAAAACTCTCAACAAAGTTGGTACAGAGAAAATGTAGCTCAACATAATAAAGGCCATATATGACAATCCTACAGCTAATATACTCAATGGTAAAAAGCTGAAAGCTTCTTCCTCTAAGAACAGGAATAAGGATGCCCACTCTTGCACTTTCATTCAACATAGTATTGGAAGTGCTAGCCACAGCAATTTGGGGAAAAAAAAAAAGGCATCTAAATTAGAAAGGAAGAAGTAAAACTGCCATTACTTGCAGATGACATGATACTATACATAGAAACCAATAAATGTGGAAAGAGCCGAGATGCCCTTCAACAGACGAATGGATAAAGAAGATGTCGTCCATATACACAATGGACTATTACTCAGCCATCAGAAAAGATGAATACCCAACTTTTACATCCACATGGATGGGACTGGAGGAGATTATGCTAAGCGAAATAAGTCAAGCAGAGAAAGTCCATTATCATATGGTTTCACTTATTTGTGGAACATAAGGAATAGCATGGAAGACATTAGGAGAAGGAAGGGAAAAATGAAGGGGGAAATCGGAGAGGGAGATGAACCATGAGAGACTATGGACTCTGAGAAACAAACTGAGGGTTTTAGAGGGGAGGAGGGTGGGGTGGATGGGTTAGCCCCGTGATGGGTATTAAGGAGGACACGTACGGCATGGAGCACTAGGTGTTATACGAAAACAATGAATCGTGGATCACCACATCAAAAACTAATGATGTATTGTATGGTGACTAACATAACATAATAAAATTAAATTAAATTAAAAAAAAGAAACCAATAAATGAACCAATAAATGAATTCAGGAAAATTTCAGGATACACAATCAATATACAGAAATCCGTGGCATTTGTGTATACTAATAACTAAACAACAGAATGAGAAACTAAGATAAAACATTTATAATTGCATCAAAAAGAATAAAATACCAAGGAATAAATTTAACCAAGGACGTGAAAGAACTGTTCACAGAAAACTATAAAACACTGATGAGAGAAATTAAAGAAAATACAAATAAAGAAAAAGATATTCTGTGTTTATGAATTGGAAGAATTAATATTGTAAAACTGTCCATACTACCTAAAGCAATCTACAGATATAATATAATCCCTACCAAAATTCCAATGGTATACTTCACAAAACTATAATAAATAATTCTAAAATTTGTATGGAAGCACAAAAGTCCCTAAATAGACAAAGCAATCTTGAGAAAGAAGAACAAAGCTAGAAGTGTCATGCTCCCTGATTTCAAACTATACTACAAAGCTTTAGTAATCAAAACAGTATGGTATTAGCATAAAAACAGACATACAGATTGATGGAACAGAATTGAGAGCCCAGAAATAAACTCACTTACATACAGACAATTAATCTACAACAAAGGAGCCAAGAACATAAAACAGAGAATAGTAAGTGGTGTTGGGAAAACAGGACAGCCACATGCAAAAGAGGGAAAGTAGACCCCTTACACCATTCACAAAAATCAACTCAAAATGGATTAAAGACTTGAATGTTTTTAATAAGAAGAAAACATAGGTGGTCAAACATATGTGGTAAACTCCTTGACACTGATCTTAATGACATCTTTGTGGATCTGACTCCAAAGGCAAAGGAGTCAAAAGCAAAGATATACTATTGGACTACATCAAACTCAAAAGCTTTTGCACAACAAAAAAACCATCATCAAAATGAAAAGGCAACCTATTGAATGGAAGAAGATACATGCAATCCATATATCTGATAAGGGGTTAATATCCAAAATATATTAAAGAACTCATACAACTCAACAACAATGAAACAACTCAATTAAAAAATGGGCAGAGGATCTCAATAGACGTTTCTCCAGAGAAGACATATAGATGACCAATGGGCACACTAAAAAATGCTCAACATCACTAATTATTAATGTAAATCAAAACCACAATGAGATGTTGCCTAATACCTGTCAGAATGGCTATTATCAAAAAGACAAGAAATAACAAGTGTTGCGAGGATGTAGAGAAAGGGGATCCCTTGTGCAATTGGTGGGACTGCAAATCGGTGCAGCCACTGTGGAAAACAGTATGGAGATTCCTTATAAAATTAGGAATAGAACTACCATATGACCCAGCTATTCTACTTCTGGGTATTTATCCAAAGAAGATGAAAACACTAATTTAGGGGCGCCTGGGTGGCTCAGTCGTTAAGTGTCTGCCTTCGGCTCAGGTCATGATCCCAGGGTCCTGAGATTGAGCCCCACATCGGGCTCCTGCTCGGTGGGAAGCCTGCTTCTCCCTCTCCCACTCCCCCTGCTTGTGTTCCCTCTCTAGCTGGCTCTCTCTCTGTCAAATAAATAAAATCTTTAAAAAAAAAAGAAAGAAAGAAAACACTAATTTAAAAAGATACACGCTCATGTTCATTGAAGCATCATTTACAATAGCCAAGAACAACGTAAGCGTCCATCAAGAGATGAACAGATAAAAATGATGTAGAGTATTTATACAATGGAGTATTATTTAGCCATACAGAAGAATGAAACCTTGCCATTTGCAACAATGTGGATGGACCTTGATGGTATTATTTCAAGCGAAATCAGTCAGAGAAAAAAAATATCCTATGATTTCCCTCAAATGTGGAATCTAAAAAGAAAAAAAAGAAATATACAAACAAAATAAAATGAAAACAAACATAGATACAGAGAATAGACTAGTGGTTAATAGAGGGGAAGGGGGCTGGGGGATGAGCAAAATGGATGCAGAGGGGCAACTGTATGGTGACGGATATAGTATAGACTTGCAGTGATCACTTTGTAGTGTATACAGATGTCAAATTATAAAGCCGTACACCTGAAAATTATATAATAAAAAAAGAAACACTGTAATGCAGTGCACTGAATAACATGGACTTTTAAAAGTTAACCCACTGAAAAAAGACAAAGAATTATTTTTAGTTTTCTTCACAGTGCTTGGGCAGATTTTCTTACATGTTGGTTTCCCGCTTTCTGTTGACAATAAAGTTTGCATCCACCTTTAAAGTCCTTTGCCTCGTCGTTTTTCTTTAAATTTCTGAAATACAAAGTTTCCCAGGACACGATACAAGTCCGGGAAAGTAGCTGTTTACTTATTTCTGCTTATGATTGTCCTATGTGGGATTCAAAAGAATTTCCCAAATGGAACTCTGTCATCTGCTAGGCATCTCAGAACACAGAAGGGTGGGCACTAGCTAGAGGCAGAGGCTGAGACCGGGATCGGCACTGGTCCCGGCCTCCCCAGCGGGCACCCCCGTCTATTGGGTCTCCTCGATGAAACGCGTAGCGGTGCCTTAAAGAGAACTGCAGAGCCAGAGATGGGACTTAGCCAAGCCTTAAAGAACAGAGGCTCACCAGGAAACTGCATCTACATCGCAGACAAGTCAGCCATGCTGCTCTGCAGGACAACTGACCCCCGTTTCAAGTACCAGCATCGCAGACTCGGAGGTGAAAGCAAGCCCCAAGAAGGCTCACGGGGCCCTCCCAGGGTCCTTCTCTGCCTCCTTCATGAAGGGGTCTGGTGGCAATCAGTAACGAATCAGCACAGCGATTTCTTTTCTTTATTTATATTTTGGTGAATACACTTAGAAAAGCTAGCCGCGGCTGAGTGGCTTTTTATTAGCAAGGCTGCGAGGAGCTCTGGCTGGCTTGCCCCGCGAGGGACTATTTGCAAAAGGCAGGTCTCCTGAGAATGTTCTGTGCGCTGCAGCGTGCCACTACCTCGAGCGCTGCTTTGCTTCAGCATTCTTTGTCTCACGGTGAGAACGTGTGTGAGCGCACACGCATGTGGGGGGCTCTGACCTACGGTGACAGAAGAGTGCAGAGGGAGGGGCGCTAATGCGCTCATCCTCCTCCCCCACCCACGCAGAGATGGTGACAGGAATGACTTCAACGGCACAAGCACACCCCAAAGACAGCTCCGAGGGGCAATGAAGGGAAAGCCATGTGTTTCGCCAGCTGAGCAGCGCGGAACGCCCTGATATACTGTAAGGCGGCACTGATTTAAAAAAAAAAAGAAAAGAAAAAGATAGTCGCGGCCCTTTTCTCCCCCTGGTTGTTGTTGACTCTCCAAAACACTGGGTCTGGCGCGGGTTCCGATCCCTGGAGTTTGATGCACGTTTGATTCACAGACTGCTGCATGTCTGCACCAGATGGCCTCGAGTTAATGAACACAAACTCATCACTTTTGCTCACCAGGGAAATGTGCAGCTCAATCTGATTTGTACTCTACAACTAAAAATATTTGAGTATTTTTCGGGAGCATTTTACTGAGACAAAATGGCACTTCAGGAAAGCATTAAAAGAACAGAGACTAACCAGCAAATTGCTACTGCAATCTTCTACACATTGATAAGCCAGCTCTCAGATCATTCTTTGACCAAAATTAAAGTAATATGCTCTGAACTGTGCAGAGACGATGGCCCCATCCTGCCCTCCTACCCTTCTCCTCTCCAACCCCTCTGCCCTGCTCCAAGCTAAACTTGTGGTCCCAAAGCACAACGTAGAACTCATTCCAAACATAAGATTTTCTCATTTACATACTAGCAAAAACATCCGTCTATACAAACATTTGTATATACAAACATACAGAATCTTATATATTCTTTTGAGGTATTCGTAGCTACACATTCTTATATATAACAACAGTTTTAGAATTCAGAAAAAGTTCATTAGGTTAACTCTACAGAATCTCCATCTTGTCCGAATGTGATAGAACTTTGTTCAACAGAGTGTTTTCCTGTTCATCGGCATCAGCAAACAAAATCGTGGACTCCTAATGATGAATTACGAAAACAGGAAGCTGTTTCCTATAGCTCACTTCTTCCCTCCTCTAAACGCCCACATTTCCTGCTGTTTTGCTAAATCAATCTCAGCCATTCGGCTCAAGAACATTAAAGTCATAGTTTCCCAAGTCAGCTCAGATCTCATTCTTTCCCAACAACGCCCACAACCACACCACTGGGTTCTTTTCTCATAGACGGTGACTATGAGATATCCAGGGTCCAGACAAAGTTCCACATAGCCTTGAAACGTGGGTCTCACCTAGGAGCTTGTTAGAAATGCCGAGCCTCAGGCCCTCGCCCCTACCTCCTGAATCCAAGTCTGCATTTTAACAAGATCCCCAGGTGAGCCATGTATAGATAGAAGTTGGAGAAGCGCCATCTTACAGTCATCTAATTATGTATAACAGCTGAATCCAGATCACCGGTGTGACTGTCTTGACGGGCAAGAACTTTAATAATCTAGAACCTTCCCTGTGAAGATAATTTACAAGTACCAGGTCTTCACAAAACCCTTTGACTTTTTCACAGCGATCACCTAGACAAATAGAAATGACTCCATTGTTTAGAAGAAAACAAAAATCATCGTTCATTGCAAAGTGTTCTTTGTGCAGATTGGCACAGGGATGGGAAGTATAGTGTTTTTTACTTGAATTGATAAGCCTGGAAATACAGTGTCACTATTAAGAAACAAGCTTCCAGTGAAGCATCTCCAGGTGCCTTCCCTGGATGTCTTCTGACTCACAGCCTTCTCCTGCTTAGGCAGCTTAAATGAGGTTCTCTTTCCAGCCAATTCTGGAGCCGCTGCATAGAATTAGCAGGAAATAATAGTTCTGTGTGGTGGTTTAAAACACATACTATTTGTCACCTTGAGGGAAGCCATAAGCAGGAGGGGACAGAAGGCCTCTGGCTGCTCAAGACGGCCCCATTTAACCCTTCCCCACCAGGCTGACTGCAGCAAATGGCTAAGGAAGTGAAAGGATCCTAGGAACTAGAAGAGACCCAGAGGAAGCACACGTGAGGGAAAGCTGGTTGCTATGGAGGTGGAGGCAGAGGCCCCTGCGGGTGCTGCTACAGAGGATGAGTGCTGGGGTGTTGTTAGCCTTGGAGCCGCTGAGCACAGGGCGGCTGATAGGCCGTCATGCCAAGCCCAGAGACAAAGGGTGAACTAACGACAAGCCCGCTCAGCCGGAGGCCCATAAATCCGACCGTGCAAATTATGAGAGCTGATTTTTTTTTTTTTAAAGATTTTATTTACTTATTTGACAGAGAGAGAGCAAGAGCAGGAACACAAGCAGGGGGAGTGGGAGAGGGAGAAGCAGGCTTCCAGCCGAGCAGGGAGCCCGATGCGGGGCTCGATCCCAGGACCCTGGGACCGTGACCTGAGCCGAAGGCAGACGCTTAGCGACTGAGCCACCCAGGCGCCCGAGAGCTGATTTCTGCTTCCAGTGTTCCAACACTCCGGCTGCTGCTGAGTTCTGATTCGGTGAAACAACCACAGTGGTTCGGGACCGATTTAACTCAGACGCTTAGGCAGACGCTTAACCAACTGAGCCACCTAGGCGCCCCAAGGTGACTGATGATTTTTTTAAAAAGAGGGGAAGTGTCTCAATCACACATCCACACAGCTGGTTAACATAAGGCCTAAAACAAAAACCTAGGTCTCCTGATTCTTACCGTCCGACATTTTTTCTCATGGAGGCTCACGTTAAAGCAAAAAGCTTAAATGGCAGCTTGAAGGGAACCTGTGATCTCCGTTTAGTCCCCTTACCCGTCTGGGATTTGTGCCTGTAAAATGAAGGGGTGCTATGGTCTGAATGTTTTTTTGTTCCCCCCAAAATTCTTATGTTGGAAACCTAACCCCCGAGGTTAGGGTTTGGGGGATGGAGATCATGAGTGAGGGGCCCTCATGAACGTGATTTGTGCTTTTATAATAAAGGGCTGACAGAACTCCCTGGCCCCTTCTGCCCTGTGAGAATACGAGAAGTCTGTGACCTGGAGGAGGGCCCCACCCGACCATGCTGGCTCCCTGACCTCGGACTTCCAGCCTCCAGAGCCAGAAGAAACAAAAGTCTGTTGTTTACAAGCCACCCAGTCTGAGGTACTTTGCTTTAGCTGCCTGAACAGACTAAGACGAGGGGTTTATATGAGAAGGCCCCTTGGTCCTCTTGGGTTCTGACATCCTAGCATTTATGGGCCTCACAGAGACAACTCAGGAGTGACCTGTCACAGAATTAAGGCCGGTAGGGCTACAAGGGCTAAATTAAGGGCAATCAAGAGACAGCGGTTCTCTACAAGAGTTCTAGCATGGTATTAGTCCATTAAATTATTATTTACTGATCTCCAATAAGTGTCAGGTCCTGCGCTAGGCATAGCAGGGAGGGAGTTTACAAAAGCAACTAAGGTAAGGCATCCCCTATCTTAGAGAAGTTAGAGGGAGGGAGAGACTCAGGTTCAAGGTACATTACCAAGGGCATGGGTGCAGATGTGCAAATAAGCAGGATGCCATGTGGTTGCAGAGGAGAAAGCAATGCCAAAGGGAGTTACGGTGGCATCACAGAAGAGCTGGGGTTTTATTTTTTTTTTTTAACATTTTATTTATTTATTTGAGAGACAGAGAATGAACAGGGGCAGCAGCATAGGGAGAGCGGGAGAGAGAGAAGCAGACTCCCCACTGAGCAGGGAGCCCAATGCGGGACTCAATCCCAGGACACTGAGATCATGACCTGAGCTGAAGGCAGCCGCTTAACCGACTGAGCCACCCAGGTGCCCCAAGAGCTGGGGTTTAATGACATCTTGAAGAATGCGAAGAAATGGAGAGGGGGGTAAAGATATTCTAGGCAGGGGGAACCGTAGGTATAAAGGCATATGATGATGAAAACTAGGAGAATGGACAGGAGCGTAGCAGATCACAGAAACATTTCATTGCGTCAGAAGCACACATTGTGCACGTTATTGAAATCCTTTGAAATGGCTACCTTGCACCTTATGACAGCAAAGGTGAATCTGCTGACGGTGTAAATGTTGAGGCTACCAAAAGCGATTTCTAAATATAAACGTGAGCAATCTAAACATGAGTGCATTCCATTTTATTTGTAATTGTTTTAATTTATGATTATCATGTATAATTTGCATCATCTAATCATGTTTTAAAACTAATAGATGTATTGCATATGATTATTCAGATTTCAGAGGCATTCTTTTCATTCCATTTTCTTAGGCTGGCATTTTGCAAGGTGCTGTCATTCTCTTCATCCGATGCAAAAATCCAAGAACCAAAATACCAAGTTGGCAAGCTTTTTTCCAATAGTGCAAGCCACAGAGCGGCCATTTCCATGCTGGTCTCTGAGACTCATTATGTATGCCTCTTCTACAGCAAGCCTTCTCACCCCTAATACCTCTCAGATCGCAGCTACATGCTGGTCCCAAATTCTGCCCCTTTCCAGTACAACATATGACTGCAAAGTGTTAATGAGTTAGGAAATCAATATTTTAGATGCCTCGGTAGTGTGAACTGAACTTGTACTAAAGAGAAGCCAATTATCTCAGGAGATAAGTTGGGAAACAGGCATTTGGCCCTGCTGCTGGTAGAGACCTCAAAAAAAGAAATCTCCTGGGGAGAGGGCCCTAGCACGTACTCAAATACAAAGCAATTTACTAGCACTACGAAAGGACGGACTAAGTAAATGCTGATAGTTCAGACACAATTATTCTGATACTCTGCCTATATGATCCCGTGATTTACAAGCAAACTCTCAACTGCAGGTTTAAATTAATCCCGAATCAATCTAAACATGAGCCCATTTTATGTGAGGGTTGTTCTAGATGCACAGACCAGCGGCATCATTCACTCATTCAACAAATAGTTATTTTGTGTTTATATACAAGGCAGAGACCAGCTAGGGTGGTTGTTTCGATGAGCTTAGTCCAGGAAGAGAGGGAAGATAGCTGCTTTGATAACTATAAAACTGCCATCGGAATGATCCAAGGGAATGTTTAGTCATTCATTTACACTGGAGTGATGGTAAGGCAGCATAGAGGAGGGAAGGAAAGGCATGTCCCAGAAATGATAATTAGGACAATTTGATCAGAAGGTCAGGTACGTGTCAAGGAGGAGTGAGCACTAAGGTGGACATAATCATGTAAGATCATATTGTACAGACCAGGCTATGAAGCCTGAGGCCAGAGCAGGGTTTTCCACAGGAGAGAAGCATGACCAAAATGGAACTTGGGAACAAGGTGGAGGGTGGGTGACAGAGGGTAAGACTGGAACCCAGTGATTAGGTAGGAGGTGGAGAAGACGTGGACAGAAATGGAAGAGATAAAGATGAAGGAGACCTAGTGATGACAAAATAACTATAGGGGACAAAGGAGAATGTTCTGGGAGAATGGTGGGACTTTAAAAAATGGGGGCATCCCAAAGAGGAATTGGCTTGGAGGAAAGATCAAATGTTTGGCTGCAGATGTGTTAATTTTGAGATGCAAATGGGGTATCCAATTGAAAATATCCATAATGTAGTGGGAAAAGTGGACCAGAAGGTAGAAAGTAGGGGCTAAATTGGGCTGTATTAGATATTCACCCATCCTTTCTTTAATTAACATTTATTTACTATAAGCTGACTGAGTACCAGACACTGTGCTAGGGACTGGAGATACAATGAAGAACAAGACAAAATCCCTGCCCTAAAGGAGTTTCTGAACTGAAGAAGGAAACAAATCAGTATCAATTAAAATAAAAGGGGGTAAGTGTTACAGTAAAAATGCAGGTGCTATAAGAACACATTGGAGGGGGGCTTAAGCCAGAATTATGGGGTCAAGAAAGGGGGTATGTGAGAAAGGAGAACAAGGAACAACAGACTAGCACCTTCAGTTGGGAGAATGGTGAGAGACTGAATACACAGATGGACAATGGCCAGACAATCTATAAAAAGAGCACTCTGATCCACAACCTGCAGCAAGCAGCCCAGGAAGTCAAAATACTATCTATAGTAACCAGCCCAGGAAGCCCAACAACAACCCCTATAGCGACTGTCCCCAAAGAGCCAGGACTTGGTTAGTGACTGAGCCCTCCCCTATATTTTGACCCCTTTTCCAACTTAGGACCAACCAGAGAAAGCCAGATATATACCCCTAACTAATCACAGTATATCCCACTACTAGTGAGCCCACCTGCAACTAACTGCTCCATGCCTATAGCCTCCAATCACACCTGAAGCTGTCCCTTTCTTCCACTATAAAGCTCTCCTACTCGAGCTTGCCTTTGAGTCTCTGCCAAATGCAAGTGATAATGGCTGACTCCTTTGTTATAGTAAGTTCTGAATGCATAGCTGTTGCTCATTCACATTTGGTGCTCTTTGTTTATTTCCACTATAGCAAGTGTCTGTGTAGGGCTGGAGTGCACTGGATGTATGTGGGGGTGGAGGGTCAGCAGAATGGGAAGGGAGTTTGGGCTTTCTCTCTTAAGCAGTGTGGGGAATCAGCAGCCATATTAGGATTGACTTTTAAGCCAGGAGAAGGTTTACGTAATTTATGCTGAGTGTAAATTCATCTATGCAGAGGTGAGAGCTGATACTGAATCTTTAGTCCCATCTTTTCGGGACTAGTTTTCAGAGAATGTAAAAAGGAATCAGTGGGGACAAGACCCCATATACTGGGGCCATGACTCAAAGTCACTCCATCTTTGCGCACCACATAAGAAGTAAGGAGTCCATGGATGCCCTGCTATTCTTAGGGGACTGCAAATTTGGAACGCTAAGCAAGAGATGATATGTGAGCTGTCCTACACACACATAACCCAAACACAACTCAGTGAACCAAGCAAATAAACAAAACACAAGACAGGAGAAAATGGCTGAACTGTGACTCTCTATCAGAGTAGGCTGTCGAATGGCTAGAGTACATAAAAACTTGAATCACCTAAAACACCTCCATTTTGAAAAAGGCTATAACCAAATGATGGATTGGACCTTTTAGTCTCCTCCTGTGATGTTTAACATTATACGAACACACCCTGATTTGCCAAACTTCTTTAGAATGAACTTAAAACACAAGAAAAGAAATGGAAATTTGAATAAGGTGCTTATTCTATTTATGCTATATTTTAATAAATATTACAATCTCATTAAGACTTTTTATCACAAGATTTTTTGAAAATATATTTATCAGAATTCTCTATAAATATTTGTAATAATAAATTGCATTTGTATAGTTCTTTACCACTTTTAAGATACTTCCAAGCACATTTGATTTCCACACTGAAGGAGAGATGGAAAAGGGTGTGTGTGTGTGTGTTGTTTATGTATGTGTGTTGATAGATGGGCTCTTGGATCACTTGGCCCAAGACTTTCCCTTCAGTCCTGAGGAAAATGGAGCCTGTGATCATTCATGTATTTAGAGACTGGACATACAAAAACATATCTCTTGACTCTTAGACTGGCCCTCTATGCATTCTTAGTAACCTAATTCATATCTTACTGACCAGAAGACTGAGGCTAAGGTGAGGGGGAGTAGACCGTTACACATATAGCTTCAATGAATCATGCCTGCTGATATCCACACTCTCGTGCAGTCCCCTCCCACATCAACTTTGGGCTTGCACATGCGACTTGCTTTAGCCAACAGATTATCAGCAAAGTCAGCGGAGGCTCCATGAGCACCAGCACATTGGGGTTCAGCATGCACCGACTTGTGAGGCAGCCCAACCTGAGCTAACCTCCCTGAAGAGGAAAGACTATGTGAAGAGAAAGAGGTTCAGACTTCCCAGCTGCCACCCAGTTTCTAGGTGACCCATCAATTGAATGTAATCACATGAATGAGCCCAGGCAAAATCAAGAGAATCATGAGAAATAGAAAATCATTTTTGTTTTAAGTTACTAAGTTTTGGGGTAGGTTGTTATGCAGCAATAGATAACCAATACACTAAGAAAAAAGAAATTGGTCCATGGCGGTCATTCACGGGCCCAAGAGTGGTATTCAAAGTCCAGCACCTCACACAGAATTGGAGTATGTCTTGGTGAACAGAGCTCTCCTGGACTTGAAAATCTGAGATTCCATGTTCTAGATTCACTCAAACTCTCTGTGGTTAGCTCATCCACTGCTTAACAATCTTCGATTCTCATCTTATGCAAAAGACTCATGCCCTCCAAGCCACTGGGTATGCCTGAGGGAGGAAGGAACCGCCAGCACTCTCTAGACCAACATCAGAGGTGACAACTGCTGAGACATCTTTGTACAGATGGGGTGAAGGGCAACCAGAGAGACAAAGGCACCTGCCTCGATCACACAGCTGTTGGTACAAGGGACAGGATGAGAACCCAGGGCTGCTCACTCCACAGCCAGTATCTTTTAGGTGATGCTACTTCTGTAGCAAGAGGGAGAAGCTCCAATCTTACAGATAGTGATCACATGTCAGTTCCAGGCATGATGCTGCCATTTGGGACTACAGAGCATTCTGTCTTCAAAGACCTTTAGGTGAGCTACTGAGCCACAGGAGGTGCCTCCCAGAGACACACTTAGCAAGACAGCATGAATTAATTTACTTTTTCATTCTTGGTACCCACATATGTCTGAACAGGGTCTGAGATAGCAGGGTCATGGACTGTAGATTATCTCATTTGTCTGGATACATAAAACTAGTTATTTATCAGGCATTATTTAAAAATCTCTGGGGTTTTGTTGTTGTTTGTTTGCTAGTGAAGTCTTCAAATTCGCATATACTGTTTAAAACAACATTCAAATGTTTGCAGCAGAAATCTCTTGGCTTGTATGTGAGGGCCACTAGGGACCACCCCTCACTGCCACCCCCCACAACAACCAAGGAACAAAACATTACATTTATATTTGTCAAAAAGGAGAACTGGGCCACCTACCCTCACTAAGCTCTCCCCTGAACTGATTAGTAGACAATTAAAAGTGGTTTGGGAATGCAATTTGCAAATGGATAGTGCTACAGAAGCACACATTCCACTTGGGGGGGAAAAAAAGAAACAGAAAAACAAAGGCTACAAACAAATTGTAATCATCATAAATCATGCTTCAGTTTTATTCAACTGTGATAATACTATTTGTTGGCTCATTATGAGGTTTCATACCACCTTGAAAACACTGATCACACCTGCATGACGTACAGCATGGACTGTTGGGTCTGACATGCAAACTAATTATATCCGATTTTAGCTCTGCCTTCAGCCTGTTGGAAAGGCAGAGATATGGCATTCACCAGGAAGCCTGGAATCCCCTTGCTTTGCTCAGTGGCTGAACAAGCCTGAACATTGTCAGAAAGAGGAACTACTGAGACCAGGAGATTGGGGAAAAGCTGGTAGCAACTCCTAGGAGTGGAAACTGCTATAATATTATAAATGTCCACCTCCATGAGTTAGTTGTTTTGAAGCTAAAGAAAGAAAAGTGATTAACAAGTCAGACAGTTCTATCAGAGTGCAATTATGGTTAATATTTACTGGATGCTTATGCAAGAGGCCAGTCCCTTTCCATACATTATCGCATGTCATTTTCCCAGCAAGCTGATGCCATATTTGTATTATCCACATTTTATATAAGAGGATGTTGAGGCCAGAGAAGTTAAGAAACTTGCCTAAGGTCACACAGCATAGCTGGGACTAGATCCTATTTGTCTTTTACTTGAGACTGTGTCCTACGCCACTAAACTAAACTAAGACCCATGGCAAGCAGAGTGGGCAGAAGCTCTAAGTTACAAACTCAGTTTGGCAACTGGGCTCTAAGACCGTCTCTAATATCCTTTTCCAGCTGTATCAGAGAGTGATTCAATGATCTCTGCTTCGATTTCTGTAATTCTCTGTGAGACAGTCACATGGCAAGACATAACCTCAAGTTTAACAGCTCAGGGTGGCTTGGGCATCCCTGAGGGTCCCCAAGCTATTTTCCAAGGTCTACAAGGTCAAAACTCTTTTCATGATAACACTAAGATATGTTTCCTTCTTTCCTTCTCATTTTCTCATGAGTATAGGTGGAATTTTCTAGAAGCTACATGAAGTGTGATGACAGCATCACTCTGATGGCTAATGGAATGTGTATCCTTGTGCTTTAAAAAAAAATCTCAGTTTTAATTTCTAATACAGTCAATATCCATAGATAAAACCCTCAAAAACAAAAGTTTGTTGGGGTCCTCAATAATTTTTAAGAGTTTAAAGAGGTCCTGAAGCCAAAAGTCTGAGAGCCACGGCTCGGATCATGCCTGTAAGGCCAGTCAAAACAACATAGTCTGAAATCTCAAACACTGGTAAACAGAACTTAAGAACAAAAAGACCCATTTTGCTTTTCCACAGCTGATTACTAACAAGCCATTTTTAATTCCTTGAATTGAGCAGATCCAGCTGACTCACACAGCACAGGAAGGGGATGAGAGTGGGAAAGAAGGCTGTTTGATGAGGACCTTGTGGGTTAACTCTTCCCTAAAAATCCTTAACCAGGGGTGGAGAGCCCACCACTCAGGGGGCACAGCTTACATCAGGGGAGAAAATGTACTGATGGAAAACTGCATTATAAACATACCTCCGTTGGCAACTGTCCTGACCATGCCTTCCTGTCAAAGGTAATGTAAAGACAAGGGTCTGGTGCTTTCCTTAAGGACGTGAAGACGTCTACATAAAACACACAGTAGATCTACATTTGGAGGATCTTGTCCCTTGCATTTATTGCCTGGCAAGGGACATGATGTTCTATAAAACATACAAAGAAGATGTAAAAGGTATAAAAAGTTTATAGTTTAGATCAAAGACAAATGTTGTCATTTAATCTCCTGGTATACAGTAGGTGCCTGATAAATCCTGTTGAGAAAATATCAGGCTCTAACCCCACTCCATATTCCCTTCCTACCATTCTGTTTTACAATCTGAGAACCAGCGAAGAAATTAAGTCATTTTATACAACCACTAATCCACATTGTTGTGGCTAAATAACATTGAACTAAATGATTTAAAGGACTTTTTCCAGGTAGATGACTCTATACAGATAAGAAAATGGAGAAAAAAGAAAACCTTGCCATTTTTTTCAATGTAAAGTAGGCAGTCGGAGTATTGGTGGCTAATGGTCTTACTCCTATGTGTCTCTAATAAATCATGATCATAGACCATGGAGATTTCTTACCCATCCAAGGAGTTCAATACTGATTCATTTCCAGGTGTTTAAACAGACATCAGGAAATTCTCTGGCTTTTACCTGTTCAGTTTTCTCTCTGGAAAACTCATTGTTAAAATCTGTTTCTCACTATATTTTTCTTATGGCCTCATACATACTGATCAAGGACAATAATAGGAGGATTAGCGATGAATACTGGGGGTAAATGGAAAGTATAAGAAGAACGGTTGCTTGTAAGTTTCTTAAGTCAAGATAGACTCCCCTTCACTTTATAGACTTCATCCTATCTTTGGGGGCGAAATAGCACTTACAGTAACTTCACCACTCAGGTTTTAATAAAAGCATTGTTTGGGACGCCTGGGTGGCTCAGTTGGTTAAGCGACTGCCTTCCGCTCAGGTCATGATCCTGGAGTCCCAGGATCGAGTCCCGCGTCGGGCTCCCTGCTCGGCAGGGAGTCTGCTTCTCCCTCTGACCCTCCCCCTTCTCATGTTCTCTGTCTCTCATTCTCTCTCTCAAATAAATAAATAAAAATATTTTAAAAATAAATAAATAAAAGCATCATTTGAGTTGTGATGGGAAATATTTTAGCATTCTTGTTGCCATAAAGGTATATTCTTTTGCATGCTTGCTAAGGTCCTATCTCTAGGTAAGCAAAGGCTCTTCATTTTGCTTAAATTCCCCTAAGAGGATGCTATACCCAGTGTACGAAGGAGGAAAGGAAGAAACTCAGTTACGGCTTGCCAATAGGTTTAATAAGCTCTTGCTACATTAGGATACTAGAGTTGAGAGTAAGCATTCAGGGACTCCCTGCCTCAGCTCCAAACGGATCCAATGTTTGTTAACTTTGCTGGCTCTGCTCAGCATACAGATAGAAAAGACTAGTATGCGAATCACTGACAGTTGTGTCAGTCCTGGTTTTGCCAAGATGCAGAAGCAATCACTCTCATATAATCATACAAAAAGACCTAACACTTTTTCCTGTTCCTTAGTCTTTTTGAAGATTTAGGACTAAATCCTCAAACTTCTAGATTCAGGACAAAAGGAAGGAGCAAAGGTGGCAGAGAGGCAGACATCAATAACACAGACCTTCTTTGTCATGATTTTGTGGGAGGTTTCTATGTTGATAATGCCCAAACCATCCCCCAAATAAATAAGTGACCAAAATAAGACTGAAAGAGGGAAGTAGAAGGAACAATCATTTTTAAATTGGTCTCCCTGGCTCTGGCACAAATCCCCTCCCTGGCCTTAGCTAAGAGCCTTCTGCTCAGTGAGAGTGCACTGTATACAGTGCTTTCAGTCAGGTTATTACCACACGCGACAAAGAAGGAAGGAGGAACAACAAAAACTCCTCAAGCCCTTAGCCGTTGATCTTGACAAATTAATCACTAACGACACAGTCTTATTAAATGTAAAATGGGCATGATAAAGCCCAGATAGAAATGGGAGGAATGACCCGACCATAGCCCAACTTCCCTATATATGAATCTGTGGGGCCGTTAAATGTCCAGGAATCTACTGTGGCCATGGGACAGAAGGGAAAAAGCATGCACGGTTTGCAAGCAAAAAAGCAGAGTACGAATCCTGAGCTCACCCATTTACAGGTTGTGTGACCTTGGGAGCTATGAGCCTCCGTGTCCTTTAAAGCAGGGATTCGGAATAACCGCCTCCCAGGAGCAGATAAGAGAACACTCAGTAAAGCGCCTTCTCCAATCTCCACTGTCCCAACTGGTGCTGTCAGTGTTGGTGCTGGGGGGCAAGGTCACCAGCCATGGCCAAATCCCAACTAGTGCCCGGATCTGGAGGTTGAAGTCCCCAGGTGTGGCTGGAGCACAGGTACCCCCATCCCTCATCAGTGGGGACCCCAAACCCTGAGGGAGGCAGCCAGGATTCAGCTGAGGAGGGCTTCACGGCTGTACTTCTCTATACATGTCTGACTGGCCAGGTGCAAGATCAGGCATGGGGAACACCGGTTCACTTGGCCTTCACTTAACGCACGTAGGACATGGGTAAGCTATAGCTCTGAGGCCAGAACAGTGATCCCAGATGCACCGGTAACTTAGAAGTGAATCCAACAAGAGGAAAATGATTTCAGAAACAATCCGGTCCAGGTGTACATTTCGAAATGGGAAGCTGTCCTCTTTTCGTTTTAGAGTGACAGGGTAATGGTCAAGGAAATGGAATCGGATAGAGGCTTTGTTCTGACAGCTTGACTTGGGCTCAGGCCCTCTGACTAGGAGGACGGCTGGGAGTAGAAGGGGTCATTCTACCAAATTTCAAATCCAAACCGACACAAGAAAAGAGAGCTCGGAGGAGTTCAAGGTGAAGGAAACAGCGGCCCACTTTTCCGTCCGTGCGCTGCTTTTGTCCTTCATACACTTCACACTTGAGGGAGAATCTAATGACATTGACCTTGGGTCCCCCATTCTGCCGGGCGGTGTACACAGCTGTGGCAGGCGGTCCCTGCGGGCCCCTGGCCGCAGCAGCCTGCGCCGTTAATGTGGCCCAGCCAGCAGCTGACTGAGAACAGTGGCAGGCAAGCACTAGGCACACGACCCCTGACACTGCAGGCCTTTTTTCCTCCTCTCAGCCAGCAGCCAATGGGCGGGCTCTCTCCACCAGCTGCCATGGCAACGGGAAGACTGCTGCGCAGTGCCCAGAACAGATGTCACATGAGCCAAGATGAATGTGGTGGGGGTGGGGAGCATGTGGTGGGGGTGGAGGGGGATGGGGGAGGCATTTGGAGTTAAATGGTCCCACCAGAGGGAGTGAGGCAGATTTTGAAGTAAGTGCAAAGCTGTAACATCTATTTCCTTTCTCTTCCCTGTCCTTTAAGTTCTAAACACACATGCACAAACACGAATGTCCTTTTATCTCCGCTACTGAGGTGCTTGCGGCTCTCTGGCTTTCATGGCAAACATGAAAGCTCTGATTTCTGGAAGCCTTAAATGAACATCGCCTTCGCTGCAGAAATGCAAGCAGCCATTCTGCAGCCATTTAGGAACAGGCTGGGAAGCTCTATGGAGGTGAATCGGGGAAACTTAGAACCACATGGAGCTGAGACAAAATCCACAGGAATTTTAAAGGCAAACACACCGCCCCTGTAGGCCCACCGCAAACCCCGTTTCACTCTTGGTACCGCTAAAATGTAAGGGCTCCTAGATCCTCACCCCCACAGGTAGTTTCTCTGATCTTACCACTCCTAAGGCCATTTTATATAGACTGAACCAGGGCAAGGCTTACCGATCTACCTGCTTGAGCAACAAAGGCTCTTTTGTTGTCTCTAAAATAGATCCTATCCTAGATAAAATACCGTATTTAAAATGTTTCCACTGCCTTCCCATTCTCTGCCACTGAAATTGACCAGTAGAGCGTGGGCACGTGGGGGCACAGAATGAACATATATATTCGTTGGTAAGATAGGAGGTGATATTAGTGGCCCACAAGCAGAAGACACCGCAAGCCTTTTTTCCTGCAGCCAATGGGCAGGAACCTAATCTTGTTGCTGTTATCAAACAACATGAATCAGAGAGACATAAGGGACAAAGTAGAGGACCGTCTTAATCTGATAGATGAAATGCACCGAATGCGGCGGGGATGGGGAAATGTGGCTTAGAATGATTGTGCACTTGTGCTTAAGGCCCCCAACAAACATTCACGGGGTGCCTGCTTTCTGCAAAGGGCCACATGGAGGGTTGCAAAGGAGGCAAGGCAAAGGAAGCTCCCACTTATAATCAAGAGTGAAAAGAAATGTGCAAACTCTTAACATGGGGAAGACGCAGGAAGTGCGGCGAGTGAAGCACGATGTGAACCTGGAGGAAGGCAGGCTCTGAGCAGTGTCCTGGGGCATGGGGAAATGAGACCGCCTAGTCTGTGACAGACTCTTGACATACATGCACCATATCATAGATGCCCACATCACCCTAAGAAGTCGCCACTGTCATCCCAACAAATCAGGAAATCCCAGGCTTAGGGAGGTTAACAGTCAAAGGTCATACCACAAGCAAGTAGCAGAACTACTGGTGATCCATGTCATCCGCCCGCCTCCACGGGGTTCTGCTCCATCAGCCGATGAGCAGAAGTGGCCCATTGCTGCAAAGAACGCAGCTGTGTATGGAGGCGCCGTTTCCTGGTCTTTGCAGTAGCGTCCCTGAAGTCGTGGGCTTCAAACCTTCACTGCATTTTTCCTACTACATACTAAAGTAAACAGGTAACTATTAAAATTTAAAAGGTTCATCCCGATATACCCCGAAGTCATCCCGTGTAACACAAGGGGTACAGATGTCACACTGGGGGAGAGCCACTGCCTCTTCCCACACTGGCCTTGAAAGATGAGTAGGAGCGTGGCCCGTGGAGAATCTGAATTCGTTCAACGATCACCCTATGACAGTCAGGGTTATTTTGCACGTATACCTCCACTGACATGAAGATGTCCTCTTGGGCCTCACAAGCATGCTTTCTTCTCTCATTATTCAGGCCAGTAAGTGGCATGCTAGGGTTCTTGCGGTGCACTTGAATGAAAAGCAGGGACGTGAGTAAAAGGCGGCCAGCCCAGCAATGCGCATTGCTCCTGGAAGCTGCCTCTCAGGCCCCACTCCACCCCAGGGCAGCACTTCCCCGCCACTGCAATGATGGATCAGAACCACCAGAGGGCAGTAACACAAACCAGATTTTCTTCCTTTGGATCCAAATGTGGATGCACACAGTTTAATAATATGTAAAGCCCATTATTACAAGCTTTTCCTCTCTCCACCCCCTATTAATGAACAAATGCCCAGGGGTAATGCAGATATTTCTAAATACAGTGCAGGAAAGGGCAATCTGTACTCATACACAGGGAGTCTAACACACAGTGGTAAGTGGAAATGAAAATAAATACCCAGATGCAACTAAACCATTAAGGCTAAAGATTTAGCTGTCTATATGGCTGCATACATGGAAATAGATGCCTGACTCCCAGAAATGGGCATCTTTAAAACATTTATTTCATGAGTTCTTATTAAGAGTTCATAATAATACCTGTAATGATAACTACAAAGCTACAAGAGGGTCTAAGATGAATTTCATCTTTACTGCTGGGCACACAAAGGGGAATTTTACTTTGACTAAGGTAAGTGAATGAATTATTCAGGGTCTTTCCGTGGACATTTAAAACCTGTAACTCCACACTTGAAACAACAGCACGAATTTAAAAAAGAAGAGCAACAACAACTGGCTAATCCCCAAACCATAAAATACCAACTGACATTTCCCCACATCTATTCAGGGTCCTTTGACGCAGATGAATGGTTTCTGGTGTTTGTGACAGCAGAATCTTGTAGTGTGGTTGCTGGTTTTAACATCACAGCACAGAGCATACAATAGACTGAGTCGGGATATTTTTACCCAAGGATAACCTACCCCCTTTCTCGATAAACAAAGACATGGAAATAACCCTGACATTTTTCTCAAGCATGACAGAAAGGAAGATTCCCTGGTCCTGTATTTTCACAATGGCTGGGAATTTGAGGGCCTTTGGAAAAGCAAGATGGAGTCACTGCAAACAGCCTTGTCTCCAGAGTCACCCCATGAAACCCTGATATTTGTAAAATGCTTGACAGATTATCGAATCCCCCCACACAACATGTGAGCAAAGCATACGGAATTCAGAGTCAAATGTCTCTAACTCTAAACGTAATATGAGGTCACCTTGGGGATGTGAACGAAGCCCTCTGAGCTCAGTTCCTTCCTAAGGCAGGTAGGAGAACAGATCCTGAAATACCTCCCTGTGTAAGGATGACGGTCACCTGTGTAATATGGCACAAAGCACTGAAAACTTAGATTTATAAAGAGTTTTGTTCTTATTTTCCCCATTTTATAAACAAGGAACTAGAACTGTAAAGACTTGTCCAAGGTCATGGTCAGTAAAGGTAGAGGAGGGCCACGGCCAGGGTGATTCTTCCCACGCCTCCCTGGTGACTTTGTCAGCGTTGACCTTTATTTCTCACAGTTCTAGGGCTGGGAAGTCCCAGACAAGGTGCCAGCAAGTGGGTTTTATTGTGAGGAATGTTCTCATGACTTAGAGACAACTATCATTCACTGTGTGATCACATGACCTCTTCTTTGTGTGCGTGTGGAGAGAGAGCTCTCTGGTGTCTCCTCTTAAAAGGACACTAATCCCATCATGGGGGCTCCACCCTCATGACCTCATCTAACCCTAATAACCTCTCAGAGCCCCATCTCCAAACTCTATCACCCTGGGAGGTTAGCACTTCAACAATATAAATTCTGGGGAATACAAAGATTCAGCCCATAACAAGGGGGTAACACTGGGCTTCTTTATTCTGCTCCATATTTTCTGTCCAAGACAACAAATATTTGCTGATAATCTGCTAGGTGCCAAGCACAGTACCAGGCCTCAGGGGAAACAAGGATGACCAGGAGCCCACAAAGAGTTTAATGTCAGGACAGTTGCTATGGAATGTTCTCCAAGAAAGAGCATTTATGACATGTGGGCTTTTATGACTGTATATAGCATAGTTGATGACAACAAACTTCATGAGATCCTTCTTCAGATAGCTGTGCTTGAAACAATTGTAATGTGAGTCTGGCAACTAATCAGTACAGAATTAATATTTGATAAGGTAATTAATGTATTAATTTCCTCAGGAAGATGGGAATCAAAGGAAAGAAGGAAGGACATTTTCAAATTTTCAGCCCATAGATGCTTACAAAGGATCTGTGCCTCCTGGTAGGGAATTGTCAGATCCAGTTATGGGATGATGATTATAACATAACTGGATATTTACTGAGTATATTTAATTTCTCTCAGTTGAGTTAGTATAATTTTTTAAAGCATTTTTTTTTAAGATTTTATTTATTTATTTGACAGAGAGAGAGAAAGCGAGAGAGAGAACACAAGCAGGGGGAGTGGGAGAGGGAGAAGCAGGCCTCCCGCCGAGCAGGGAGCCTGATGCGGGGCTCGATCCCAGGACCCTGGGATCATGACCTGAGCCGAAGGCAGGCACTTAACGACTGAGCCACCCAGGTGCCCCGAGTTAGTATAATTAAAACTGTTTTCTGGATTGGAAAACTGAAAGGACTCAACTTCAATTAATATATGTTGGCTGGGGCTCCTGGGTGGTTCAGTTGGTTAAGCATCCCACTCTTTATTTCAGCTTAGGTCATGATCTCAGAGTTGCAAGATCAAGTTCCACGTTGGGCTCTGTGCTCATAATGGAGGCTGCTTGAGATTCTCTCTCTCCCTCTGCCCTCCCCGCACTTGTGCAAGCTCTCTCTCTCTCAAATAAATAAATAAAATATTTAAATACATTTATATATATGTATTAGCTGACTACTACATGCTAGTAGTATGTATGTTTGCTAGAATGTATGTATGAATGTATTTATATAAATATTCAGTCTAGAACAAGGGGCATTTTACATCTATGTAAAGTCTCATTTAATTCTTACAATAAACCTTTGAGGAAATTTTGTTAGATAATTTAAAATGAAGACCAGAGAAGTCAAGGACTCATAAGTGGTAAGTGGCTAAGAGAGTACTAGAATATTCTTGCCAACCATTCAAACGTTATTTTGATACACACACACATAATTTTCTCCTCCAAGCATCCCCAAAATCTAGCTGCTAGGATTTTTTTTTTTTCTGTTGTTATTTTTGGTATGCTACCTTATTCTGGTAAATAGTATAGGGTGAAGTTGGGTCTTTTTTGAGGGTATATATGTTTGAAAGGGGAAAAGCTTATGCAAATTTCTACCTCCCTTCAAAAGTAGACAAGGATCTCAAGGAAGAGGGATCAAGTTTCATCTCTCTGGGGAATTAAGTGTGTTCTGTGTTTAGCCCTGGGATCCAGAAGAACTCACATGGGTACTCACTCGATGAGCATGGCGTGCCTCTTCTGAGCAGCCCAGAAGAGAAGGGCTCCCAGTTTCAGTCCCCCATTTGAGGCCGGACACATGACAGTGTTAGTCTGGAAACCAGGTCTGGAGACTGTGGAAGGCTGAATACTAGTGCCCCCGGAATTTCGATGTCCTGATCGCTGGAACATGTGAAGGTTATTTTATATGGCAAAGACTTCACAGATATGATTAAATTAAGGATCTTGAGACAGGAAGATTATGTTGGATTATCAGGTGGGCCCTAAATGCAATCACATGTGTCCTTATAAGAGAGAGGCAGAGGGAGATTAGACACACAGAAGAGGAGGAGGCAATGTGACCATCGAGGCAGAAAATGGAGTGATGTGGCCACATGCCAAGGAATGTCGACAGCCCCTAGAGGAGTACAGTCAAGAAAGGGATTCTCCCCTAGAGCTTCTGGAGGGAACACAGCCCAGCTGAATCCTTGATTTTGGCCCAATGAAACTGATTTTGGACTTCTGGCCTCCAGAACTATGAGAAGATGAATTTCTATTGTTTTGAGCCACTAAGTTTGTGGTCTTTAGCTGCAGTAGCCATTTGTAACTAAGAGAGGGAAAAAAAGTCAGAGATATGGCAAATGAGAAAAAGGAAGACAGTTTCATGTACCAACCACTAACTTAATCTTACCAAAATGGTGTTTTATGCTTGTGACACTTAGCAATTTCCTCTGTCAGGAGAGTTTGCAAGATAGGCTTTAGGGTCAAGAACACTATGGTTAACTCAATAATTATTTCCTCCTTGTATAGAACACATACTAGACAAAGCAGCAATTCCTCAAACCTCCAAGATCAGTCTCTCTGTGGCAACAGTGAGTCTGCGTAAGAATTAACTTTGAAATACAAAGAAATATAAAACCATTTGTTAGGATGTTCACTGCACAGCTGTACAATTTTCTGTGAGTGACTGGTTCTTACTCTGAGTCCCCAGACCTCCAGAAGTTCTTGAACTTTATTTGAAGGTTTGGAGCTCTGAGCAAGAATTATATGTTAATTCTTATTATACCATAATAATTAGGCCCCGTGACTAGAAGACGTCTTATGGGAAGATGGCAAAATGATTGTTTGGAACCTTGTAGGCCATGCTAAGGAGTTGGGATTTCTTTCTAAATGTAGTGGGAAGCCGTGAATGACTTTGATGCAGGACAAGGACATGACTGGAATTAGATTTAGGATGTTGTTCTGGCTGTCCTGTGTGGGAGGAGGGCAGTGGAGAGGTGTGCAGCCCAGCGGTCTAGGAACTGATAATGGTAGCCTGGACTATGACAGTGAACATGAAAATGACAGAGAAGTAGGCACAGTGGAGACATACTGGAAAAGCAGAATCTAAGTTAATCTGATTAACCCAAGGGGAGGAATAAGGGAAAGGGTGAATCAGGCATCTATTAGAAACATTATTAAGGTGTTTTTTTTTTTTTAAGGTAAATGCAAAAGCACAGATCAACTTGTTTATGGTGTAAAAGCTAATTATATCACCTCTCATAGGCACAGCAAATTATTGAATTTTGGTGTGTATATTGTCAATTATACCACTTGAATGGATGGTTAGAAATGTATACAACTTTCGAAATAAGAAACACATGAATGCATTCAATTTTACATAAAGATACAAAGAGATACATACATACCTCTATCTAAACATATCCATTATATCTATGCATGTATATAGATAAATATAGTCAGATAAATAAATGATTTCATTTATATAAGGTGCTTAAAATAGTAATTAGCATATTGTAAGCACTCAGGTGGTTCTGGTGTTGCTGTTCTATCATCATCATCATTATTATACAGCTACATATATACTATATGTAAATATATAAACTACACATGTAATGGTATATTATATAACTATCTGGTTACAGCAGGATGCCTGCTGAAAAATAAACTTGTCTTTTTCTTTCTCTGCTCTAGGAGAGGTGCCAGAAAGTCACTACATCATGGTAGATCATCCTTGAGGCACTGTAGTCAGTCAGTTGCCTGGATGGTCTGGGGCAGGGGCGGGTCAAGGACCCTTTGTAGATGGTTCCATCAGCCACCTCTCGAGCACCAGCTTAAATCCTCTCAGCCTCACCTTTCTCTCTTCCAGCCCCTGCTGCACTGCTCAGCTCTGTATGGACTCTGGTTAGCTTTATGCAGGTGCAACCCTACAGTGATTCACTTCACACCCATGCCACGTGCCTCCTGCCTCCTGCTGCAGGGACATCTCCTACATCCACACAGGTGCCACCCAGAAGCGCAGAGTGAACCCACGGGGAATGGTATCCATTAGACACGTGCTTCCCTTCTTCTCCCAGAATGATTGGTCATTTCAGAAGGACCAAACAACCCCTCACTGATAGCACAGACCGACATATATTTAATTCTCCCTCCTTTCTTTTCCATGCCCCTGCCCTGCCTCCTCCCTCCATGGCACCACACTCCCAAGTTAAGCCCTCACACACAAGCCTTTGCTTGTGCTTTCCATGGGACCAGGACTAAGATAAAAATGATAGTGGTAACCCCCGTGCAGGGGCACAGTTAGCCCTACTGCTCGCCAGGGAAGGTGGATAAAGGTGGCACTTTGTTCTTTGGTTCCCAAAAAGGCGAATGTCCTTGCCCTCTCATTGTATAGATCTGAAAAGGGGGAAAGGAGATAGTAGTCCCCGGTGCTCAAGGTGGGACAGAAGGATAAATCCTGGG
>NC_138370.1:43179760-43206979 GCF_054177405.1 Leptonychotes weddellii | reverse complement strand
ATTCTGCCCTCATGATCCAGTAGTTGTTTATCTCTTTTTCTTATCTTCTTTATTCTCCATCGTTTGGTCTTCTATATCACTAATTCTGTCTTCTGTCTCATTTATCCTAGCAGTTAGAGCCTCCATTTTTTATTGCACCTCATTAACAGCCTTTTTGATTTCGACTTGGTTAGATTTTAGTTCTCTTATTTCTCCAGAAAGGGATTCTTTAGTATCTTCTATGCTTTTTTCAAGCCCAGCTAGTATTTTTATAATCGTCATTCTGAACTCTAGTTCTGACATCTTACTAATGTCTGTATTGATTAGGTCCCTGGCAGTCGGTACTGCCTCTTGTTCTTTTTTTTGAGTGAGTTTTTCCATCTTGTCATTTTGTCCAGAGGAGAACAGATGAATGAGAGAACAAAACGCTAAAAGGGTAACAATAACCCCAGAAAAATATACACTAAACAAATCAGAAGAGACCCGAAACTAGGGGGAAAAGAAAGAGAGAGAGATAAAAAAAAGAATATGATAAGACTGGTGAATAGAACAGAGCCATCGTGCTCCCTGCTCAGTGGGAAGCCACACAGATTTTGGGTGTATTTTCATCTGTTAGAAGAAATTGCCTCCCAAAATTTTAAAGAAAGAAAAACATATATATACAAAAATATACAAATAAATAGGATGAAGGGATGGAATATGATTGTAAAGATAAAAATTAAAAAGGACTTTAAAAAAGGAATTGATAAGAAGTTGGTTGAAAAAAGAACAAAAAAAATTTAAAAAAAAAAAGAGAATGTGATCAGGCGGTAGACTAGGACAAAGTCATGCACTAGATTTAGGGTATATTTTGGTCTGTTAGAAGAAACCATATCGCAAAATTTTAAAGAAAGAAAAACTTATACATATACCAAAAATAAGGTTAAATACAATGAAGGGATGGAATATGACTCTAAAAATGAAAATTAAAAAAAGATTTTAAAAAAGGAATTGATAAGATGTTGGTTGAAAAAGGAAAGAAGAAAAATTAAAAAAAAAAAAGAAAAAAATAAAGAAAATTTAAAAAATTAACTTTGAAAGACTAAAGATTCATGGGGAAAAAAAGCCATGAATTCTATGTGCTGTATTCCCCTAGCACTGGAGTTCTGCCGTGCTCATTGATCGGTAAACTTGTTCTTGGCTGGCTGTTCTTGCTGATTTTCTGGGGGAGGGGCCTGTTGCCATGGTTCCCAAATGTCCTTGCCGGAGGTAGAATTGCCCCACCCTTGCCTGTCCGGGCTAAGTAATCTGCTCAGGTTTGCTCTTGGGAGCTTTTGTTCCCTGCAAGCTTTCTGCACAGCTTTGGAGGATGAGAGTGAAAATGGTGGCGTCCCAATCTCCACCCTGGAGGAGCCGAGAACTTGGGGCCCCACTCCTCAGTGAGCCCCCAGAGAAAAGCAGTCAATCACTCCCACCTCCCTGGTCTCTGGCCGCACTCCATGCTCACCCAGCCTATGACTGAGTGTTTCTATCTCTGGCACATGACCCTGTTTGGAGTCTCGAAACCCAGCAGATTCCTGTGGTGTACTCCCGTGCCTCTCCTCCCAGGGGAGGAAGGGGAGTCTCCCCGGATCTGCCGCTTGTTGGGTCCCTGCTCAAAGAGCAGTGGCCCGTCTGTGCCGCGGACCATGGTTTATGGCAACCCTGGGCTGAGAGCCCACTCCTCGGCTCTGTCCCTGCAGCCGGCTTCCCCACTCCGATACCTGGGAGCTCTGCCGCACTCAGGCACCCCTGGTCTTTCTGTGACCCCGACGGTCCTCAGACCACACTGTCCCAACAAGGGTTCCACCCCCTGCTTAGCCACTGGAGCAACGTCCCTCAGCGGAGCAGACTTCTAAAAGTTCCGATTTTGTGCTCCACGGATCTATCACTTGCCAGAAGCGACTGACAGAGGCTCCCTCCCCACGCCGTCTATCCTCCCGAATATCGCCTCAGATTCACTTTGCAGTCCTACCTTCCAGAAAGTGGTCACTTTTCTGTTCAGAGAGTTGCTGCTATTCTTTTCTTCAATCTCTTGTTGAGTTTGTAGGTGTTCAGAATGGTTTGATCCCTATCTAGCTGAATTCCTGGGACCAGACAAAATTTAGGTCTCCTACTCCTCCACCATCTTGCTCCTCCCTCCTCTCCACTTCAGTTTTAACAAGTGCCCCTAGATTCCTCCAACAGAAGGTTCAATCTTCCAAAAAGAACAGCTTTGTGGGGCGCCTGGGTGGCTCAGTCATTAAGCGTCTGCCTTTGGCTCAGGTCATGATCCCAGGGTCCTGCGATCAGCCCCGCATCGTGCTCCCTGCTCGGCGGGAAGCCTGCTTCTCCCTCTCCCACTCCCCCTGCTTGTGTTCCCTCTCTCGCTGTCTCTCTGTCAAATAGATAAAATCTTTAAAAAAAAAAAAAAAGAACAGCTTTCTACTTTCAGATGTTAACGTCCATGTGAATTACCTGGGGATGTTGTTAAAATGCAGATTCTGGATCAGCAGGTCTGGGGTGAGCCTGAGTGAGATTCTGCATTTCTAAACTGTTCATGAGTAGTGGTGACCACCAGATGAGTAGCCAGGGTTTAGAGTTTGCTCAGATGTTTTCAAGGTTCTTTACAATCCATCAACAACAATTTTAATTCCAATAATGCAGTGAGGAAAACCTGAATCTTCCAAACTAATACGCCTGAGGCACCCGATGTACAGTGCTCCCTCCACCTCCACACCTTCCCCCAGGAAGCACACACTTTTTACTGAACTATTCAAGACTTAGTTCAAGAATCTTTACTCCACAAAACCTTCCTGACCATCATGGACTCCTTTGAGCAGGTCTCTCTCTTAGAGATTTTATTGTACTGCATCGCTCTTATGTGGTTGTCCCTCTTCCTCATTTGTGAGCCTTCCAAAGGGCAGACCCTTACAGCCATAGGACCTGGTATGGCATCAGACACATGGATATACTTCCACCAATATTCGTTGCATGAAGAACATATGAGTTTATATCTTGTGATCCAAGGCCCTGCAATCAATACTAAAGTGCAAATCAATCAGTCAAAGTGCTTTTTATCTTGTAAATGAAAATGTAAATTCAAATGTAAATAAAATAATCTTTCTTAAGAGCCCTAGGAAAAAGCTACCAGTGAGTTAATACATTTGACTAATAGAGGGAAGTGTAGTAACTAACTAAAGACACCAGAGGTTCACTACGGCAGTTAATTAATTGACAAGCTAGAATTCATGATCAAAACTAGAGGCTAATCAAAAAAAAAAAATGAAATCTTGCCATTTGCAACGACGTGGATGGAACTAGAGGGTATTATGCTAAGCGAAATAAGTCAATCAGAGAAAAACAAGTATCATATGATCTCACTGATACATGAGGAATGCTTAATCTCAGGAAACAAACAGGGTTACTGGAGTGGTTGGGGGTGGGAAGGATGGGGTGGCTGGGTGATGGACATTGGGGAAGGTATGTGCTATGGTGAGCACTGTGAATTGTGTAAGACTGTTGAATCACAGACCTGTACCTCTGAAACAAATAATACATTATATGTTAACAACAACAAAAAAGAAGATAGTAGGAAGGGAAAAATGAAAGGGGGGAATAGGAGGGGGAGACGAACCATGAGAGACTATGGACTCTGAGAAACAAACTGAGGGTTTCAGAGGGGAGGAGCATGGGGGGATGGGTTAGCCTGGTGATGGGTATTAAAGAGGGCACGTATTGAATGGAGCACTGGGTGTTATACGAAAACAATGAATCATGGAACACTACATCAAAAACTAATGATGTAATGTATGGTGACTAACATAATAAAATTAAATTAAATTTTAAAAAAACCTAGAGGCTAAAAACAGAGATTCAAATAATAATAAACTAGTAGGATTTAGGGTCAAGTCATAGGCTATCTATGGTGTGTACGTGTGTACTGGTGCATACAGTGGGGGGATATTTCTGGCACCTACTTGTTCACACCCCAGTTTGGTTGACTTCCTAGAAATTCCACTTTCCCATCTTCAGAGTCCCATCCCTACCTTGACACACAAAGGTCACATGGGGACCAGGAACTAATTAGTGGCTTAAACAGCCACTATCAATGACACCAAAGTATTAATTTGATAATATACAATAAAAATAAACCAGTCCATGTCTCCAATAAGCACTGTATAAATACCAAATTAGAATATCTAGTTCATTTCTGTATAAGTTACATATTCACTTAAGTATAATAATAATATTATAATAATATGTAAGTATTATTACAGCACAAATATTATTTATAGTATATACTACAAAGGTATTGTTATAGTATTATTTATTAAGCACTTAGTATGTGCCAAATACTTTCCTAGGTGCTGAGGATACAGCAATGAATAAAAGCAAACCCTACCTTTGCAGAGCTCACATTTCAGGGTAATTTAAGAAACTGGATAAATATACATTCCAGAATGGCACTTTGGCAATATTTTTTTTCTTTACCTTCTTCAGTGTTCCCTCCTTCACTTAAAAGTAAGGCTTTTCTTGAGTGACTACTTCATATCCTTTTGTGCCTAATGATGTGATGGTAGCATTATTGTTCCCTCCAAAAATATTCTCCAAAAGATTCATCCAAAATATTGCTGGATGGCTGATTTTCAGGAAAATCTGACCCATCTCCATTTGGCACAAGATGCAGAACAGTAGGGTCTCTGTATGGAGTTGTTTACATCTACTCAAGTTCCCTTTCTTTTGGAAGATAAACTAGTATGTGAGTTAAAGAGAACATGCAGATATGATTTATTTTTTTCAACAAATTTTGCTAATATTCCATATGCCTTGGACAGAAGACAATAAATATCTCTGTGTTTGGATGAAGGTCCTTGTCTTATCATAGGATTATGAGAAATTGGTGCTTATGAATAAAAACTGACTTTTTAGCAAACAAGATGGGAATAATTAAGAATCATTCCAAGCAAACTGTATAATAGTGGGCTCTTCCACTGATCATATTTTCACAAATAGTCTGGTAGAAGAGTGCACAATGAAATCTTTAGATTTACATCCACATTCAGAGCCTCTCTTGTAGTGACATGACAACCTATGGGGTAGAAACATCTGGAAGGTTTCCCAAAATTGTGTGGTTGGGCAGAAAAGATGCACATAATTGTCATTTCTAGGCAAATATGTAAGGCAGTGCATTTTTATAAAAAACAATCCATAGATTTTTTTATGTAATTGTGGGTTTTACTACTACTACATTCCAGGATGGGGATTTATGAACCCTTCCCTAAAGCCATGATTCCCTTGAATTAAATTCTAACTTGATCATCTGCTAATTGTAATACTACAATACTGATAGGGCTGCTGTCACTGTTGTCTTTGTCTTCTTTGTGCAGACTTGGGCTGTCCCCAACTCACCCTGGACAGCTATAAAGAGGAGTAACATAGTGGGCATTATCCACAGCTCTGTCCCAGACTCCTTGCACTTCTCCCCTTGCACCAACGCAAACTGACTATTCATCAATTGGAAAGATGGGAATTATTCACACAGTTACAGCCACCATCCTCAAGTCTTACAGATTTGAATTTACAGCCCTGACTTTCTGATCCTAACACTTTTTGGATATTCTAACAAAACTGACAGCTCCTCATGTCAGAACCAATACACACTCTCTTCCCAGTCACTTTGGCTAAACCTTTGCCTGGCCAGAAAGGAAAACAAGAAAATGTTAAAGAGATACAGTAGGGGATAGAGAGAAAACATCAAAGCCTTTATTCAGATATCCTTGAATTTTTAGTGACACTGGATAAGGCATTAACCCTCTGGTATACTCATGAATAACAACGTTAATGTGATTGAATATTTTTCCATCAAAATTCATCCCAAGGAGAAGGTATTAATATCTTAAAACAAAACCATACACACATTTCCACCTACTTGTATATGTGTTTGGTTGATTCCAATGCATGTACCTTTTGGCTAACTGATGAAGAGGCTTATTAAATGGGGATAGGAGCTTGAAATCTGGAAACAGATGGTTCACTGGGAAATATGATTTGATGCTCAACAGATTGAAAAACCTATAGAAGTATGGATTTTCTGTTCTCGTTATTTTTAATACATTGCATTTACAGATGTTTAGCATCATTAAACTTTTCACCATTTCTTTCAACCTCCATTGGTTTATGTTATGAACACAAAATAGTAATTCACGTGTGAGGAAAACCTGTTCACTAAATCTCTCCTAAGAAGCCTAGGACTCAGAGCTACAAGATCTTGTTTTTAAGTCTGACTCTGTCACTGACATGCTTTATGTAAATTACCTAATTTCTGAGCTTCAAACCTCATTTGTAAAATAGGATTATAAGGACCTACACTACAGGCTTGTTGTGAGGAGTAAATGAGACGAAACCTGTAAAGCACTTTGTTGACTATAAAAAATTATGTAGGTGTTAAGTACTTTAAACAACTTTTAATAATCTTGGAATGCTTCAGAATAACTAGTTTGAAATAAAAATAACAAATGATGGGGCACCTGGGTGGCTCAGTTGGTTAAGCGACTGCCTTCGGCTCAGGTCATGATCCTGGAGTCCCTGGATCGAGTCCCACATCGGGCTCCCTGCTTGGCAGGGAGTCTTGCTTCTCCCTCTGACCCTCCTGACCCTCCCCCCTCTCATGTGCTCTCTTTCTCAGTCTCTCTCTCTCAAATAAATAAATAAAATCTTTAAAAATAAATAAATAAATAAAAAATAACAAATGATGTCATACAAGATACTCGAGGTATAACCCTTTTCATCCCCTGAAAAGCATTAAATAATATTCTTCTCTCAGATGCCCTCAGAGTACAGGTTACATAGAAAAATCCAAAGAGAGAATCAAAATCCATTTTATGTGTGTAAAAATGTACTAGTTTTTAAACTCTTTATTACATTTTTAGCAGAATTATCTTCCTAATTAAAATTTTAGCTCTGCTACTCTCTAGCCCAGTTCTCTATCTCAATGGAAAACAAGCCCAAGAAAGGGAAAAACTCTTTGAGTGAATTTTCCGACACCTGCCCCTACCCATGAAGAGCTTTCCAAACCAATGTTTCACATTCTTGATCTCTGATCTGAAGTTTGGAAAAATCAGGCCTTTTTGGCATTGATCCTAAGAAAGAGCCTGGAAATCAGTGGTCCAACACATTGAATCACAAAATAAATGAAATATTTGACTATTATACCTGATCTAAACAGCCTTTATAATGCTGTTATCAAGAGGGCAAAACTAACCAAAATTGCATTGTGAAAAAGGACAGAAGAATGTCACTGAGAGACAGAGAATCCCTACTTGTCTTTCCTTCTTCCACAAATAAATACTTTCTCTCTAGCATAAAGTATTCAGAGTGCCAACTGTATACTCAGCACTATGGAGGCTACAGCAGAATTAATTATAAGCCTTGATCCCAAGAGATAGCCTGGAAAAGGGAAAGAGGGAAATGGATGAGCCTGACTCTATACTTCACTGTACTGGGTTTTGCCAACATTTCCCCTCACATTGCAGACAGCTGTCATCAGTCCAGATTAGCCCTGTGAAGTTGGTATTCTCAACCTTCTTTGACACAAAGGAAGCTGTGAATCAGAGACATTAAGTGACCTGCCTGATGCCACAGAGCTGGTAAATGGCCATGCTATGATTTAAAGCTAGATCCACCTGACACCAAAATTGATGCACAACAAGTTAGAGCAAAACAGTCAAAGATAATGGAACAAAGTGCCCTGTAGGTGGTGCATCTGGAAAGCATCACCACCTAAGGTCCAGAAATAAGAACAAGCTTGGTACATGCTGAGGACTATGAAGAGACAGGGCTGGGTTCTGCCTAGAGGCCTAGAAGGAAATGAAGTTGGTCAGTTGAGCATGAGGCCATAGGAATCTTGACAGGAGTACCGGGGACCAGATATGTTTGGAAACATCAGTCTCAAGGAAGCCACAGAATTCTTTGGAACCCTGGGTAAGCATAATCTTCAAAAATCCAAAACTCTCTGTACAGATTCAATAAGTGTTGCAAAGTTCACTGTGCCCTCCACTTGGCTTTGGAAAAACTGATAGGATAAATTACTGATACTATTTGGCTGTTTTCATGTTCCAGGAAAGCAAGCAATGGGCCTGCTGTAGTGGGTGAAATGAAAATAACTGGCTGAGAAACATCTTGTGCTGAACATTCTCCCATAGCACTCTCTAAACTAAGTAATGAGGACTGGGCTTTGGGGCCTTCTTGAAGAGGACGGACCTCTTGGCATCTACCAACTGTTTGTGATTTCTCCATCCACCTTCTTCAAATAAGATTTGAAAGGGACAAATCTGAGACTGTTCTAAGATTTCTCTCTCTCTCTCTCTCTCTCTCTCAGCAGAGCCACAGAAAGCACTGGAAAACAGAAATGCTTAATCTATAATGAAGCAAAAAAGATGGAAGTTCTCATCTGCTCAATGGGCCTTCTAAACCTTAGCTCATTTTTGGCTACCAGTCCTGTTTTATACCTTCTAACTGGAGAGATGAGAAATACACTTGAACATGGGAATTTTAAACGGAAATTCACATTATGACTTGTTTCAAGGTGATTACTTTAAGAAATTCCAGGACTCACCAGCTGACAGTGAACATCAGGGCAAAGAAGGACACATTTATAAGGGCCTGCAATTACTAACTGTGTTAGGGAACTTCAAAGGAGTAATAATCTCATTAGAGGGCTCTCTGTGTTGGTTGCACAGACAGGGTGACTCCCACCAGGAAGAATCCATATTCTTCTCTTCTATAGCCTATTGCTAGGAAAAAAATGGATCCTGACCCATAATCGGGTTTTGTCATGAGACAGTTCTGCATTCCAATTTCAGCTCCCCTTTTTACTAACTGTGTAACCTCAGCCAAGTTATTAGACCCATCTATGCTTCAATTTCTTCATTTGGAAAAATGGAGGTGATGGTACATACCTCACAGGGTTGTTAGGTATCTTACATAGGAGCTCAGTAAACATAACTCCTCCATCCCCTGTGACTTCTAATGCAGAAATTCAAGGAAGAGACTTTTTCAACATATTAAGAATTAAAAAATTTCTCCATCAATAAAGAGTTGCTAAGCATCTACCTCAGTCCAGAAATCTTGCTAGGATTTCAGCTAAAACACACACCAAAGAACCTGACCTCAGTCTCAGAAAATTTGTACAATGTATCATCAAACAGATAAGCATGCAGAGAAGCAAGATGTGCTCATTAAGAATGAACAGAGATCCATCTAGAATCCATGACTCTTAACCACTCTGGCCTCAGTGGCAATCAAGGATTTGGGTCAGATCCTTTTAAAACCAGTTTTATTGAGGTAAAATTGATATACAATAAATGGTATGCCTTTAAGATATACAATTTGATCACTTTTGACATGTATATACACAATGAAACCATCGCCAAAATCAAGATAATGAACACCTCCAAAATACTCCTCAGGCCCATTTTAAATCCGTCCTTCCCACCACGCCCAGTCCCTGCCCTAGAGCCTCAGGCAAACTCTGACCTATATTCTATCATTCATTTAGATTCATTCACATTTTCTAGAATTTTATACAACTGGAATCACATAGCATGTACTATTTTT
The DNA here is from genome assembly GCF_054177405.1 of Leptonychotes weddellii. Lineage (NCBI taxonomy): Eukaryota > Metazoa > Chordata > Mammalia > Carnivora > Phocidae > Leptonychotes > Leptonychotes weddellii. The sequence goes on along the minus strand of NC_138370.1, from coordinate 43,197,385 downwards.
TGGTAACTCAAGCAGGTTGTTATAAGTTCCTTCTTTTATTGCTGAGCAGTGTTCCATTGATTGGATATCCCACAATTTATTCATTGACCTACTGATGAACATTTTGGTTCTTTCCAGCCTTGGACTATTAAAATAAAGCTAGTATAAATATTCCTGTATAATTCTCTGTATGTACATATGCTTTCCTTTCTTCTGGATAAATACCTGGGAGTGGAGTGGCTGGTACATTTTCAAACTTTTTCCAGAGTGGTTGTAATATTTTATATTACCTGCCAGCACTGTATGAGAACTCCAGTTGTCTTATATCCACACAAACACTTGGTATGATCAGTCCTTTTAATTTTGGCCATTTGAAAATATGTGTAGTAGTAGCTCACTGTGGTTTTAATTTGAATTTCTTAATGCCTAATGATGTTGAGCATTTGTCATGTGATAATTTGCTATTTGTATATCTTCTCTGGTAAAGTGCTCAAATATTTTACACATTTTTAAATTGTGTTGTTTTCATATGGTTGAATTTTGAGAGTTTTTTTATACATTCTGGATACAAGTGTCTGAACAAATATATAACTGGAAACTGCTTTCTCTCAGTCTGTGGTTTGTCTTTAATTCTCTTGGTGACTTTCAAAGAGCACAAATTAATTTTGATGAAATCTAAATTATTGATGGTTTCTATTACAGATCAAGTTTTTGGTGTTATACCTAAAATCTTTATCTAACCCAAGTCACGAAGATTTTTTTCTTTTATTTACCTCTAGAAGTTTCATACTTTTAGGTTTTAAATTTAGAGCTATGATTCCTTTTACATTTTGTATATGATATGAGGTACAGATCAGATTTGTTTTGGTTTTTCTTGTTGTTATTGCTGTTGTATTCTTTTGTTGTTGCTTTTTTTGCAGAAGGATATATAATTGTCCCAGCACCATAATGGAAAAGATGATCCTTTCTCCACTTTACAGTCTCTCCTCCCAGACTTTGTGCTATGTTTGCAAAGCACTGAATTTCTACATATCTTAGCACCCTCAATATACACTTATTATTTTGGCTCTAAACAGTAGGTTATCTTTTAAAGAGATTTAAATCTTTAAAAGTCTGTATGTTTAGGGCGCCTGGGTGGCTCAGTTGGTTAAGCAACTGCCTTCAGCTCAGGTCATGATCCTGGAGTCCCGGGATCGAGTCCCACATCGGGCTCCCTGCTCGGCGGGGAGTCTGCTTCTCCCTCTGACCCTCCCCCCTCTCATGCTCTCTCTCTCTCATTCTCTCTCTCAAATAAATAAATAAAATCTTTAAAAAAATAAAAAAAAAAAATAAAAGTCTGTATGTTTAGTTAAAATGTAGTTAACATTGTTAGCACTCTTTATTCCTTTGTGTAGGTCCATATTTCTGGCTGGTATCACTTCCTTTATACTTGAAGGACTTCCTTTTACATTTCCTTCTAGCTCAGGTCTGCTAGTGATGAATTCATTCAGCTTTTGTACATGTGAAAAAAGTATTTCTCCTTCAATTTTGACAGATATTTTCACCAGGCAAAGAATTCTAGTATGACAGTTCTTTTTTCCTTTCAGTACTTAAAGATATTACTCCACTGCCTCCCACCTGGCATTGTTCCTGGTGAGAAATCTGCCATCTTCTGTATCTTTGTTCCTCTATGAAATTTATCTTTGTTCTGTGTCTACTTTTAAGATTTTCTCTTTTCATGTGTCATGATGTAATTTTCTTCATGTTTCTTGTGTTTATGTTCATTTAACTTCTCAAATCTACAGTTTTACAGTTTTTATCAAATTTGGAATTTTTTCTGACATTCAAATTCTTTTTATCTCAGACATTGTAATTTTCATTTCTTGAAGCTGGGTTAGGACTTTTTAAAAAATATATATTTTATTTATTTGAAAGAGAGAGCACAGAGAGAGGAGCAGAGGGGGAGTGAAAGGGACAAGCAGACTCCACACTGAGTATGGAACCCACACAGGGCTCAATCCCACAACCCTGAGATCATGACTTCAGCCAAAACCAAGAGTAGGTCACTTAACTGACTGGGACCCTGGGTTGGGTCTTTTTTTATATCACCCACTCTTCTACTTAAAATGTTCAATCTTTCCTGTTGCTTCTTAAATATAATGAATACAATTTTAATTATTTTAATTTTTATTGCTAGTGCCATTATCTATGTCAAGTCTGGGTCATTTTCCATTGATTGATTTTTCTCACTATAGATAGTATTTTCCTGTTTGTTTGAATGCCTGGTTATCATTAACAGATGCCAAAAAGTGTGAATTTTACCTTGCTGGGTGCTGGATATTTTATAATCCTACATATACGTTCATATTCTTTGTTATGTAATGAAGTTAAGTTACTTGGCAAAAGTAACATATCCTTGAACTTGGGGGAAGATGGTGGAGTAAGAGGACCCTAAGTTCATCTCATCCCACAGATACAACTAAAAAATACTCTCATCAGTGTAAGCAACCCAGAAAACCACTTAAAGACTGACAGAACAAACTGCACAACTATATGTAAAGAAGCCACACTGAAGAGGGTAGGAAGGGCAGAGATGTGGTGGGGAGCTAAAGGGACCAGGCCATCTGTGGAGTGAGAAGAGGGGAGCCAGGAGCCCTGGGCAAGGAGAGGGGAGAGAAACAGACCCTTATGCCAATGAGCCCATGCAAGGAAGATTAATACCCATAACATTTGGCTTTGAAAATTAGAGGGGCTGAATTCTGTGAGTTCTTAAAACCAGTGGACTTAAGGCTGGGAATTTAAAAAATCAGCAGGCTAGGCTCTGGGAGAGTTGGGAAGGTAAGAGGAAGCTGAGTCCCTGCCCTTAAAGAAACAGCACAACAAAGAGCACACAGAGATACAGAGTAGAAGCAACAGTTTGGAAAACACCTGTGACATACAAGAGGGAGAATTATTTACTAATCTCAGAGTGTGTCCCAAAAGGGCAGTGTTTGCTGAGGGAATTCTCTAGGAACAAAGGAGCTGGCAGGTGCCATCTCCCTCCTCTGCTCCCCCCCAGCATAAACACACAGCCACCTGTGGGAACTGGCATGGCACCAACATTTACTACCTAACTTGCTTTCACCAAGCCCTGCGCCCACCCCTCCCACCCCCACAGCTTCCACAATCTGCAGATCTGCAGATCTGCTCTTTCCAGTCATGCTTGCCTCAGTCCCACCACTGCGGGTTCCCACTCCCAGAAGACTGGCACACCTTATTAAAATTGTGCACCCTGCCCATGCATGCTTTGCAGATCTGCCCTGGCCAGTCCTGGTTCTGGTGCGGTGGCAGCAGCAAGACTCATTTCACAAGCAGGCCAGCATGCACATTGTTCAAACTGTGTGCCCCATCCCAGCCACCCAGTCTCAGCAGTGGCAGCAGTGGTACGTCCCCCATTGCTGGCATGCAAACCTTGTGGGCACCACTCAACCCACCCCCCCTTCAATGTGCTCTTGGTCAGAGCACATTCAAACTGGGCTACAAGCTTAGCAGTGTGCAAGCAACCCCAAAAGGGTCCAGCACCACTCCAAAGTGGCTCTGGCCCTGGGGTGAGTAAAAGATAATCACACACACCAATCAGACATTGCCGACAGTTGGTGTGATTGCAGGGACTGCCCACTGACAAAAACTTCTCAGGGGACAACACAGGGAAAGCAACCTGTAGTTTGGTGCTATTGCATCTCTGGCAAATGCCTGGTCTGATTCAACTCAAGCCCAAGGCAGCCCCAGACTGGTCCACTAATACCACAGGGATCAAACACTGCCCACAACAGGCAAAGAGAGCCACTGAAGACAAATGGTCCAAAGGAAAAAGCAGCCAAGACACAACAGCAGGGTACACATAACGCACCTAGGAGACACCCCTGAAGTGCCAGATTCCAGTGAACAGGAGACACTGCACTTCAGGGCACTGCAGGACCTCTTCCTAAGGCCATTATTTTCAAAGGCAGGAGATGTAACTGACTTTCTTAACACACAGCAATGGACCAGAGAGTTAGACAAAATGAGGAGACAGAGGAATATGTTCCAAATGAAAAAAAAACAGGACAAAACCACAGCAAGAGACCTAAGATAAACAGATATAAGTAATATGTCTGATAGAGAATTTAAAGTAATGATCATAACGATACTGGACTTGAAAAAAGAGTAGAGGACATCAGTGAGACCCTTAACACAGAGATAAAAAGAAATCAGAGATGAATAACATGATAAATGAAATTAAAAATACACTAGATGGAATAAATGGCAGGCTAGAAGAAGCAGAAGAATGAATTAGTGACCTGGAACAGAAGAATGAATTTATGGAAAGCAATCAAGCTGAGCAGGTGAGAGAAAAATTGTACAAAATGATAATAGACTTAGGGAACTCAGCACCTCCATCAAGCATAATAACATTAATATTACAGGAATCCCAGATAAAGGAGAGAAAAGAGGATAGAAATTTTCTTTGAAGAAATAATAGTGGAAAAATTCCCATATCTGGGGAAGGAAACATAAATGCAGATCCAGGAGCACAGAGATTCCCCAACAAAATTAACCCAACAAGGTCCACACCAAGATACATAGTAATTAAAATGGCAAAAAGTAGTGATAAAGAGAATTTTAAAAGAAGATAGTTATAAGGGAAACCCCATAAGGCTATAAGCAGATTTTTCAGTAGAAACTGTGTAGGCCGGAAGAAAGTGGTATGATATATTCAAAATGCTGAAAGGGAAAAATCTGCAACCAAGAAAACTCTATCCAGCAGGGCTATCATTCAGAAGAAGGAGAGATAAAGAATTTTCCAGACAAACAAAAGCTAAAGGAGTTCATGGCCACCAAACCAGCCCTACAAGAAATGTTAAAGGGGATTCTTTGAGTGGAAAGGAAAGACCATAAGAGTAAGAAAAGTAAGAAACACAAAAGCAGTAAAAATAAGTGTATCTATAAAATCAATCAAGGGACACACAAAAGGATGTAAAGAATGACACCATATACCTAAAATGTGGTGGGGACAGAAGTAAATAATGGGTTCAAACTTAAGTGACCATCAGCTAAATATAGACTGCTACTTGCAAAAGATGTTATATACAAACCTAATGGCAACTACAAATGAAAAGCCAGTAATAGATATGCAAAAAATAAAGAGAAAGAAATCCAAGCATATCACTAAAGAAAGCTAACAAAATGTGACAGAAGAGAGCAAAAGAAGAAAGGATCAGAAAAGAACCACAAAAGCAGCTACAAAACAAATAACAAAATGGCAATAAATACCTATCTATCAATAATTACTCTGAATGTAAATGAACTAAATGCTTCAATCAAAAGATATAGGGTGATGGAATGGATAAAAAAACAAGACCCATCTATATGCTGCCTATAAGAGACTCATTTCAGACCTAAAGACACATGCAAAGTGAAAGTGAGGGGATGGAGAAACATTTATCATGCAAATAGATGTGAAAAGAAAGCCAGGGTAGCAATACTTATATCAGACAAAATCCACTTTAAAACAAAGAGTGTAATAAGAAACAAAGAAGAACATTATATAATAATAAAGGGGACAATCTAAAAAGAAGATATAATAATTGCAAATATTGATGCACCCAACATGGGAGTATCCAAATGTATAAAGCAGTTAATAACAAACATAAAGGAAGTAATTAATAGGAATACAATAATAGTAGAAGACTTTAACACCCCACTTACATCAATGGATAGATCATCAAAACAGAAAATCAACAAGGTAACAGTGGCTTTGAAGGACACATTGGACCAGATGGATCTAACAGATATATTCAGAACATTCCATCCTAATAAAGCAGAACACACATTCTTTTCAAGTCTTCATGGAACATTCTCTAGAATAGATCACGTATTAGGCCACAAAACAAGTCTCAACAAATCTGAAAAGATCAGTCATACCATGCATCTTTTCTAACCACAACACTATGAAACTAGAAGTCAACCACAAGAAAAAAATCTGGAAAGACCACAAATACATGGAGGTTAAATAACATGCTACTAAACAATGAATGGGTCAACCAAGAAATCAAAGAAAAAAAATAAAAAATTACATGGAGAGAAATGAAAATGAAAACACGATGGTCCAAAATTTTTTAGATGAAGCAAAAGTGGTTCTAACAGAAAGTTTACAGCAATACAGGCCTACCTCAAGAAGCAAGAAAAATCTCAAACAAACAATCTAACCTTACACCTAAGGAGCTAGAAAAAGAACAAACAAAATCCAAAACCAGCAGAAGGAAGGAAGTAATAAAGATTAGAACAGAAATAATTGATATAGAAACTAAACAAACAAACAAACAGTAGAACAGATCATTGAAGAAACCAGGAGCTGGTTCTTTGAAAAGATCAACAAAATTTATAAGCCTCTAGCAAGACTCATTAAAAAAAAAGAGAGGACCCAAATAAGCAAAATCACTAATGAAACAGAAGAAGTAACAACCAATATCACTGAAAATAAACGACTGTAATAGAATACTATTGAACACTTATATGCCAACAAATTGGATAACTTAGAAGAAATGGGTAAGTTCCTAAAAATATAAGTACTAAAGCTGAAGCAGGAAGAAATAGAACATTTGAACAGACAAATTACAGCAATGAAATTGAATCAGTAATCAAAAAACTTCCAAGAAACAAAAGTCCAGGACCAGATAACTTCACAGAGGAATTCTACCAAACATTTAAAGAAGAGTTAATACCTATTCTTCTCAAACTATTACAAAAAAAATACAAGAGAAGAAAAACTTCCAAATTCATTCTATGAGACCAGTATCATTCTGATACCAAAATCAGATAAAGACACCACAAAAGAGAGAAAGAGAGAACTACAAGCCAATATTCCTCATGAATATCGATGCAAAAATCCTCAACAAAATATTAGCAAACCAAATCTAAAAATACATTAAAAAAAATACACCATGATCAAGTAGAATTTATTCCTGGGATGTAAAGGTAGTTCAATATTCACAAAACAATCAATGTGACACATCACATCAAGAAAAGAAGAAATAAAAACCATATGATTATTTCAATAGATGCAAAAAAAATTTGATAAAGAACATATCCATTCATAATAAAAACCCTCTGCAAAGTAGGTCTAGAGGGAACATATCTCAACATAATAAAGGCCTTATATGAAAATCCCACAGCCAACATCATACTCAGTGGTGAAAAAATGAGAGCTCTTCCACTAAGGGTCAGGAACAAGACAGGGATGTCCACCCTCACCACTTTTATTCAACATAGTACTGGAAGTCCCAGCTGCAAGTTAGACAACGTAAAGAAATAAGAGGCATCCAAGCTGGTAAGGAAGAAGTACAGCTCTCACTATTTGCAGATAACATGATACTATATATAGAAAATCTATATATGCCATATATACACCATATATATCTGTATACACCAAAAAAAAAAAAACCTAATGGAATTGATAAATTCAGTAAAGTCACAGGATACAAAATCAATGTGCAGAAATCTGTTGCATTCCTGTACACTAATAATGAAGCAGCAGCAAGTGAAATTAAGAAAATAATCCCATTTACAATTACACCAAAAACAATAAAATATCTAGGAATAAACTTAAACAAAGAGGTGAAAGACTTACACTCTGAAAACTATAAAACACTGATGAAAGAAATTCAAAACAACATAAAGAAATAGAAAGATATTACATGCTCATGGGTTAGAAGAACAAATATTGTTAAAATGTCTATGCTCACCAAAGCAATCTACAGATTTAATGCAATCTTTATCAAAACATCAACAGCATTTTTTATAGAACTAGAACAAACAATCCTAAAATTTGTATGGAACCATAGAAGATCTCAAATAGCCAAAGCAATCTTGAAAAAGAAAGACAGAACTAGAGTTATCACAATTCCAGATTTCAAGTTATATTACAAAGTGGTAGTAATTAAGGCAGTATGGTACTGGCATAAAAATAGACACACATATCAATAGAATAGAAGAGAAAACCCAGAAATAAACCCACAATTATATGGTCAATTAATCTTCAACAAAGCAGGAAAGAATATCCAATGGGAAAAAGATAGTCTCTTTAACAAATGGTGCTGGAAAAACTGGACAGCTATATGCAAACAAATGAAATTGGACCACCATACACAAAAATAAAACTCAAAATGGATTAAGGACCTAAATATAAGACCCGAAACCATAAAAATCCTAGAAGACAGCACAGGCAGTATCTCTCTGACATCGGCCATAACATCTTCCTGGATTTGTCTCCTGAGGCAAGGTAAACAAAAGCAAAAATAAACTATTGGGACTGCATCAAAATAAAAAACTTCTGTACAGCAAAGGAAACAACCAACAAAACTAAAAGATAACTACTGAATGAGAGAAGATATTTGCAAATGACATATCCAATAAAGGGTTAGTATCCAAAATATATAAAGAATTTATAAAAATCAACACCAAAAAAACAAATAATCCAATTAAAAAATGGGCAGAAGACATGAACAGACCTATTTCCAAAGAAGACATCCAGATGAGCAAAAGACATACGAAAAGATGCCTAACTTCACTCATCATCAGGGAAATGCAAATCAAAACCTCCACTAGATTTCACTTCACCCTTGTCAGAATGGCTAAAATAAAAAAATTCAGGAAAGAACAAGTTTGGTGAGGACGCAGAGAAAAAGGAACCCTTGTGCATTATTAGTGGGAATGCAAACTGGTGCAGTGACTGTGGAAGACAGTATGTAGGTTTCTGAAAAAATTAAAAATAAAACTACTATAAGATCCAGTAATGGCAATACTGGGGATTTAGCCGAAGAATATGAAAATACTAATTCGAAGGGATATATGCACCCCTATTTATTGCAGCATTATTTGCAATAGCCAAATTATAAAAGCAGCCCAAGTGTCCATCAATAGATGAATGGATAAAGAAGATGTGGTGTGTGTGTGTGTGTGTGTGTGTATAGTGGGATATTATTTAGCCAGAAAAAGAATGAAATCTTGCCATTTGCAACAACAACATGGTTGGAGCTAGAGAGCATAATGCTGAGTGACATAAGTCAGAGAAAGACAAATACCTTATGATTTCGCTCATATGTGAAATTTAAGAAACAAAACAAACAAAAGAAAATAAAACAGACAAACCAAAAAACAGACTCTTAACCATGAGGAACAAAGAGATGGTTACCAGAGTGGAGAGGTGGGTGGGGAGAATGGGTGAAGGAGGTGAAGGGGATTAAGAGTACACTTATCTTAATGAGCACTGAGTAATACATAGAACTGTTGAATCACTATTTGTACACTTGAAACTAATATAACACTGTATGCTAACTATACTTGAATTAAAATTTTTAAAAAAATTAAGTAACATATCCTTTTGTTTCTTACTTTCAAGTACTGTTATTTTGGACCAAAGAAGTTTTAATCTAGGTTAATTTTCCTGCTAATGAGGTAAACCTTTCTGAGTACTTTATCTGATGCCCAATGAATTTTTATATGTACCACTCTGGCTAGTGAAAACAGGCAGTATTCCCAACCCCGTGTGAGCTTTGGGGACTTTTTCCCCTCTAATTGTTCAAGGTGCTTCTTTTCCTGGCCTCAGGTTGTTTAATCACACAATATTCTGGTCAATACTCAATCACTTAAAGGAACACTTTGCAGATCTCCAGAGATTCCTCGCTCAACATTTCTCTCTTCCCTTATTCTGCTCTATAAATTCTACCTTCCTCAGCATCCCTAGACTTCCACTTCCATCTCCTCAACTCATGGAGGCTGTGAGGCTTGGCCTGGGTTCCTCCTCCTTGCTCTGCGGCATAGACATTTTCTCTAGGAAATCAGTTGGGGCAACTGTAGGATTTATTTGTTTCTCTGATGTCCAACATTTCATACATTTTGTCTAATTTTTTAGTCCCTTCAAATCACAAACAGAAGTCTTTGGGCTAAATAACTCCCAGCCCTAATTTTTAAAAAATCATTTAAAGTTAAAATAATGGAGGGCATGGATAGCTAGGCTGAAAAATTCCCTTAGGTTCGAGTGAAGTTTTTTGTATTTTTTATTTTGTGTTACTACTCTATTAACAAATGGACTCTGTAAATTTATTTCAGTAAAATAACTCAAATTAAAATGTGCATAAATGGCATCTAGATGGTGACAAATATTTTTAAATTCCCATCATTAATCAACAAATTAATTTTATCTATGTTTTACCCTTTCGTCTTCGTTCTTCTTGATCCCTGCTCAGTCAGTGTTAACAGTACCTTCCTTCCTTAAATGCTTTTCCCCTCGGCCTTGTAACACTACACTTCACATAAGACTTTAACTATTTCTTGACTGGTCCCTATCTATTTGCTTTTCCATTTTCCCCCTTCACCCTCCTTACAACAGTTGTTCGTAGGTTCAGTCTTTTGCCATCGCCCTCCCTTCCATGTGCCCTCCAATGGAATCTCCCTTTTCTATGCTAAGAACTTACTAAATCTAAATTTGTGATCCAAATTTTCTTTCAGGTTTCAGTCATGTAGAACCACATTCCCGTTAGACTTACTAGGCTCCCTCATTCCTCAGTTCTCAACTGACCTCATTATCTTTCATTGTCCCCTACCTTTCTCATCTCTATCAACTGACATGATCATTCTCCTAGCAACCCAAGCTTTCAATCTTGTAGTAATCCATGTTTCATTTGAGCCTCTTTTATACCTTAAGCCAGGCAGTCACTTAACTTTACCTTTGTTTTCTGTAAAATCTTTCACTAATCTTCTGTCCCTTTCCACAGCCTCCGCTCTGATCTAAACTCAATACCTCATGGTGTGTGATGATAAAGCCAGGATGAATACCTGGATCTTCTGTAGAGACCTAATTCAGGGTTGCTTAATAAGTGCTTCCGGATTGTTTATGGCTGTAGATCAAATAAACGAATTGGTAGTTTCTTGTAATAGTGGATCATTTCACTACATAATCCTATTACTGCTTCCAGAACTACAAGCTTAACATTTCACTCCTCTTCCTGTGTACAAAGCGTAAGGGCATCATTTTTCAGATTTTCCATTCTCAGAACAAAGTGAACATAATGCAGAAAACTGACAGAGGTCTGCAAGTCCCTCCTATGAAACATATTCAATTTCATAATTCCTATGCTAGACTTACAGCTTTGACTTATTTATCATCCCTTTAAACTTTTTAAAAGCCAATACATTTATCAGTTATTCTCCATATCAATATTCACTAAAGGAAGATGCTTTTGAAAAGTAAAGTGAAGGCAAGTAAAGCAGAATTTCCTTCAAACAATCCAGGGGATTTAGAATATAAATATGAATATTTAATCACGGAACCCCAGGACATTACATTGAAATTCTCGACTTCCATGTGATTTGGGTCAAGCATAAACTTTCAGTCCCTCTTTTGCATACCAGGAGATGATAAACTATCAGCAAGGGAAACTATTATCTAGATCATTTGAAGGAGGCAAGAGTTCTTGGGCTATTTTAAAGAGGGAAGGAAATGCTAAGAAATCAGTTAATATACTAAAAATGAAACTCAGGTGTTTTTAAAGACACTGCTGGGCAAATAAACTTAAAATAGAGGGGTGACTACCAAGGACTCTCTGTCAGGGTTGCTTCACTATGGCACTATTGATATCATGGGCTGAGTGATTCCTTGCAGTGAGGGGCTGTCCTATGCATTGCAGGATGTGTAACAGCATCCCTAGATTTTACCCACTGTTGCCAGCAGCATCCATTCAGTTGTGACAACCAAAAATATCTCTATACACTGCCAAATCCCCTGGGGGGAAAAATTGTCCCCACTTGAGACCTACTGCTATATATTAATGAGCAACATCTTTTGATATCATCACTTATAAAGCCTCCTTTTTTTTCAAGGCCATTAAATGAAGCAACACATGAAGTGAAAACTTTAGGATGGGAAAACCCATAGTTTTTAAAGAGTATCACAGGTCTTTGGTATTCATATTTTCTTTTATATCCACTAATTTCAGTGGTTACCAGTGTGGTTTCTTCCTTCCTTCCTTCCTTCCTTCCTTCCTTCCTTCCTTCCTTCCTTCCTTCCTTCCTTCTTTCCTTCCTTCCTTCCTTTCTTCCTTCCTTCCTTCTTTCCATTTCTTTCATTCCTTTCAATCCTTTCTTACTATCCCCAAATTCAAGAGAATGAAGATTTGCACTAGAGAACACAAGACCATTTAAAAAAATTTTTTTCAGGTAAAACAGCATTTTAAGTTACACATTGAAAGTCTACAAGGAAGGGAAGAAGATGTTACAGTCTTTAAATGAATAAGCAGAAACTGAAATCAACATGTATACAGTTGCAAAGAGATAAAGTTCTCAATTGTAAGAAGAAAGCAAGGAAAAAAGTCTGTTTTCCTACTTATTTAACAGTTTGGGCAGGAAAAAAAGAAGCATTAAAGTTGTCATCATAAAGTGCTTGCTGGTGACTCCAGCATCTTTTCATACCTCTCAGAAAGTCTTGTATCTTTTAAAAAAATTAGTATGGCCCTATCTTACCATACCAACTAAGAACTGCAATCAGTTTAACAGTGATAATAATAGTGACTTAAACAAAATAGGATTATATTTCTTTTTCACTTAAAATAAGTGAAAGCTACTAAGGTAGGCTCCATGGTCCCCAGGGACTCAAATTTCTTCTTTCCACTCAACTCTCCTTAGCATATGGCTAAATAGGGCCTCCATGGGGAAAACATCACAGGGCCCTAAGGTCCTCCAATAGGTGGATGAACCTGCCTCCCTCACAGTGATAGACAGCCCTTCTTATCATCACCCTTCTATCATCACCCACATGATGCTTCCTGGCATACCTGGCCTTTGCACGCAGGTGTTTGAGACAGCTTTATTAATATGGAACAACCTCACTTTACCTTACTGAAAAATTAATTCTGTCAATTTTAAATGACATCTCCCTTTTTGAATTTGAAACACATGGAAGGAAGGAAGGAAGGAAGGAAGGAAGGAAGGAAGGAAGGAAGGAAGGAAGAAAGGGAGGGAGGAAGGAAGGAAGAAAGAAAGAAAAAGGCAAGGCAAGGGAAGGGAGGAAGAGGGAGGGAGAGAGGAAGGAAGGGAGGGAGGAGGAAGGAAGAGAAGAAGGGAGGAAAGGAGGGTGGGAGGAAGGGACTGAAGGAGGAAGAGAGGGAGATATATATTATTTACTTCTTCAAGTACCTCTTTTCTTTTCTTCCCATGGAATGTGAAAATAACTCTCACTGGAAAAAAATATTGGGGTGGAGGAACTATGACAAATGGTCCACTGTGAAACTGGCCAGTCCATATTTAATAGAACTCTAATGGCTCATTTCAACCTCTGCCTGACAAGAATGTAAGCCACACCAGTTAAGAAAAACTAACTGATCCTTTTCCTTTCTCATGTCTGAATATTACACATAAAATATACAGTTCTCCCAGTTAGTTACAATTACACACATATGTGCCTATTAAATTAAACATACCTTGACTACAAATGCAATTAATATTTGATTCAGGTGATCAAGAAAATAGCTAATGATCCTAGAGCCTTTACTATGTGCCATTGTATTTTACTTATATTATTTATTCAGTTCTCCAAGTACATGAAGTATTATTATCGAATCCATTTCTCAGAAGATAAGACTGATACCCAGAGGGAGGTTGAGTATTGACCGAAGCCAATGATGGATCTGGAACTAGCTAACTCCAAAGCCAGTGTCTTAGTCACTACTATCCCAATTTGTAAATAATGTATCATTTAAGTATATTTTAAAAATGAAGTAGGATGTAGTGAACCATGAAAGATATTATGTGGCTCTTTTCTAAAAGGAAATACCCTGTGTTCCCTATCATTTTTACAATATTCTTTCTATTTTTGTAATGCAATGCATCTCATGAGGGATACAACGATATTGCTATATAACAGAGGTGCCAAATATTCACTCTGTACCTAAAAGGAAGATTTTCATTTTCAATATGAGAAAACATTACTTCCATAATCATAAATAAATAATTTTGAAAAGATGTGGTGATTTCTTCCTGAAAGGTAAAAAGTCACCTTAGTATAGATTTTGCTACTATAAAAGGGAAATTCTATTTATGACTGGAGAGAGGAAACATTTTAAATTATTATATCTTTCTTAGAATGCCTGGAACTCCATATCCATTTATGCTATTAACTCCCAAGTTTAACCAAATAATGAGTCTTGAAATGTTCAAATTATCATAAAAATGTATAGGAAAACTTTCAATATATTAAAAAATTTATATGTCACCATTTCCTGTCCAAATCTTAAAGTTTCATAGCAATGAGACAATCAAAGTACTCCACTACAGAACAGTAAGCATGTACATGAGATTTATGAGATGTTTACATTTGAGCCAGTACCCAGCACACATGTGCACAGATATTCACAAAGCTAGACCTTCAGCATGGACATTGTTCATGGACATTGTTTATTAGCAGAAATAGCAATCAACATATTAATCTTTGTATTTCTAGATCTAATTACAGAGAGGTACATAAATTTACAAAAGTACATAAAAACCAAATGCACAGTTCATTAAAGTCTTCACATTAATATTAGTATGTTATATATATGTTGTTATATATAATGTTAAAATATTTATCATAAATTGAACACTTACATAACCACCACTCATGTCAAGAAATACATCACTGCCATCATCCTCAAAAGCCCTCCATGGGTCCCTTCTGGGGACCCTCCCTCTTTCTAGTCATAAGCATGACTGATTTTTGTGACAATAATTTCCTTGGTGCATAGGCACACCTAGAAAAGACATAGTTTAGTTTTGCCCATTTTTGAAATTTATGTAAATTAAACTGTACTGTCATTTTATTTTATTTTTTTTTAAGATTTTATTTATTTATTTGACAGAGAGAAACACAGCGAGAGAGGGAACACAAGCAGGGGAGTGGGAGAGGGAGAAGCAGGCTCCCCGCTGAGCAGAGAGCCCGATGTGGGGCTCGATCCCAGGACCCTGGGATCATGACCTGAGCCGAAGGCAGACGCTTAACGACTGAGCCACCCAGGCACCCCTGTACTATCATTTTAATCTTTCACTTACTATTACATTCATGAGATTCTTCTATTTTCTTCATTTTCATTGTTTCATAAAATCCATTGCAATACACACACACACATATACACACACTGGAATATTATTCAGCCATAAAAAAGAATGAAATCTTGTCATTTCCAACAACATAGGTGGACCTAGAGGGTATAATGCTAAGTGAAATAAGTCAATCAGAAAGAGACAAATATTGTATGATTTCACTTATATGTGAAACTTCAACAAAAAAAACCATACTCTTAAATATAGAGAACTGGGGGTTGCTGGGGTAGGGGTTGTGGTTGAGGGGATGGGGGAAATAGATAAAAGGGATTAAGAGTACACTTATAATGATGAGCATTGAGAAATGTATTAGAGTTGTTGAATCCTTATATTGTACACGTGAAGCTAATATAACACTGTATGTTAATTTTATTTTAATAAAAAAATCTATTAGAAATATTCTTTTTTTTTTTTTTTAAAGATTTTATTTATTTATTTGACAGAGAGAGACACAGCGAAAGAGGGAATACAAGCAGGGGGAATGGGAGAGGGAGAAGCAGGCTTCCCGCGGAGCAGGGAGCCCGATGCGGGGCTCGATCCCAGGACGCTGGGATCATGACCTGAGCGGAAGGCAGACACTTAACGACTGAACCACCCAGGCGCCCCTAGAAATATTCTTTAAATCTCTTTATATATCCTGGACACTAATCTTTTGTCAACTGTAACTTCTCTGTTCTTACACTTTCTATATGATTTTCTTAATTTAAGTATAATTGACATATATAAGTTCCCAGTATACAACATGATTCAACCTCTGTATGCATTGTGAAATGATCACCACAGTAAGTCTAATTCCCATCATTCACCATACAGAGTTACAAAAAAAAATTCTTTCCTGTGATGTGAACTTCTAATATTTACTTTCTGAGCAACTTCCAAATTTGCAAATACGATATCATTGACTATAGTATGTATGCTTTACATTACATCCCCATGACTTACTTATTTTATAACTGATAGTTTAAACCCCTTGATTTCTTTCATCCAGTTTTCCCATATCCACTCTCCTCCCCTCTGGTAACCAGCAAGCTATTCTCTGTATGAGTTTGAGTTTGATTTTGTTTTGTTTTTTAGATTCTACATATAAGTGAAATCATATGATACGTGTCTTTCTTTGTCTGATTTGTATCACTTAGCATAATAACCTCAAGGTCTATCCATACTGCAAATAGCAAGATTTCATTCTTTTTTATGGCTTAGTAGTATGCCATTATATACTTATACCACATCTTCTTTATCCATTCATCCATTGATGGATGCTTATGTTGTTTCCACATCTTGGCTATTGTAAATAATGCTGCAAATAAACATAAAGGTACATATACTTTTCAAATTAGGGTTTTCATTTTCTTCAAATAAATACAAATTTACGTAAATTAAATTGCTGAATTATATGGTAGTTCTATTTTTAGTTTTTTGGGGAGCCCCCATACTGTTTTTCATAGTGGCTGTACCAATTTACATTCCCACCAACGATGCTCAAGGATTTCCTTTTCTCCACATCCTCACCAACTCTTGTTATTTCTTATCCTTTTGATAATAGCCATTCTGACAGGTGTGAGATGATACCTCACTGTGGTTCTGATTTGCATTTCTCTGACAATTAGTGATGTCGAGCTTTTCATGTGCCTATTGGCCATCTATATGTCTTCTTTGGAAAAATGTCTATTCAAATCATCTCCCCATTTTTAATTTGGATTTTGTTGTTGTTATTGAGTTTTATGAGCTTTTTATATATCTTGGATATTAACACCTTATCAGATATATGACTTACAAATATCTTTTCCCATTCAGTAGGTTGCCTTTTGATTTTGTTGATAGTTTCCTTCACCATGCAGAAGGCTTTTAGTTTGATATAGTCCCATTTGTTTTTTATTGCGTTTGTTACCATTGCTTTTGGAGTCAGATCTAAAAAAATATTGCCAAGAGTGATGTCAAGGAGCTTACCGCCTATGTTTCTTCTAGGAGTTATATGGTTTCTAGTCTTATATTCATGTTGTTAATCCATTTCAAGTTAATTTTTGTATCTGGTATAAGACAGTTTCATTCTTTTGCATGTGGCTCTCCACTTTTCCCAACCCCTTTTATTGAAGAGACTAACCTTTCCACATTGTATATTTTTGCCTTCTTTGTCATAAAGTAATTGGCCACACATATACGGGTTTATTTCTGGGCTCTCTATTCTGTTCCATTGATCTATATGTTTGTTTTTATGCCAATACTATATTTTGATTATGATAGCTTTGTAATATAATTCAAAGTCAGGAAGCATGATGCCTTCACCTTTGTTCTTCTTTCTCAAGATTGGTTTGGCTATTTGGGATTTTCCCCTGGTTCCATACAAATTTTAGGATTGTTTGTTCTATTTCTGTGCAAAATGCCATTGAGATTCTACACTGAATCTTTAGATTTCTTTGCGTATAATGGACATTTCAATAAATTAATTCTTCTAATTCTTGAGTATGGAATATCTTCCCATTAATTTATGTCTTCTTCAATATCTTTCATCAATGTGCT
>NC_138370.1:43117464-43179260 GCF_054177405.1 Leptonychotes weddellii | reverse complement strand
ATTGAGGTTTTGATTTGGATTTCCCTGATACCGAGCAATGTTGAGCACTTTTTCATGTGTCTGTTGGCCATTTGGATGTCTTCTTTGGAAAAATGTCTGTTCGTGTCTTTTGCCCATTTCTTGACTGGATCATTTGTTCTTTGGGTGTTGAGTTTGATAAGTTCTTTATAGATTTTGGATACTAGCCCTTTATCTGATATGTCATTTGCAAATATCTTCTCCCATTCTGTCGGTTGTCTTTTGGTTTTGTTGACTGTTTCTTTGGCTGTGAAAAAGCTTTTTATCTTGATGAAGTCCCAATAGTTCATTTTTGCCCTTGCTTCCCTTGCCTTTGGTGATGTTTCTAGGAAGAAGTTGCTGTGGCTGAGGTCGAAGAGGTTGCTGCCTGTGTTCTCCTTTAGGATTTTGATGGATTCCTGTCTCACATTTAGGTCTTTCAATCATTTGGAGTCTATTTTTGTGTGTGGTGTAAGGAAATGGGCGATCTTCACTTTTTAATATTCCTTTTTCTTTTCTCACTGCTCTGTTTGGGTGAGTTCCACTGCCCTGTCTTCCAGATCACTGATTCATCTAGTCTGCTTCATCTAGTCTGCTATTGAACCCTCTGGTGAATTGTTAAAATCAGTAGTTATATACTTCAGCTCTGTGACTTCTGTTTGGTACTTTCTTATATTTTCAATTTCTTTGTTGAAGTTCTTTCTGTTTTCATCCATTCTTCCCCTGAGTTTGGTTAACATTTTTATGACCATTACTTTAAATGCTTTATTAGGTATTTATTACTTTTCTCTGTTTCATTAAGGTCTTTTCCTGGGGTTTTATCTTGTTCTTTCATTGGAACATATTCCTCTGTTTCCTTATTTTGCTTGACCCTCTGTTTGTTTCTATGTGTTACATGAGACAGTTATCCCTCCAAGTCTTGAAGGGGTAGCCTGTATGGGTGTGAAACCTTACCATTTACCATTGCCCTAATTCTTGGTTTTTTCTTGAATTTTCTCTGTGATTGTTTCAGACCTGTGGGACCCAGAAGAGCAATCCCCTCTGGCCACGACAGCCCCATACTCAATGGGCATCCCCTGTGTGGGCTGCATGCACCTGCTAGTTTAGGGACATAGGATGCTTGCCCACTGCATCTGGCAGGGTTGCAGCAGTAGCAAGGAGAAGGGCCACTGTCCCCACCTCAGGTGTGGCAAAGGGAGTGGTGTGAAGGGGCAGAGCTATCAGAACAGTGCAGGGGCACAGAGTGCTTACCCACCACCTCTGGTGGGGCCCAGCAGCAGCTCAGCAGGTGGGTGCTAGCAGGTTGAGTGAGAGTGCTAAAATGGCATCCACCAGTGCCTCTGTCCCTGGAGTGAGTCCCAACAGGCTTTTGCCCCTCTGGCAGATACCTTAAGATTATCAAATCAATCTCTTTTACATATGGTCTAGGCTCTTTTCAAACTACTGCTTTTGAACTGGATCCCAGGGTGAGTACGTTGCATGCAGGCCCTTTAAGAACAGAACCTCCAATCCCTACAACCCTCTGGTTCTCCTAGATGTAAGCCCTACAAGTTTTCAAAGCCAGAAGTTTTGGTGGTTCATCTCTCCAGGGCAGGTCCCAAGGTTTGGGGTGCCTCATGTGAGGCACAAGCCCCTTACTCCTCAGGGAGGAGTTCCATATTTGTGAGACCCCTCTCAGTGGCAGGTCACTACACCAAAGGTGGGGTTTGGGGAAAGACTCTATGCCTTTCCTATACATCTTGATGTGGCCTTTTGATCCTTTATTGTGGAGTAGCTGTTCAGCTAGTTCTCAGGTTCTTTTAAGAGGGAATTGCTCCATATAACTGTATATTTGGTGTGTCTATGGGAGGTTACTGCAAGATTTTCCTATGCCACCATCTTGAACCACCTCTCATTTATTATGACTTCATCAAGATAAAAAGCTTCTGCACAGTGAAGGAAACAATCAACAAAACTAAAAGACAACCTTCAGAATGGGAGAAGATATTTGCAAATGACATATGTGACAAAGGGTTAGTATCTAAAATCTATAAAGAACTTATCAAACTCAACACCCCAAAACAAATAATCCAGCTAAAAAATAGGCAGAAGATGTGAATAGACATTTTTCCAAAGAAGACATACAGATGGCTAACAGACATATGAAAAGATGCTCAACATCACTCATCATCAGGGATGATGATCAAAATCACAACAACAAATCAAAACTACAATGAGATATCACCTCACACCTGTCAGAATGGCTAAAATTAACAACCCAGGAAACAACAGATGTGGGCAAGGATACAGAGAAAGGGGAACCTTCTTACACTGTTGGTGGGAATGCAAACTGGTGCAGCCACTCTGGAAAACAGTATGGAGGTTCCTCAAAAAGTTAAAAATAGAACTACCCTCTGACCCAGCAATTGCACTACTAGGTATTTAACCAAAGGATACAAAAATACTTATTTGAAGAGACACACGTGTGCACCCTGATATTTATAGCAGTCATTATCAATAATAGCCAAATTATGAAAAGAGCCCAAATGTCCATCAACTGACAAATGGATAAAGAAGTTGTGGTATATATATCTACAATGGAATATTACTTAGCCATCAAAAAGAATGAAATCTTGCCATTTGCAACAACGTGGATGGAGCTAGAATGTAAACGAAATAAGTCAATCGGAGAAAGACAAATACCATATTATTTCACTCATATGTGGAATTTAAGAAACAAAACAGATGAACACAAAGAGGAAAAAAAAGAGAGGCAAACATAAAACAGACTCAACTATAGAGAAAAAACTCAGGGTTGCTGGAGAAGAGGTAGGTGGAGGGATGGGTTAAATGGGTGATGGGTATTAAGGAGGGCACTCATTCTCTCTCTCTCAAATAAATTATATATATATATATGGAATATATATATTAGGAACTGCTTTAATATGCCCTATAAGTTTTGATGTGTAGTATTTTTTTTTTGAAGATTTTATTTATTTATTTGACAGAGACAGCGAGAGCAGGAACACAAGCAGGGGGAGTGGGAGAGGGAGAAGCAGGCTTCCCGCGGAGCAGGGAGCCCAATGCGGGGCTCGATCTCAGGCCCCTGGGATCATGACCTGAGCTGAAGGCAGATGTTTAACTGACTGAGCCACCCAGGCACCCTTGATGTATAGTATTCTAATTACTGGTCAATTCACAATAATTTCTAATTTTCTTTAGGAAATTAGAATTGCTTTTACTATGCCCTATAGTATGCCCTTTTGATGCCCTATAGGAACTGCTTTAACTATAACTATAATTTTAAATAACCTAACCATTCCTATCTAAAATATGTGGAATTCTTCAAGTTTTCAAAAGCCAGACTCTTTGAACTTCTTCATCTTACATATGCTTAACAGGATTATAAAATTGTAATGGATATTGTGAGGAGCTCGTGAGGACAGAAACTTCTCACTGGATAATGTGCTGCTGTTTTCAGTCATAGTGTGTTGGGTTTTCTGTTGGCTGAAAGCATATAACAATGTTTAATGATGTGGAACTGTGTACCATACAACGGAAAGAACACAAGGTTTAGATTAAGTGAGCCCTTAGGTCCAAATCCCAGCTCTTTCACGTACAATAACTGGCTTATAACAAACCACTTCACCTCTCTGGGCCTGTTTATTCATCTGTAAAATGGGTGTACGACCACCTACTCACAGGTTGAGATCACACGCATTCAAGTGCCTAGTACAATGCCCAGCCCAGAAAAAAACATCCAGTAAGAGTCTTTCATTCAATTTAGAGGCACCAAACCCTTACAGAACTAGAAAGGCAAAGGAAAAATGTTAAATATAAGCTCTACAGTATTACATGAGAGAGGGATTTGAAAGTGCAAATAGCGCATTTGCAAATAGCAATGATACTATGTACATGTATGATAATGTTATGCAAGGAAAAGTGCCACTGAAAGAACAATTAATAAAGAAAAATATCAGTTAAATGCTTTGTTTCATTTTTTTCTGTTTCTGAAATTCTTAAAAGAATGAAATCCCTTTCAGAATTCATAATGCCGAGTTTGGGTCGTTTTTGCATTTTCTATGTGTGCAGCTGTTCCTCCACTATAAGTATGCACATCTGCTCATTAGCAATACAATATAATTCCCACTGTCTAATTATTTGCAGATGATAGATTCCTTGTACATGGTCTAAAAAAAGGATAGTCCTTCAAAAGTGGTGACTTATTTAAAAAAAAAAACTAATTTAAAAGGGTCAGCACAACGAAGTTCAGATATTAACTTGGCAAGTTCAAATATGTGAACACCAGCAAGTAATTGCCAACTTGATGAGAAATAGAAGGAAATAAGATTTTTTTCTCTCTCCAATCAATGTTTCCCAGGAGACAGCGTGAGGGGGCTCACTTCTCTACCATACACCTGGAAAGAGGCTAGGAAGCAAACCTGCTGAAGATGGAACAGACCAAGCCCACCCCCAATTCTCAGAGGCTTCTTGGGAACAACCCACCTAAAGCAATGCTTCATGGTGAGTGTGCTGGGACATGCAGGGTGGGGAGATGTGGGGCCCAAGGGCACTGAATGGAAGAGAGTCCTTCGTGGGGGGGTGGGAGGAGTCTTTAGTTCCAACCATCAGCCGAAGAGCCCCATCAATCCCCTACTCATGATTCCGAAGGCTAAGGCAGCAGTCTCAGGGTGTGTAGTCCTGAGGCCCCATGAAACCTAACACCTCAGATAGTGTGGCCCACTGGGGAAAGTCAGACAAAGCTTTCTGAGGACAACTGGGGACTCAACTATGGGAGGGGTAAGGTGGGTGTAGGAGGGAAAGGGGTGCTGAGAAGTTGATTCAGGATAAAGGGTATGAACCAAGCATAGGAAAACATCAAAGATATTCAGAACATGAGCTGGGGGAAGATGACAGAGAAAAAGTGGAGGGATACTAGGGTTCAAGAAGGAGCAAGGAAAACAAAAGTTGTTGAACTGGCTCTTATATAGGCAGGACGAGCCCAGTGGCTATTATCTATGGCTGCTTACTCTGCTCCGCACTGGTCTCACACAACAGACTACATTCCCTCACACATCCCAACACACATTTGTGCAGTAGGAACTGTTTGGTAGATGGGAAACAGAGGCCTTCATTCATTTATTTGTTCTAGACAAAATATTTTATGGGAAGCTTACTTTCTAGACTGTTAGTAAACAAGTGAACAGTCAAATCATTCCACCTTGTGGTAAGTGTTAGGGAGGCAAGAGTGCCGTGACAGAGAAACCTGGGAGTGAGGACTGGGGGTACTACTTTAGTTGGGAGGGGGGTCGGGGAAGACCTCTCTGAAGACAACACTTTAAGCTGAAGGAAAGAAAGGAGCCAGTCATACCTAGAGCTGCTGGCAGACTGAGCAGTAGGTACAGGCCCCCGGACAAGAAAGCGCTTGTGTCTTCCAGGAATGGAGTGAAGGACGGCACAGCAGCAGACGTGCAGTGAAGTAGGGCGTGCAGTCGGGGAGACACGGGGGCCAGGAGCCGAGGTTGCACAAGGGAGTGCCAATCAGTTAATCCCAGGCCGGGCTGGCCACTGTAAAGAGTCTGTATATTATCCCCCCTCCAAAAATGGGCAACCAGCAAAGTGCTTTAAGCAGGAGAGGGACATACATCGTTATACACTGTGATGTGTTTTTAACAGGTCACTATGGAGACTGGATTGGGAAAGGGCAAGACAGGTCAGTCAGGAGGCTACTGTAGCAGCCAGATGAGAGAAAATGATAGCTCGGACCCAGGCACTCAAGTGAAGATAGAAAGAGATGAGACTCGGCGAGATGCCGTAGCTTTCCCGGGTCATGCAGCTGGTTCACAGCAGACCCGGTTAAAGCCACATCTCCTCTAACCCCAGGGTCCATACTCTTAACAGATTTGATTAAAGATGCTCTAATTAAGGAAACATTTTAATTAAGATCTTCGGAAGAGTGACTGGGAGTTCATCACCAGCTTCTAGTGGAAGACTATTTTAGTAAGGATATAGGTTCAGATGTTGTAGAAAAGGGGAAAAAAAAAAATCTAACCGAACCACATAACATTAGGTTAAAGAAGATAGTTCTTGCACCGAGTCCAGCCTGGGATGGTAACTCTGGAAACTTCTAGCTTATAGCTCCTCCATTATAAGGGTGAGGGCCCCATCCCTGTGGTTCAAGCTGGTTCACCACCATCTCTACAGGCAACTTGTGGGAGGGGAGGAAGAGAAAGCGAACATTCCTTGCTCTAAGTGCACAGAACCCAGAAGTTGCACACCATCACCTGTACTCATGCCCTGGTAGTCAGAACTCTGACACGTGGCCAGACTTGGCCATAAGGAGCCTGAGAAATTTAGTCTTTATTGGCGGCTACAAATTCAGTTAAAATGCCAATCCTACAGAAACGGGGGAATTGACACTGGGGTCAACCAGCAGTCTCAGCCAGCAGGCATCTGCAGAAAGGCCATTGCTCCCTCAGGAATGCACTGGAGGAGTCCCCCACCTGTAGCCAAAGTCCCCTGAGAAGGCCTGGAGCTACTAGAAGAGGTCCACAAATCCAACCATGCAGCAGGCATTGACTAGAATCTGTAGAATGTATTATGTGTGTGAGCATTTCCATTTTCCAGAGGTATGTGACATTGTGGTGGGTAATAAAATAAGCATCAATTTAAAGTATAATTAAATTCATAGTGGCATCTTAATATATTTGCTTTAAAAAGGTTACTAAGAACACAACTATATCACACGGGGGATCCATAAAATCATTGGTGCTTAGAAGAGGTCCTCCTAGTCGGAAGTTTGGGCCCTCTGGCGCAGGGGAGCTTTAGACAGAGCTGGGTCCAATTACTGCCATCAACATCAAGCAAGACTGTCTATCTTCTGGAACCTTATTTCTTCTCTTCTGTCAATGGGGTTACAATGAGCCCCACTTCATAAGGTTGTGGTAAGGATTAAATGAAATTATAAATTTAAAGCGTCTATCCCTAAGACTGGCCCAGAAGAGGTGCTTAAAAAATGTTGCTCTCCCTTCTCCCAGGGTTGAGGAGAATAAAACAGGTTGAGAAGTCAGACTTGTGGGATCAAGTGAGACAAAGCTGCAATCTCTCAACATTGTGCATTTGTGTCCTTGTGGCTTGGCCCAAGGTACAGGCCTGTGCCCTGGATCCTCACGTAGGAATAGGACTGAAATGGTGTAATTCACGCACGGAGGGAGCTAGGTACAGCGATACAGATCAAGCATGAGTGGCTGGGATCTGCTCTGGTCTTTGGATGACTGTGTCAGCAGCAAAGTTAAGGAGCCATCTGTCTATCAACCTCACAACCACCACCACCCACCCACCCACCCCAGCAGCCCTTCCATCACAGAATGACATCAACAACGCTGAAATCTTTCCAACTAACAGGAAGGACAAAAGAAACTTTGTGGGTAGAAAACCCACACTTTTGTAGGTAGAGGGTAAGTATTTTCCCACAGAAATCAAGGAAATAAAAATAACTCAATAAGTCCACTGAAACTGTACTGTTGTATTGAGAAGGACATAGCAACAATGCCTGGCACTTGCATGATGCTTGACCATTGTCAGGTTATTTTCACATTATTCATTTAATTCTTATGACAAACCATGACCTAGTCAGTATAGACATTATTATCCCCTTTTGGCAGATGAGAAAACAGAGGCTCAGATTAAGTGTCCTGGCCAAGGTCACACAGTTAGGAAGGGGTAAGGTGGGCCCAGAACCCACATCTCCTAAGTCTCAGGCTCTGCCATGTTGTCTGGAGACTGGGGAGTTTGGACCCCACATGGTCAGGAACGAGCATGCTCCAATCTATCCTTAGAAGCCTGGAGGAGTCATATTTGTCCCATGAGTCTGACAGGTCATATTAGCTTAAACGGTGGTATCTGAATGCTTCGGCAAAATAGAGGTTTTGTGGTAATTGGTAAATTAAGAGAAAAAACTAGTCATTACTGTCCAAATCTATAATGTTGCTGTTAGGTCTGTTACTTCACCTGAAGCTAATCCATTGGGTAGAACTGTCTCAGGACTCACTGCCTATTGGCTGTGAAATATCTTTAAAATAGTATCTCTTTTTTTTTTAAGATTTTATTTATTTATTTGACAGAGAGAGAAAAAGTGAGAGCTGGAACACAAGCAGGGGAGTGGGAGAGGGAGAAGCAGGCTTCCTGCCGAGCAGGGAGCCCGATGCAGGGCTCGATCCCAGGACCCTGGGATCATGACCTGAGCCGAAGGCAGACGCCTAACGACTGAGCCACCCAGGCACCCCTTTAAAATAGTATCTTTAAAACTTTCTCATAGTTCTCTTACCAGCTTTGCTCCCTTCCAAATGGCAGATCAGGGGAATTTTTGCCTTGCCAATAGGGCAGATACCATGAGAGCTGCTACAGTACCTTGCGGCAGTCAAGGGCATGCAGGATCTTCTCTGCCTAGTCTATGCCATGAAGATCTAATTCAACTGAAATGGGACTTTAAGGTGAAATTCTTGCTGTTTCTTCCACAGTAAATCCTCAACATTAGCAAGAGTCCCCACATTTGCAAATATCATTCTAAGATATTGCTTCTTGCACCAAAGTAAATCATAACTAAAAAATTAAGTGACCCCTTCAAATGTTTAATGACTCTATAAACAAAGTAGTAAAGTCTTTCAACATTCTAATTAAAATACATTGTTCTTGGGCGCCTGGGTGGCTCAGTTGGTTAAGCGACTGCCTTCGGCTCAGGTCGTGATTCTGGAGTCTCGGGATCGAGTCCCACATCAGGCTCCCTGCTCAGCAGGGAGTCTGCTTCTCCCTCTGACCCTCCTCCCTCTCATGCTCTCTGTCTCTCATTCTCTCTCTCGCAAATAAATAAAATCTTAAAAAAAAAAAATATATTGTTCCTGAGCCATATTTCTGTTGAGAATCATGTGTTTCCGGGCAAATCTTCACATCAAAGGTCAATGACTTCTCAAACTTATTCAAGTTTTGTCTTTTTGTTTATCAGCAACTCTGGCATAGGCAAGAGTATCCCTTACGCAGTTTTAAGAATCACTCTTCACGGGGCACCTGAGTGGCTCAGTCGTTAAGCGTCTGCCTTCGGCTCAGGTCACGATCCCAGGGTCCTGGGATCGAGCCCTGCATCGGGCTCCCAGCTCCGCGGGAAGCCTACTTCTCCCTCTCCCACCCTCCCCCCGCTTGTGTTCCCTCTCTTACTGTGTCTCTCTCTGTCAAATAAATAAAAAATCTTTAAAAAAAAAAAAAAGAATCACTCTTCACTTCTGACAACAATCTAGAGTGGGCTATTGCTTCACAGATGAGAGTCTCCATCAAATCCAACGTGCTGTTGTCTTCTGAAATGTCCACTCTCTGAGTAAGACCAGTCAGTCTTACACGCCTCTACTTCCTTCACCTGTTCTAATGGGTGGTTCTCTTTTCTGGGCCACTGAACACTAAGAAAAGTGACAAGAGTCACCATGTGACTTCAAGTAGAGAATTTAGAAGCTGTGTTCCGATGGCCAAGTTCAACTGCATCCCAGCTACCTCCAGCTTCATGCCCATCCTTCAGGGAGTGGGCTTCAAATTCTTACCTCAGAAAATTTACATGTGACTACATGTTTTGGACCTTCAGGGTTCCCTGGGAATATTAAATTCATTGGCCCTGGAGTTCTTCTGAATTTATGTTTTTTGCTTCTGAAGTTCCAGTGTTAACATATACTTGTTTTAATGATTTCAGGTTAGTTAGTAAATGTCTTAAACACATTTATCTGAATGCTCATTTGATCTCAGTACATTTGGATTAAACTATTTTTCTCCCTATAGAAATATACTTTCTCTGTGCATTAGGAGGCTGGATACTGCTGCTTTTTACAGACAACTTGGTGATTCAGCACCACCTAACACAGTGTCTGGCAAGCAGAGGAGACACAAGATCAGTGTCATTAATGACTGTCTTTCATAGTAGTTTAGAAATATTGAGGTGATCTGATATGTATTCAGGCCATATATCCCAAATCTCAAGCCCCAATTCTGAATTCTGAATTACCAAGGAACCCCCTACTCAAACCACCAACAGGTCTTGAGGAAACAATCTTTAGTGTCCTCCACTCCATGTCTGAGTCAGGGATAAAATTATTAACCAAATAGCTTTAGACCTCTGATTTGTAGAGCCAAATGAACATGGTTAACTAATAAACACATATAATAATATGTGTAATAATATGTGTGATTTAATAAGCATAATGATTCAGTTGAATGAGTGGGTTAGCAAGGATTTTTGTTGTTGTTGCAAGTAATAGAAACCCAACAAACTAGCTTAAGTTAAAAAAGATGAAGGAGAAGGGTAGGTACCTAGGAGTTCTCATAACTGAGAGGACCTCAGTCTTCTGAAGATTCTTTCTTCCCATTTCTTGTTTCTCAGTGTCTCTGCTCATCTTCCTCCCTTGCTTCTCCTGTGGACAAGCTCTTTCCACACACAGAGCACCTCCACCTTGGCAGCCCCAGAAAAGGGAGAACACCTTTTTCTCTCCCATGACAGTCCCAGGGAAGGACTCCAAATGGTCCTGCTTGGGTCACATGCCCATTCCTTGAATCAAACACTGTTGCCAACAGGAAGAGATAATGTGATTGGCCAGGCGTGGGTCATGTGATTACTCATTTCACCCTATTTCCAGAAGTGTCGTGGGAAACTCTGGAATGCAGAAAAATATTTTTCCATGGCCCATTAGACTAAACTCTCCAACAAAATAATCTTGGTAATAATGTGGGAAGATCAGCTATCCTGTGATTTAATATCTGTGAATGTGTATACTGCATCAAGCACTATTCTAAGTAGAAACAGGCATATGCAAGGGTTGAAAAACTCTCCCCCTACATGCAAAATCTGTCTAAAATATCAGTGTAAAAAATATGTCACTCAACAATCAAATCCTATTGTCCGTGAACCCCATCAGTAGCAATTTCATCTTTTGGCTTATAGAATTGAAGATGAAGATTAACCAGATGATCTCTAAAGTCTCTTCTAGTCTCTGAGTCTATGAACTCTTTGTTAGAATCAAAATACCTCTGGAAGAATAGTATACCACGCTATTACTTTACTGGGCAGTGTTATGGGCTAAACTGTATCTTCCCCAAATTCCTATGTTGAAGCTCTAATCTTTAGTACCTCAGAATATAATCTTATTTGGAGATAGAGTCTTTAAAGATTAAAATTAAATCAGGTCATTTGGGTGGGCTCTAATCCAATATGGCTGGTGTTTTTATAGGTAGAGGAGATTAGGACAAAGGTACACATAGAGGAAAGACCATGTGAGGACCCAGGGAGAACGCGGACATGTACAAGCCAAGGAGAGCCTCAGAAAAATCCAACCATGCCAAGGCCTTCACCTCAGACTTCTAGCCTCCTGAACTGTGAGAAAATAACTTTCGTTGTTTAAGCTGCCCAATCTGTAGTACTTTGTTATTAGCAAATAATACACACAATAAACCAAGAATTTCAAAGAGGACTGAGGCACAGTGGAGACAAATTTGATACATGGGATGGGGGAGAAAAGAGGTTTTTTTAAGGTTCTTTTAAAAAGTAGAACTCCCCCTAAGACTCAGGGTCCAGTACTAATGACATTGTTAACTGAGGTGTGCTGGTAAAGATGTGATAAAATAGGGAAGAAGTTAAGAGAAGGAAGGAGAGAGAAGTGCATGACAGACTTCACCCTTTTTGAAATTTTGCCAGGGCTAGGCATAGGGTGATTATATCAGGATATGACACTATGGTTGGCCAAGCTAAAGGCCACATACCCAACCTTGTGGGCCTGTGAGGAGCCGGATTCCTACATGACTTCAGGCTGCCTTGGGCTCCTAATGTGTGTCCCCACTGAGAACTTTGAAGCTCTAAGCATCCCGCCCTGACCTTAGGCTTTGAGAGCCAAATGCCTATCCACCTGGATCTAAAGGCTCACCAGCATGAGCTCTTAGCCATCATCACTCTTATTTATGATGCTCACTGTCAGAGCTTCCTGCTGAGCCAACCCTAAGTTTGTTAGGCCCGCCTTTCACATATGATAGGCCAGGTCCAGAAGTCCAAACCAGGGTGAATCTGAACCTTCTGATTATAGTATTCTTACCCTACCAGTCCTCTACCTCCCCTGCCCCATACCTCATCACTCTCCTGCTAGAAACTCATCCCCCCATATCAAAACAGGAAAGCCGGCTCCTGGCCTCCTTCCTAAGCCTTCACCCACCCTGATGGATTTGCCTGGATCCTGTACCTGCATTACCCTGGCTCATTTATCATTTTGCTACTCTTGCCTTAGCTCTGACCTTTGCCCTCTAGCAAATCACCCAGGCACTGGGTGGTACTTAGAACCAGAACTCAAGACCCACCCCCCTGCGCTGCCGGGGTCGGTCAAATTAAAATTCCACCACAAAGCACAATGCACATTTGGAAAAACACATCCCTTCTTCAGAAACAGCCAACACAGCATACCTGCTACACAAAAACCTGACACCAAAGGGAAAATATTTTTGTTAAACAGACTGATTGCTAAATGAACAGGGTTTGTGAAAATCACATCTATTATATAGGACTTCTCAGTTCATAAGCCTCATAATATCAGATCATCATATTGGCAAGGCAGTGCTTGTAGGGCTGTTAGGATGAAATCTGGAAATTGCTTCATTATTGACTATTACAAATGATATTTGTCAACAGGGAATGTCGCTTGCGTGTGCCTTCAGATAAAATTTCCGGCCACCATTGTTTATAGCCCAAATATATTAATATCGCCATATAACAAATTCTAAAGAAGACAAATGAAATATTTAAATAACCCAAGCATTGTGGACCCACTGAATACTGCATTTTACCTTTACGTTCTTCTTTTTTTCTTTTTTAATCACCCGGAGACATTAAAAAAAAAACAAAAAAAAAAAGCCTGATAACGTCAAAAGATGAGAAAGACTAAATTCAGGGAAATAAAGGAACCATAAATCAAGAAAACTTTGGAGCTGCTAGAAAGACACTTTAATTTTGTAGACAAAAGACTGCATTAAGGAGGAATAATGCAATAATCAAAGGT
Organism: Leptonychotes weddellii; assembly: GCF_054177405.1. Lineage (NCBI taxonomy): Eukaryota > Metazoa > Chordata > Mammalia > Carnivora > Phocidae > Leptonychotes > Leptonychotes weddellii. The sequence continues at coordinate 43,166,217 of NC_138370.1, read as the reverse complement.
GAACGAATCTCTATTGTCTGGCGTCTTTCTCTGTGGGAATTTTCCCACCCCTGACAGCTGTAAAGGGGGGAGGAGCGCAGACTGTGGCTGTGCCTTTATTCTCTCCCCCGCTTGCTCCCCAGCCCCTCCTCTCCTCCGTCAATAAACGTCTGCAATCATATTCTTGAGCTCCTGTGTGATTTCAAGGTTCATCTCTTCCATGCAGCTCAAACACTAATTATCCCAGCTGTAATTAGTAAGATAATTAAATACTGGCTCACTCATCTACCTTGGGTCGGGTCATGATTCTCCCAGAAGACCTTGAGCAGTTCCTCAAAGCTGATGCGTTCTGGCTGGTACACCACTCGGACTACTTCTGCGTGGCCAGTTTTTCCTTGAAAGAAACAGAACGTACAACAAAAATTTACTGACACCAGCAATTTACTACAAGTGATCTGTTTCCAAAGAACCACCAGACAAGGGCTAACATCCTTCCCTCCACAGGAAGGGTGGGAGTCTAACTGTACGTTAGCTAACGATCTCATAGCAAGTCTGTTGCTGGCTCTGTCCCCATAAAAGCATACAGTTGTCCTCTGGCAAGCTTCCTGAGGATGATGACTTCTCGTCATTGTGCTCTAATTTTCTTCTTGAATTTCACGAGAAAACAAACCCGGGTTTCTTTCTTTCTTCTTTTTTTTTTTTTTTGATCTCACCCTTATGAAACCTTATGGATCTAATCTGACATAGCGCTCAAGGTTTGAAACTCGGTGAGGAGAATGAGCCAATTTATTTGTATCATCACTTCCTGCTATATGCAGTAGGCGCAGCTGCACCACGGGGTGACATGGTGCCGGAGTGGGAAACTGTAACAAACAGGCTTATATCTCGTCCACATCAGATCAATTTGTTAACGGAGGGACATATTCGCTGTGCCGTTAACACGGGGGCAAGGGGTCGGGTTCACATAGCCAGCGGGGTGGCAAGTATTTTCTCAGCCTAATTCATCTCTGTGGTAAACAACGACCTCAGTGATGGTCTCTCCGTTAGCATGCCCATTCTCACAGGTGGTCCCCGAGGTTCTGTAGATCAGGGAAGTGGGTGTTTGTAGTAGCCCTTGTACCGACAGGATTCATGCCCTTCCTTATTTTACAGTGTTAGAATATAGTAAATAATAGAACCCTCCATACATATCATCTCTCTATTTAAATTTGTTTTCCATCTCTTTCCGGTCACCTTATGTGTGGTAAAGAATTTAGCTTTGCCCAAAGAGATATCTGCCTTGGTCTCTGGAAGGTAATCTGTGTCACACCTTATAGGAATGTCCTTCTTTAAGGCGGGCCGGCCACAGCAACAGTCTTAGGGTGGAAGCTGGCCCCTTGGAATCTTAGGGTCCGGATGGCCACACCCAACAGTGTTAGGATCAGGGCTGGCTATGCCAGACACACCAACCATGTGCTGAGACTGGGGGCTTTGGGTAATACAGAATCAGCTGACCTGAAGACTGAGTTCAACCAGGTGGGCAATCCCATCAATCATGCCTATGTAATGAAGCCCCAATAATAACTCTGAACATCAAAGCATGGGGGAGCTTCCTAGTTGACAATACTCTTTGCATGTTGTCACAGATGGATGCCAGGAGGGTAACACATCCTGACTGCATGGGAGACAACACAGGAACTTGGCACTGGAACCCTTCCAAACTCTGCCCTATGTGTCTCTCCGGTTGGCTGATTTTGATTTGTATCCTCTCCCTGTGATAAACTGTACCTCTGAGGGTAACTGTTCTCAGTGAGTTCTGTGAGTCCTAAATGATAAGACCTCACAGTAGTTTGGGAATCCCTTGAACTTCACCTTAGTTTGCAATAGCGTTTGCCCATAGGTGGTGATCTCACTTTAATTCTCACAATGATTTTACTGATTGGAAAACTGAGATACTTAGAAGTTACATTTGCCCAAGGTCAAATGGAGCTAGTGAATTTCTGAACCATAACCTAAAAACCTTCTGGGTTTTTTTGTCCAGGAGTCTGTCCAATAAACAAAGCAAAGAAAGCAAAGTGAACATGAATCCAGAAAAGAAAAAAAAAATCTATTCATTATCTTTCATTTTTTAATATTTAATTTCTGATTGTAGAAATAATAATTTGCAAACAATATGAACCTTAAAAAATGTACAGAAGTATAAAAAAGAAAATAAAAATCACATATTATATTCTGACCACATATGGTAAGTACTATCAATATGTTTTACACATCACTTTCTGGATATGTACCAGATACACACGAGTGCACGTGTGTTCATACACACACACACACACCATGCACAATTTGCTTTATTGTAATCATGGCATCATGCTTTTTTTCCACTTACCAGCATGTTGTATTTTCCCATATCACTGGAATTTTTAGGAAATGCCACTTATAATGACTATATAACACTCCAAAGATGGTTGTACTATTATTCAATCACCCCCTGTCATTGGGGTTTTACACTGCATCCTACTTTTATCTATCAGTGTAAATATCTTTCCACATTTCCAAGACTGCCTCAAGCCACAGTTACATAAGTGGGATTTCTAAATCAATGCTTACAAACATTTTTAAGTTTCTTTCTATCTAGTGCTTGGCTGCTATTCAGTAAAGTTGACCCAATTTTCTCTCCCCATTGGCAGCACGTTTCAGGGCCAGTCTCAGTCACTATTATAATGTTTTTAACTTTTACCAATTTATAGCGGGACAATAGTGTCCTATCATTTTATTTTCAATGAGTTTAGTTATTAGTAAGGTAAAAAAAAAATGTCATGTTTATTAATTTTAATTTATTTGCTCTAAGTTTTGTAATACCCTTTTTATATTGGGTTATTCATATTTTAAATGAACTGGTCATTTTATATAATTTTAATTCAAAGATTACAGTCATGGAAGGAAGCAAATAAACAGATTTTATACTCACAGATATGAAAAGAATTATGGGAGAACTATGGGAGGAAGATACACCAAATATAAAAATCATGTTATTGTAAAACCACTTTTGAGCCCACTTTAAAATCTTATTATTTTGTATTTTGAAATGTTTGAATGAATGATTTAACAACATAAGAATTAAACTCTCTAAGTATTACAATAGCAACAATATGTAACAAGCATGACTAACGTATTTGGTAAGAAAAGCATAGAAACCACATTAGAAATCTAGGCAAAAGATGTAAACAGGCAGTGCACATAGGAAGAAATAAATGTAAATCAAGATTGAAAAGTGCCCAACATTTCTAGTGATAAAAGCAAATAAAGGCATACTGAAACATGAACATACCATCTCTTACTACATTTTGTAAAACCACCTAAAAATGTATCTAGTGCTAATGAGGAGACTGTAACACTGGCACTCTTACTTGGCTGGTGACAGCATGACCAACCATGCCCTTTCCAAGAGCCACAAAGATGAAAGTTAACTTGCCTTCACTAAGTGACCCAGAAAATCTACCTCGAAGATACAACCCCAAACAATGGAAAAGATATGTACGTGCGAAAAAAAAAAAAAAAAAAATTTCACTCCATCATTATTACAATAGTGGAGTACTATAAGAAATCCAAAAGCCAAGTAAAAAAGGAAACAAAGTATGGGATAGCCACATGATGAAGTATCATGTAACCATTAAAATGCAATGTCCTAACCCTAGTGAAAACTGTTACCATTCACTGAAGTCTGACAAAATGGCAACCACTTTACTTACTTGATGTTCTTTAACGCTCACAGCAAATTTTTTCCCAACTTTTTTCTATTGTGGAAAACACACATAACAAAATGTACCATCTCAACCATCTTTTAAGCATACGGTTCGGTGGCATTAAGTACAGATCACCACCATCCATCTCCAGAACATTTCCATCTTGCAAAACTGAAACTGTATCCATCAAACACCAAGTCCTCATTTCTCTCCTACCCCCAACCCCAGGCGACCACCATTCTACTTCCGTCTCTGTGAATTCGACCACTCTGGGTACCTCATAAAAGTGAAATCATACAGTGTTTTTCACTCAGCATAACGTTCTCAGGGCTCACCCATTATAGTGTGTGTGTCAGAATTCCCTTCCTTTTTAGGCTGAGTAATATTCCAGTGTGTGGACAGACCACATTGGGTGTATCCATTCATCCGTCAGTGGACATTTGGGTTGCTTCCACCTTTTGGCTACTGTGAATAACGCTACTATAAACACGGGCACACAAGTATTTCTCACAACCATTTTACAAGAGAAGTGCAGCCCCCCTTTTAAAGATGAGGCAGCTAAGTCCTCTCCACAGGTTTTCTCACACAATATTTCACAGCCAGTAAGTAGCAGGATCTAGTGAAGAGTCAACCAGTGAAGAGCTCATTCTATGTGCAGGCTCCTGATCATAGACCCCTGAAGCCACCAAGTGACAGCAAATGTCACATAGGCAGTGGCCCAGATGAGAAATCACAGCTGTGGGGTAATTGACATCCAGGCTGTCAAAACTATTTTCCCGGATTAGGCTCTTCTTTTGTGGTAACAATATGGGGTCAGGAAAGATTTCCGCAAACATTTTCAGACATAATCTGGGCACTGACATTATTTGTGGAGAGGTTTAAAGAAGCTTGGTTGTTTAAAAGAAACTACTACCATTAAAATTCAACATCCATCTGCATTGACAAACAGTGGGGAGAAGCCCTCGTCAAACTCACCTTTAAGTTTCTTTATTTTATTTCTCCAAAGTACAAGAGTCTGTGTAAAAATACACAGTGCAAACGATCAAAAGGATTAAGGGGCTAGGAACCACTTACAGAAATGCCCAGACCTCCAGGAACTCACCAATGTGCTAGGCTAATTTGATTCCCGAGACCAATCTGCAAATACTTTCTGGTGCTTCCAGAGATAAAAGGCTATATCTTAAAAATACTTTGAGCTGTTTCTTCATGTAACATCGTGCAAATAGCATGATAGATGTGATGTGCAAACGTGCTTGTTAACAATGAGCAGCAGCGTTAGAGGTGTTTTAACACTCTTTTAACACGGTTGTTCAAAAAAATCTTGAAAGGAAATGAAAAGGACAAATGTCTTCTCTGAGCATTTCCCAGTGTGGGCTTACCCCGTGACCCCAAAGAAAGGTGAGTGGATGCAGAGGGGTAGGTTATGGGCAGTCCATTCCTTGTAAGACAAAATATCCCAAAAGAGATATAAAGGAGTGTCCTGGGCGCTGAAAAATCAGGCACTCCAGAGTCATCTAGAGCTTTGTGGGAGCCAAGTCATCTGTGGAACCAGGCATTTTCAAGGAGAACCCCAAAATAAATTAGCCTATCTTGAAAGTCCTATGTCACAGCTTTCCATCCCATAGGGAAAATGTTATCTTCAACTCTTCCAGGTTAGGGCAATGAGTTTTTGCTACTGTCAGGCTGGTAAGAAGGAAAGAGAGAGCAGGAAGGTGGCCTCCCCAGTAGATGAGAACAGGAGAGAGCTGGGAAGCTGGCGAGATGCAGGGGAGTGCAGGGGAGCGTAGCAGGGGGCAGTGCTGTGTGCTGGTGAGCAGCACCCACTCAGGAGCCAGACTGCATGGGCCGCCATGCTGGCTCTGCCACTTGGCGGGCACGTGACCTTGGCGGGACCGGGGAGAGAAAAGAAGGGTGGTTCAAATCAGAGCTCCCTGGCATAGGAGCCAAGTCTTCCACAAGGGGCCCATGCTTATTTTTGAAGGCCCTTTATTCTACTTAACCACTCCGTGCCTCAGTTCCCTCATCTGCAAAATGTGGAATTAGAACAGTGCCTGACACAGAGGATATCAGTCTATCTAATGCTCTATGCCTCATGATCAAACGTTGTATTATTATAATTATTCTCTACTCAGCTGGGATGTAACGGGAAAAGTCTGAAATTAAAGTCACAAGAAGTAACTTAAGCCACAGTTCTAACAAGTAGTTTGACACTTTTTTGACTGTGATCTTGAGTCTCCTACTTTTCTGGATGGAACTAAAAATAACGTCTGTTGGAAGAGTCATCAAGATTAAATGAGGTCATATGTGGGAAAGTTCTGGGGAAGAGTAAAGCTCTCTGTACGTAAATATGAGGCTTCTATGGTTATTTCCCTTTTATGTTTCCTGAACAGGGACGCCTTCCCCATAAGGACTAAATTCCAAGAGAAAACACACGATATAAGGAAGCTTCCAACTCATCAAACTAAATTTTATTTCTGCGAGCATCTAATTCTGATTTTATTCATGCGTTCATTCTAGAAATATCAGTTAAGTGTCTGCAGGTACTGACGCAGGGGCTGAGGGGAGGTCCCAGCTGACACATTCCAGCCCCGGTGGGTACTGTAGTCAGGCTTTCGTCCACACCAGGCAAGGACCCTGATTCTCACTCTTTTGATGGACTGTGATGAATCACGTGTGATTCACTGTAGAATCAGAACAAAAAAAAAGACAGGGGTTCAATGAGAAAGTTCTTAATTCAGGTAAAAAGAAGCAAGCCTCTGGAAGCAGGTAGGAACCTCGCCCCCCTGGACACGCTGTTTCCTACTGTGGTATTATAGCTGCCGACAATGTCTTTTGGACAAGAACCTTTATCCGACAGAGTCAATGGTATTAAGGAGACAGTGCAGAGCGGAAGGCCCCCCACCGCCCCCTGGCCTGCAGGCTTCACAATATGTGAGGCCACCTCTCTCAGGTCAAAGCCAAATGACCACAGGCCAGCAGGCGGCAGTCATGAGTGGTCAGAATCACACAGCTAGCGTGATAAGCAAGCGAGCTGGGGTTGAGAGTTAGACTCCAAATTCTCAGTAGAAATGGTGGCTCCGCCCCAACAGGGCGGGCAAATCTGACGCAGAGGAGATTTCCACAAGGAGAAGGAGCAGGACCACCCATGCCAAGGCCAGCTTGAGCCTGGGAGGAGCTCCTGGGGGTGACATCTCGCCTGACCAAGAGGGGTTCCGGAGGCAAGCCAGGCAGCCCAGACCGGCACGCTTTGTGTGGATTCCCAGGTCCCAGTGTGTGAGGAAAAGCCTGGGAGTGAGAGCAGAGCCCCTGCCCTCTGAGCCAGAGAAAGGAAGCCACAGGGCTCCCACTCCCAGTGTCAGGGCTCCTGGGGCTCTTCGCTGCCACTGCGGGGAGGGTCAGGGAAGGGGCCCCCAACCTGTCCCCTGGCAGACACGCTAGCCGCATGGGCACCCCCTGCTGCGAGCAGGGCTTCTGCTTTATCTGCAAGGCAAGGAGAGACCTCCAGGCCTGCTTGCTCCCCTCCCCATGTCATGATCCAGCCACGGGCCACACATCTCAGTCAACAGGGTGCCTGCCTACACCCAGACTGCCGGGCCCCACTCAGGCCGAGGAAGGATGCAGCAGTGCGCTTGGGCCCAGTTGGCATTCTCGGCTTGCCTCCTGGTCACTCACCAGCGGTGTGACCTTGGCCAAGCTCTTTCCTCTCTAAGCTTTAGTTTCCTTATCTGTGAAATGGGGATATTCATAATAGTAACCTCAAGGACTGTTGTGAGGATTAGTTTGATAATCCACAGGAAGTGCTGAGAGTAGTCTGGCCCATCCCATACATGAAAGCCCACCTAACATTAGCTTTATTCGTAATAGTATGGTTAGTATTGTTATTGTTACTACTATCACTCTTATTTCATAATTTGGGGGGGGTGGGTCCTGGGAATCCGTATTTTCACAAGATTCCCCAGGTGATTCTTAATAGTAATGAAAGTGTGAAAACCACTCATCTTGAGCCCAGGGCACGGCCTAAGCAGCCAGCCCTCAACCTCCACTCTCCTGAATCCCAGTACTTGCTGTCTTCATTATCAGGAGGTGCATGGGAGTCCCACAGGCCTTAAGGAAGGAAGGCAGACAGGCAGGAAGGGATGGGTGGGGAGGGAAGGGTGGGGAGGAGAGAGGGGAAGGAGAGCACAGAGGAAAGGAGGAAGGATATTAACCTCTGTTAAAAAATAAACTGAAGCATAATGAACATCCTAAGTGTTTATTTGAGCAAACATCTAAGCACACAGGGCAGCAACAAACCGGAACTCTTGATATGTGTTGATGAAGTTAACACTCACAAAAACCCAGAGGTAAGTAATATCATTTCCATTTCCTGGAGGAGGAAACTGAGCTACAAAGAGGTAAAGGAACCCGAAGTCATACAGATATTAAGTGGCAGAAACTGGACTTGAGCCCAGCACAACATGGCTCCCAGACAGACAATGAGAGGGCAGCGTAAGTAAGGTGGGCTTGTGAGTGGGCACCCTCCTTATCAAGACATCAGATCCATGGGCGCCTGGGTGGCTCAGTCATTAAGCGTCTGCCTTCAGCTCAGGTCATGATCCCAGGGTCCTGGGATCGGGTCCCCTATTGGGCTCCCTGCTCCGCGGGAAGCCTGCTTCTCCCTCTCCTACTCCCCCTGCTTGTGTTCCTGCTCTCACTATGTCTCTCTCTGTCAAATAAATAAATAAAATCTTAAAAAAAAAAAAAAAAGACATCAGATCCATGAGAAAGGAAAAGGCTGTATGGACAGAAGTCAGAGGTGCTTCACGGAAGAAGAGGGGGAGGGCAGCCAGGGCACAGCCATGGTCATAAGCAAAAGCAAGAATTCAAAAAGGATGGGCAAAGAGGCAGGGAGCTCTTCTCTGCCACAGACCTGCTATCACGCCCGTCACTGGAAACGCCTTTTGGCCGGCCCTTCCCGCAAGCTCCCCTGCTCAACCCAATATAACGACAACGTCCCTGAATTTGGACATAGCACTTTGTATCTGCAAAGTGCTTCTGGATCCACAAATTCATTTTAGCTTCACAGCCACCTTCCCTGTGCAATTAGCAAGATTAATATTATTATGTCCATTTGAATGATAAGAAAGCCAAGGCTTAAAGAGATGGAATAACTTGCTTGGAGTCTCAGAGCTCATAAGCAACTGAGATAACTGAGAATTTGGTCAATGCACTCCACTCCCAGTTCCTTCTCCCACAACTGTCCTCTGCCCTGGCACCCACAGGAGTCCTTCCCGGCCACCAGGCCTCTCCATATCTGGAGCTATCCCCAATCTCATTTCCCCACACTCTCCCTGAGCTAGACAGTTCTTATCCCCAACTCCACCCCTAGCTGCTCTAGTCCCCCAGCCTGCAGTGCCCTCCCTCCAGCCATCTGTAATCAAAGCCCTCCCCTACTTTCAAGGTCCCATTAGGTGCTGCTTCATCCAGGAAGCCTCCTGGAGTACAGGACCTGGAGAAGAGGCATGAAGTAGGTGGAAAAGCACAGTCAGTGGAATCCTATGGGATCTGCTATGCTCAGATCTGGACTTCGTGACTCGGTCAGGTTCCCTGAGGTCCCTCACCAGGTCACTGTGATGAAAAGAGATGATGTATGTGGCAGGTAGGATCTAGCAATTACCATGGGGGTTACTCAGAAAATGGTGTTTCTCTTCCAAACACCACTGACCCAGCCCCGCCGCCCCAGATTCTTCTTCACTTGGGACCAATCCCACACCTTGTAACACTTGAGTCCTGACGGTTTTTGAGCACTTACTTAGTTTTTCCATACACAAGTGAACTCCTTGAGAAGGCGAGCCATGACAATGGCTCTCCTCTGTCATCCCCCAGGACTGGGGCCATGATCGGACATTAATAAATACATACAGATCAGAGGATTCTTTGTGCTGAATTTTTCTACCACTTATTTAGCCTTCCTCTGTATAAGTGTCCACACTGGCCCTGGCACTGCTCACCTGCACGAGGACCAGTCCCCTAAATGGGATTATAGATCAATGCTCTACTTTGCCTCTCTGTCCCTAACTGTGGAACTCTATGATGCATGTTTCTGTATGTTAATGACTTCAAATGGATGCAGCTACTACCCAGAGAAATGTATTAGATGCAACCAATGCAACCTTACTACCTTGCAACACCGTGTTTTGTATGCTCACTAAATTCCTAAATACTTACTGAATGCCTACGAAGTTCCAGGCTCTGCACTAAGTGCTGGGGATTCAATGGTGATAAATGTTAATGAGGTGATAACAAAAACTCCTGCAGCCTGGGTACCGCCTACAGTCTGGGCCCAGGTAAGGAACGGTCCTTTAAAGGAAAAAGACCTGACTTATTTTATTTATCCTACAGGGAAGATGGCGGGAAGAAGTAAGCTATAGTTATTTTTTCATTAAATAATAACCATTTTTCAACTCCCCTCATCTTTCCCAGCCAACAAGACCCATCCAAACCGTTAAACCAAATCAAAGAGCACACAGAAAGATCCAGGTGTTTGAAGGGAAAGGGGGAGCACTGGATGACTAATACCTCCCTTCTCCCATACAAGATTCAAAACACTACTTTCCTCTTGCTAATTAACTACAAAGAGGTAAGATGTCAGCTCGGTTTCATCCCCAGCTCCTGCAGATAGAAAATGTGATTTCCAACAATGTACTCATTATAAAAAAAAATCCTAATACATCAAAATTGGGTGCCCTGTGGAGTTCATTATAGGATTTGAGGAGTGTCTATACTGTCATTTTATCTTCGCTTTTTTTCTTTTGTCTCATCAGTCACTTAAAATGTCCAAAGAGAAATGTAAGCTTTAAAAAGCATCCTATTGATTGAAAAGTAGGAAAAGTACTGTTGAAGCAATTGCAATTTTTTTTTTTTTGGCCCACCATGGGGAGACATCGTGGGGAATTTATAATCCTCTGGTGTATATTTAATACAGACACATTCTTTAGAGATTATTCTCTCAAAGGAACGCTATAAACATAGTTGAGCACTTCGTAAGAAAATTCCTCAAGAAAACAATAAACGACAACCATTACATTCTTTGCACTGCTGGAGGTTTCTTACTGCTACAAAGCTAACTAGTAGGTAACCAGTCTAGGAGTGAGCAGCTGACTAGTTTCTGTATCCAACCTGCTGGTTATAGAGGCGGACCTTCATACCCTTCAAGGTGTTTGTTCCAGAACATGAAGTATATGAAAGGCTCTTGTCATTCGGTTGATCGATGCCCATTTCCTAGGATAGCACCTACTCTCAACCTACTACCAGGGGGACAAGCATTAGGACATATTAGAAAAACTGACCTGCCCAGAAGGGATCATGGTCCCCTTGCAGCCAAGAGAACAAACACACTTCTGTTAAGTGGCTTGATTAATACTTAAAAGGGTACCGTACACCAAGAAACTGATTTCTCAATGCTGCTAAATGATCCCAAGTCCAAAACGAGGCCTGCTTGTACCTTGATATCAGAGGGCTTTCCAAGAAGAGTGGTTCACAACCCTATGCCTTCAAATTGCACTTTCTGAAAACTAGTCTCAAACCTCGCACTCTACCCCATTCTGGAATTTGGGTACAGGAGATCTGGAGTCAGGCCCGGGCATATGTATCTTCTTCAAAGCTTGACGGGTGCTTCTGATGCAAAGTTGGGAAAGGGAACCATGAAATTAGGCATTGGATATCTGGAGCTATATCCAGGGAGAGGAAACCAGACAGATGATTTTTTAAACAAAGTATCAGGATTATAAGGGACCTGAAAGTTCAGCTAACCAAATGCCCCATTGTGTTTTACCCCACGGCGACATTCAGGTGACCATTTCAAGTGAGAGGACACATGCTGCTTCACAAAGTATCCACGCCATTGTTGGGCTGTCTTAATTGCTGGAAAGTTTTGCCATTAAAGAGTCAAACCTTCCTCCTTCTATTCATTGGTCCAGGTTGTGCCTTTTGAGGTCTCAACACTCCTGCACAGTGACTCTTGAAAAGGCTGGAAGCATAGGACATGGTGGTGCAATTAAATGAGCACTGACTTTGGAGTCAAAAAACCTACTCTTGGGCGCATAATTGGCCAGATAAGCAGCAGCTAAGCTGCTCTTTGTCACAAATTCCTCATCTGGAAAATGGGAATACTAAGAGCTGTCCCCATGGATCTTGGAGTATAGTTGAGAGCATTCAATAACGGAAATAAAGGGAAAGCCCTCTGGGAACTTAACGGTAGTAATCAAATACACGGTACCAGGATTAGTCCTTCTATAGCCATATACTACTCATGATGAACACGTCATGATGGCATGAAGTTCACTATGAAAAACCAACAACTTTCAAACTATGAGGATCTAGGTTAATACAAACAGAACAATAAGGACTGGTTTCCAAGCAAAGATGAGTTGCTCTGGGTAGGCTGCCAAGGGCAGGTTTTCCTAAAAGTGTATGTGTTCTGAATCTAAGTGAAAAGACAGCTAGTGAACCCCCGCAATCATGAACTGAAAGGTCTTTAAAACCAAATCAGATTTTTTTTTCATATTCTTCAAACACTATTCTCGACTCATAATAACATGGATGAGAAAAGGCAACCCAATTGAAGCTTGTCATTGCTCATACTGTGGCTGCTTATACAGAATTTCCAGAAGAGCTACTTTAAGGCATACAAAGATAATAATTGCCTATTCATTTTGAACATACACCACATTACAGTTGCTTTTTAAGTTCATGTGGTAGTAGCATATTCTCCCAACTTGAATGGCACATTATTTATAAATACCCCACCCAGGAATGATTTGGCAGGATCCTCCAAGAAGCATGGCTCTGACTTATTTAGATGTCTACATTCATTAACAAGAAATATAACTTCCTGTTTCATTTAAATATTTTTGAGAAGAATGGAACTCTGAACCAAGCCTTTAGATTTTGTACATAATAGCCCCATACTGAAATACTATTTATTGGTGGTCTGGGAAAAGCCTTGGCTTTGTCTCCTTATTTAAATAGTGCCAAAAGTACCAGTTACTTTGTACAAAAAAAAAAAAAATCAATCCCACAGCCTTATCTTGAAAGCATATCAATAATATGAGCAACCAAGGCTTAATCTTAATGTTATAACTGTGTAAATATCAAATAGAAACTCTTTAAAATATCAGCACAATACCAAACCAGCTGATTCTACACATTCAGTCAAATATAGTCTAATTCAGGCATTTTTTTTTAAGGTTTTACTTATTCATTTGAGAGAGTAAACGAATACGAGCATGAGCGGGGGAGGGAGAGGGAGAAGCAGACTCCCCTGCTGAGCAGGGAGTCCAATGCGGAGCCAGATCCCAGGACCCTGGGATCACGATTGAAAGATGGCAGACGCTTAACGGACTGAGCCACTCAGGTGCCCTAATTCAGGCATTCTTAATGGGGGTAATAGCACTCCCAGGGGGGAGAAAATTGGCTCTTAAGGGACAAAATCATCTTACATATCAAAATGCTGTGGAGGGCCACAGCACATAAACTAATATATAGTATATCTGTGATATTAAATTTTAATGGGGAATAGAGGGAGACAATTAGGAAAGAAATGGCTAAAAAGGCTCCCTAGGATGGCTATGATTTTTTAAATATTGAGAAACGCTAATCTAATTAATTCAATTAATACATCAGTACAGTCAAAATGGTGACGCAATTTACCATAACTCCTGCCTCATTTTCACTTCTGGGAGGGGTTTGTAATAGAACATGACTGCCAGAGGAGGGATTCATTCATCAAGGACTTACGGTACAACTAGCCTGAGCTCTGAGGACTCTTTGGGGGGCAACTAACACAACAATGAAGAAGACAGTTCCTAGCCTAGGGGAGCTCACAGTCCAGGAAGGGAGAGAGACGTACATGAGAACGTACAGGATAAAGCAATGGCTGCTCAGAGAGGGGTGTGCTCAGAGTTCTATGGGAGCACACAGGAAGAACACCAAGGTCAGCCTTGAAGAGTCCAGGAAGACTGCTCAGTGGAGAGGATCATTCGGTAAGCTCTACCATAGCCAAACTTGACCCCTAGGCCTCTCTCATTCTTGGCAACTTCGGACTTGGCAACCTGGACATCCAGGCAATCCAAAACACAAATGCGGACCACTTCCTTAGACTATGTGCCTTTGCCCACAGTTATTTTAACCTATGAAGGGAAACAAGGCCCTCAGCAAAAAATGCATCAGTCCAGGATACTAATACCAGTCACATCATATTAGATGGGTGTATGTCCCAAAACGGGTCCTACAGTAACTAACACCAGAGTCCCAATTTTGAATTTAAGGTAGCTTGTTCCATATTAACCCAAACCTTGCACTGAACTTTTTGTGCCTTGAGATAAATAGTATTCAGTAAGTATAGGTTAATGACAACAATACTTTGTGCAATATATTTTTTTAAAGATTTATTTGTTTATTTTTGAGAGAGAGAGAGAGCACAGGGTGGAGGGGCAGAGGCGGGAAGAAACTTAAGTAGACTCCACACTGAGTGTGAGCCCAATGCAGGGCTCGATCTCATGACCCTAAGATCACAACCTGAGCCAAAACCAAGAGTCAGATGCTTAACCAACTGCACCACCCAGGTGCCCTGTGTAATATTTTTATAGATCACAAAATATTTTCATATACATTAACTAAATCATAGTAACTCCATGTAATACCATATCCATTTTACAGATGAGAAAACCAAGACTCAATGAGGTCAAATTATTTGAATTAAAGTCACTCATAGGTAGCAGAACTCAGTAGGTTTTTTTTTTAAATAGTCTTTATTCAAATTTTTTAAAGATTTTATTTATTTATTTGAGAGAGAGAAAATGAGACACAGAGAGCATGAGAGGGAGGAGGGTCAGAGGGAGAAGCAGACTCCCTGCTGAGCAGGAACCCCCGATGCGGGACTCGATCCCGGGACTCCGGGATCATGACCTGAGCTGAAGGCAGTTGCTTAACCAACTGAGCCACCCAGGCACCCAACTCAGTAGGTTTGAGCCAAGGCTCCAACCCAGTCATTAACTCCACGGCCTTGACGCTCTTTCCCCATAAACACTGAGGCTGAGGGTAACCACCAAATGATTGTTGCCTATGGCTGCCTATAGATCCCAATTCAACTAGAATGATTGATAAGGGGAATCTTTTAGTCTTGACTAGCAGGGTTATTTATTTATTTATTTATTTGAGAGAGAAAGAGAGAAAGCGCACATGAGTGGTTAGGGAAGGGCAGAGGGAGAAGCAGACTCCCTGATGAGCAGGGAGCCCCATGCGGGGCTCAATCCCACTATCCCAAGATCATGACTTGAGCTGAAGGAAAACGCTTAACCGACTGAGCCACCCAAGTGCCCCATTGATTAGCAGTTCTTTGATGACAGTCAGTAATTAATTTATGAACCCAGAGACAATCCCAAACAAAACCAAATGGTATCAACAATGAAGTGCTGAGACACTATGACAAGGGCGTTGACAGTGCAATCAGAATATTTGGTTTGGATGAACTGTTTAACTTCTCCTGAGTCTCAGGTTCCTCACCTGCAAAACAGTTACAATAAAAATGTCCAAAAATGCACTGCATTACACACACACACTCTCTCACACACACACACACACACACACACAGAGGCTTTGTTAACTCTAAAGTGCTCCAATACTTAGTTCCCTCTTCTCATTCTCTCTCTCCCATTCTGGGACAAGGCGGGTAATTTAATAAATGTGAGCCTGAGCCATGGCTATATGCACAGCACTAAGCCAATGATATGAGAAATCCAAAGACACATGATACAGAGCCTGCTCTTGGGGAACTCAGAGAAACACTACAAGGCAAGGTAGAAAGTCTTCGGTGCCACTGGAGAGGTTCAGGTTAGTGATTTGGAAGTTTGAAAGGAAAGAGAACAGGGAAGGTGTCATGGAGGAGGTGCATGTGAACTAGACATTAAGAAATGGGTACTATTTAGGCATACAGAGGTGAGACTATGATATTTAGGATGATGAAAATGACAAGCACCACGGTGCAGAGAAGGGAAACCACAGAATGGATGCAAGGGCCCCAGGTAACTGATCCACACCATTCCATCTGGCAAACATGGTGGCCAATGACCACAGCACCAGAATCCATGCGGCTCTCTCTGGTACACCTGCACCCTTCCGTTCCCACCAGTTGAAGGCTACCTTACCAAGCTGGTTGTATTTGTTCTCAAACCTGCTTAGACCAATTGTACTTTATGTTGTAATTATAAAATGTAACTAAATATTACATACAGAAGAAAAGAGTTTTGTTTCTATTAAGAATTAAGCTGAGTTTAGAAAAAATAAAAGGAAGTTGTTCAAAAATACTACGACATTAAGCGTTGGAAAGACTATTACATAAGATTGGGAAGGATGGTTGTCAGGGGCTGTGGAAAGAGAGAAATGGGGAGTTGGTGCTTAATGGGGACAGAGTTTCAGTTTTGCAAGATGAAGAGTCCTAGAGTTGGATGGTGGTGATGGTTGCACAACAATGTGAAGGAACTTAATACTTACAAAACTGTACCCTTAAAAATGGTTAACTTGGTATATTTTATGGTATGGGTATTTTACCACAATTAAAAAGAAAATACAAAAAAGAAGATTGGGGAGGAAATCATAAAAATCTAGATAAACCCTACGTTCAGATTGCTTCACACACATCTAAGTTCTCACTTGGTTTGAAAGAAGCCAAAACTAGAAATTGTAGATAATAATAATCAGGGCAAACAGTTAGTGCTTATTCTGTACGAAACACAGTTCTAAGCAGTTTACATATAATGACTTATTTAATCCTCCCAACAAGCCAGTAAGAGAGGGGCTATGATACCCATTTTAGAGATGAGGATAATTAGGCACAAGAGGTTAAATGGTATGACCAGGATCACAGGACTGATAAGGAGCAGAGATAGAATGCAGATGCAGAGAGTCTAGCTCCAGAGACTGCACTCTTACCCACCCCCACTCACTGGGCTAGGGAAGGAAGATAAGGAGGCACTCCTGAGAGAGGCTCTCCATCAAAGGAAAGATACTGACCCCAAATCCAAAGGTTGGCACAAGAAGGTATGTTTATTTGTCTATAAAAAAAAAGGTTTCTGTAAACCATTTTTTTTTTAATGATTCACCCTCCCTTTAATGGATTTTCCTATTTAACCAATAATCATCCCCCAAAAAAGCAGTGGAGAGGACATTTCTACTATATTCATCCTAACTGGAGCCGAGATACTAATGCAGCCCAGGAGGCAAGCAGCCAGCCCACCCCGGTTATCCACAGGAAGGAATGGCTTCAGCTGCTGAAGCATGACAAGAGCCAGTAGTCCCCCGACAAGCACAGAGACGATGGAGACAGCACTGAAGTCAGCTGATAACGATGTGCACTTTTTACATGACAAAATGTAGGATTCACTGTGTGCCACTGGAACCTAAGAGAATGTCTGGATGCATCTCGCGTGGTTTATTGGAACAGAAACTCTTGTAAGAAATCTTTTCTAAGCAAGGAGATAGCCGTGTGTGTGTGTGTGTGTGTGTGTGTGTGTGTAAGGTGAATACCTGTACATACAATGTGTCTGCATCTATCATTTGAATTGGCTGGGCATTCAGGGAAGTCTTCTGGGCTAGGTTTAAGCAAGCTCCTGGAACCAAGAATGGGATTTTCCCTCCTTTTGTCTTCAAAAGCAGTCTGCAAGCACTATGCATTTTCTAAGGGTCAGCACTGACCTATTTTTTTTTTTTTTGGCAGGGGTGGGGTGGAAGGAATTTAGTCAAATCAAATCAAGTCTTTTCATTAACAAACTGTAGAGAGGAGTTGCTGGGAGCTATGGAAGCAATATGTTTTTCTGTTTTTGACAGAGAACTCTGCATTCCAGGATCAAAAGTATAGATTTGGTGGCAAGAGAGTGAGTTGGTAAGAGCTGCATTAAAGATTAACTTCAGCCCTGTGTGGGCTATTTCAGTGGTAATGGGGTCTAGAGGCAAAGACTGGATTGAAGAGGCATCTCCACTCTTCTGGGTTTACCCTCACCCGCATCGCCATCCATCACTGATCAGAGAACAGAGAAGAATGTGCTGAAGGCTGTGGGTGCATCACACAAGCGCCACCGGGGCTGCTTCCAATATCTGGGGCCGCACAGACAATGGGGCTGGTCACGAGCGGGGCACGCAACAGACACCCATCCCCCACATGGCAATGGCGCTGGCAAATACGAGCTTCTCTATGTCTGTTAATATTGAAAAACACCTGGATAAAGGAATTTTATAGTTTTCATCTTAGTAGATACCCATTATGGAAGGTCAGTATAAATTACATTCCTTAAGCACCGAAATAACTAATGAAAATAAGCCCAAAGTGACTTTCAAAATCGAAATTTCTAGCTGCAGAGACATCAATAACTATTTCGGTACTACGTTCTCCATCTTAGCCCTTCTGCAAATTAGGGATAATTGTACTTGCCAGACACTTACTTCAGAGGTTGGTGAGAGGATAATGTTTGTAAAACTTGTTGGGTTTTGTGGATGAAAGGTTTCTGATTAGTACAAATTGTAAATTATTACTATTCATTAGAAAGAACAAATGAATTATTTCAGCTCCTAATGCATCTCTGACATCCACATGCTATTGTACACAGGAAGATAGTCTTGAAGAACACACCCTGTTCACAGCACCGCTATTAAACAAAACTACATCCCTCTACCTTAAAAAGAACACTTTAGAGCAGGCTGAAAACCCTGAAAAGTAAGTCCCATATTTCTTTGTCCCTTTATCTAAAAAGCAGGAAAAAAATATAATTAGAAACGTGGATAAGAAGCCTTCACCATTGTGCTTGGCTATAAGCTTCAGATGTTTGGATCCCAGCTCGATAATGGCCATCGTCTTGATCAGGGCCCTTCACAAAGCAGCCTCCTACTTCACAGACAGGGTGGGGTCAAGGTCTCTGACACAGAGAATAAAGTAAAATTCTCCACAGAGGAGTCACTCCATAGAACCCAGGTATTGTGTAGATTTGATACCATTTTCCCCTGTGGCACACGCCGGAAATCATCCCTCAAAGACCATTTCTTATCTGCAGCATTTTCTAAGGTATGTTATATATGGTCTAGTTGTTCTTACATTCACTGCACTTGTATTGCTTTGGGCTCTGTTTCCTCAACATCATACAGTTGAAGCCTTGGGTGCTAGTTAGTAAGTCCTGACACTCCCATGCTTATGCCACCTCAGTCTGTTTGTATCCAATTATCTAGGAGGGTGGAAATTGGAAAATTACGTTCGCATCAACGTTCTCCAGTAATTTGCATTAAATCCATCCTTTTTGATATATATAAGTTAAACTTCATTATTCAACATCTCCAGGGACAGAGAGGGAGAGAAAATAAGGAAGAGGATGAGGAGGACAAGGAAGAGGAAGGGGGTGGGAGGTGGAGGGGAAGGAGAGAGAATAAGGATTGGCACATACAGATTTAAACTAAGTAGCTTAGAGCTATTATAATTCATTGGCAATTATGATAGAGAATGCTTTCTTTGGCAATTTTCTTTGGTAGCAGCCTTATCAAGATAAAATTCACATACCACACAATTTACCCATATAAAGTATGCAGTTCACAGAGTTGGGCAACCATCCCCACAATCAATTTTAAAACATTTTCAGTGCTCCAAAGAGAAACTCCATACCCTTTCATTCTTATCCTCCAAACCCTCCATCCCCTCCTAGGCAACCACTGATTTAATTTCTGTCCCTATAGATTTCTAGATCTTAGAAATACACACATTTCAAATACAAGGAATCATACACTATGTGGTTTTTTGTGACTGGCTTCTTTCACTGTCACTGTTTTCCAGGTCAACCATGTTGTTACATGTGTCAGTATTTTGTTCTTTTTTATTGCCAAATAATATTCTATTCTATGTATATGCCACACTTTATCCATTCTCCAGCTGATGGACATTTGAGTTGTTTCCACTTTTTGGCTACAATGAGTAGTCAAACCATGCTGGTATGAACATTCACGCACAGGCTTTTGGGTGGACATAGATTGTTATTTCTTTAGGAGTGGGACTGCTGGGTCACATAGTAACTCTATGTTTAACCTTCTGATAAATGGCCAGACTGCTTTCCAAAGTGACTACACCACTTTCCTCTCCCACCAGCAAGGTATGAGGGTTACAAATGCTTTTTTGACTTGAGATTTATTAGATATAAGTATCAAAAAAAAAAAACAACCTTAAAAATTAAGTAAGTCAAAAAGAAGAAATTACAATAAAATTTTTAAAATACTTAAAGCCAAATTACAATGAAAACACTACAGTTGACCCTTGAACAACATGGATTTGCACTGTATGGGTCCACTTATATGCAGATTTTTTAAAGTAGTGTATAGTAAGTGTATTTTCTCTTCCTTATGATTTTCTTAACAACATTTTCTTTTCTCTAGCTTACTTTATTGTAAGAACAAAGTATATAATACACCTAACATAGAAAACATGTATTAATTCACTATTTATGTTACCAATAAGGCTTCTGATCAACAGTAGGTTATTAGGAGTTAAGTTTGGGGGAGTCGAGTTATATGTTGATTTTTGACTGCATGAGGGGTCAGTCCCCCCAACCTCCCTTTCCTTCAAGGATCAACCATACTATCAAAACTATTGGGGGCTGCCTGGGTGCCTCAGCTGGTTAAACGTCTGACTCTTGATTTCAGCTGGGGTCATGATCTCAGGGTGGTGAGACTGAGCCCCACATTGGGCTCCATGGTGGGCATGGAGCCAGCTCAAGATTCTTTCTCTCCTTCTGCCCCTCCCTCTCCCTCTAAAAAAAAAAAAAATGATTGGGAGGCAGCAAAACTGGTTCTTTGCTGGATATTTATAACTTTAATTCAATTATATAATGAGGAAGGAGCAAAAATTTAAAATATTAATGAACAAGTTAGAGAACAATAGAATAACAAAAATATTTAAGGGAAGGAACCACAAGAGGGAAGCATAAACTAATGAACATAAACATTTAATATAAAGACTCCTGAAGCTAAATACTGATGAAGAAAAAAGGAGAAAGTACAAATAAACTATATTACAAATAAAATTGGGCCATAACTACCAATGCAGCAAAGAAAGATGAGAAAAACACTATAGTAATTTTATGTCAACAAAAATATAACTTTCCAAAAGTGACGCACAAAGAAAAAGAAAGGCTGATTTCTCTTTAATAGCCATTTTTAAAAAATGGATTGTTAGTTAAAAAAAATCTTCTCCAGAGGGAAACATAAGGCCTGAAGGGCTTTACAGGTAAATTCTATAGAATAATCAAGAAGTGGATAATCCAAATCTTAGACACTCTCTTAAAATATTAGATAAAAGGGGGAATGCTCTCCAACAGATTCAGTGAGGTTGGTATAACTCAATACTAAAATCAGACAAGGACAGTATTAAAAAAAGAAAATTATAGGCCAATCTCATTCATGAACCAAGTTGCAAACTCCAAACCAAAATTAATAACAACTGAACCCAGCAATATATTTAAAAGCTAAACTTCATGGCCAACTTAGGTTTATCTCAAAAATTTCATCAAAATCATGGCCAGGAATTTTTCATCAAAGTTGATATGGTGATTCTATGTTAGAATGGAAGAGTAAAGGGCTAAGGACAGCCAAGACTCTCCTCAAAAACTAGTTGAAAAGACCTGTCTTACCAAATATATAATTAATAATTAAGATGGTGCATTGGTACAGTGATGGATAAATCAAGCTAAGGAACAAAATAATGAGCCCAGAAAGAGACCCATGCAAGTATGAAAACTTACTATATGACAAAGGTTACATTTTAGACCCCCAGAACAACTGATCATTCATAAAGGCAAAGATAAAACCAGATCCTCACATTAAAAAAACAAAAATCAACTGTATTTACATGAAAACTTTTTCATGCAAAACTCCTTTATTATCTTCTAGAAGCCAACAGATGGGAAGATATTTGTGATCCTAGGTTAAGGAATCTAGGCAAGATACAAAATGCACAAACCATAAGAAAAAAGTTTCATAAATTCAATCATCAAAATTAAGAACTTCTCATCAAAAGACACAATAAAGAATTTTTAACAGACTATATTAAAAAACTTTAAATCAGGAAGGAAAAAGACAAAAATCACAATAGGATAATTAGCAATAGGTCAAAACAGGCATTTCATGGAAGAGAAATAAATATATGAAATATATTCAATAAATATATGAAAATTACTTGTATCTCATTAGTAATTAATAAAACACAAGCTAAAACCACAAGATGCCATTTCATGCCTATAGAATCAGCAAAAAATTTATACCCTGAGAAAGGTTCATCCTACTTTGTAAATCAAGAGCTGCAGACACTCTACAACTCAAAATTCCAGAAGGACCTATAGATACTCTTATACAAAGGCACTGGGAATGTGTAAGAATGTACAAAATGACACTGTTTATAATAGGGGAAAAAAAGTGGAAACAACCCAATGTCCATCTATAGGAAAATGAAAAAATAAATTGCAGCCTGGCCAAAAAATAATATGCCATCAGCAGAAAAGCAGTGATGAACTACAGCTATGTGGTGCAATGTGGATGAATCTCAGGAATAAAACATTGGCTGAGAAAAATAATTCATGCAAGAATCCATACAGTATGACACCACCTATGAAACGGTCCTAACAGGCAAAGCTAAATAATATATTGCTTTGGGATACACAAGCAGGTGGCAAAACTACAAAAAAAGCAAAGAAACAATAAAAACCACACTCAGATGGTGGACAATGTTGGGAAGAAGGCCAGGGGATCCAATGAGAGAGGGGCATGCCAAGGGCTTCGACATTACCGGTCAAGTTCTAGTTCTTAAGTTGAATGATGGGTTCCTTTTATTAACAGGCTTTACAAATTAAATTGACTTTATATAATCCCTTTCATGGATCAAATATTTAATTTTATTTTTAAAGAAATATCTGTAATGTCCTTAGAATATCAGACTTATATCTGTTTTTATTGGAAAAAAAAAACTTTGGATAGTAACCTTTATTTTTCATTTTAAGGGCAAGTTATTCTGCATACCTCACCTAAGCATTTAACTTTAATTATACATACAAGCATGCAAGTTAATTACTAGTCTACTAAATTTTTTTAAGTTGTATTGTGTCAATCCAGAACTGAAAATAATCATTCATTAGAGAGCCCATGATTCAAAACTTTTTCCCGTTCCCTTTATTTCTTCAGAAGCCTTGTAAATGATAAAACCCAAAAGGTAGCTTGGAGGATGGTCAATGACTCTTGGAAAGTCTCTTCTAGGATGTTAAATAGGATTGCCTTTTGCGGTAAACCTTAAAATGAACTACGTATTTTCCTATCACAAGTAATGCTTTCCTGGAATGACTGGGTTAAAAAATCAGGATTTGAGATGACAGCTGTATTGTTCATAGCTGGCGAGGTCCGAAGACTTCCTGATGATGGCCTTCTGAGAACACTCTAACTCCTCTTCCCAACGTGGGCCATCTTCAGGCCAGGAAGCTTGGAGTTGGAGGGGAAGACATGGTTAGCTTCTTCATGCTCTGCTTTATCCTCTTTCTCTGTCATCCTGACCCTTCCATTGTTGAGCCCAGAGAGAGAGAGAAGATAGGGGAGAAAGAACTCAGCCCTATATGGTAGGTGACATTTGTAATCTGTGTTATGGACTGAATTGTGTCCCCTCATAACTCATACATTGAATTCTAACCCCCAGGTCCTCAGAACGTGATTATATTTGAAAGAAGATCTTTAAAGAGGTAATTAAGGTAAAATGAGGTCAACTGGGGTGGTCCCTAAATATGACTGGAATCATTATAAAAACAGGGAGATTAGGACACAGACACACAGGGGTCATACCAAGTGAAGACACGGGGAGAAGACCACCATCTACAAGCCGAGGAGAGAAGCCTCAGAAGAAACCAACCCTGCCACCACCTTCATCTTGGTCTTCCAGCCTCCAGAGCTGTGAGATAATGAATTTCTATTGTTTAAGCCACCCGGTCCATGGATTTTGTTATGGCACTCCTATAAAATTAATACATCTGGTATTGAGGTTCCCTCTGTATGTGGCCAATGGGTAATTAAAGCTTCTTTTCCTCTCTGGGTAATTTGGTAGGTTTCTGGGGATCCTCCCTTTGAGAACCTCTGGCCACTGCTCCCTAGAAGCAGGCAGGGCCTCTCCTCTGTCTGCTCCAGCCAGCTGCTTACTACTGCCCCTGTCTGCTCCTAACCTCTGGGCTTCCAGCAATCCACCCCACAGATTTCTCTGTAGAACTCCTTTTGTCCCTCCACGGGGTCCTCTTGGGAGAGATACTTCGTAAAAGATCCCAGACTGGCTTCCTAGCACAGGGTTCAATTCTGGAAAACACACACCTTTGCCTCACCTTGATGGAAGCATAATTCAATCCCGTCCCACAGTAGCCCCAGTTACATCTTCTTTCCATTGCCAGCCAGCCAGCTCTTGCTGCAGCCTTGGCCTTTGCCCTCCATGGGAACTACACACCAATCCTTACATTTCCCAAACTCTAGGAGCAGATGTGAAATTCTCCAGGTTACCTTCTTGAGGCTTCCTTCACTTGGCTTGAGGTCACAACAAGGTATCCACTTTACTGGCTCTCCCTAGGTACTGGGTGGCAGAGGATGCCTCATTTTCCAACATGCCCTTCAAAGAAATCCTCGCTCTCAACTCTTCATACCCCTCTGTCTAACGCTGGTATAAACATTTTTAACAATTTCCTAGAAGGTCCTATATCAGTGGTCTAGAACCTCCCTCTAGAATGTGGGGCTTGGCACCACCTCCATTGTTCTAGGTTCTGGGGCTCCGCTGATTTTGGTGAGTAGAAGTTAACAGCCAGTTTCACCTCACTTTCCCACTGCCTACTTCCCTGGATGATATGAAGGAATCCATCAGTAAAAGTGACTGAGAGGCAGAGGCCACACACAGGCCGACAACAGGGGTGTGGGGGCTGGCTCACTACAGTTTCTCCTCTCTGCAGTGTGGCTGGATGATTTATCCCCAGCGAGTGTAGCTGTTCCCTACTCCCCATGGAACAAGGTAGAAGAACCGACCTGTTTCTCAAAGAGAATAACCTAGAGAATAACTCAAGAGGCCAAGGGATGATGAAGCCTGGTGGTAGCTGATGGAAGAGCCCTGAAGCCCAACCTTCTCAGGGGCAGGAGCTGAATTGCATTCTGTCTTTGAACTCCAAGCAGCTAAGGTCAGTGTCTTCTGGGTAGCCGGTGATCACTGAATGCTCCTTAAATGGAATTCTAAATACATGAGCCACTGAGAGCCTGACTACCCCGGAGTTTGTGAAGGAACTAGTGAAAATAGAAGGCAACTGATGAATTTTCATGATCTTTTTCACTATTTAAAAACACATTTTAGTATCCGTGGGAAATGATTCAATGCCAGAATATTACACTTACGCTGTGTGTGTGCGCCACGTGATTTTGCCACAATCTCCCCTTCCTGCCAGGCTTTCCCACCACTTTGCTAGCACTGTTCCTCACACACACGTGGTGCTTCTCTCCAGACCACTTCTGCCCCATCACCCTCCATCTGTCCAGCATCAGCTCCCACATGACTCCTTGCTCATCCCCACTCCTCTGAGTTGTCACCTGGATCTGTCCTGTGGTCCTCGGCACTCTCTCCCTTAAATTAGAATTATCTTCTACTGAGCTACTTGAATACAATATAGTT
Organism: Leptonychotes weddellii; assembly: GCF_054177405.1. NCBI lineage: Eukaryota > Metazoa > Chordata > Mammalia > Carnivora > Phocidae > Leptonychotes > Leptonychotes weddellii. Next base: position 43,140,786 of record NC_138370.1, on the reverse strand, counting down.
GTCTTATGAACTTCTGTACCCCTCATAGGACCCACATTGACACATATGTATAACAGCATTTAACAAGTATGAAAAGAATGTTGGTATATGTGTGTGTTTTAACAATGTACATAATTTCTTCTTCACGGATGGGAGACAGGGACAAAGAAGGTTAACTCATACCTTTGATTTATAGGTTTGGCCACAGCTATTGAACAGTAAAACAAAGTGGTGATTTTTTTTTTATGTTTTTTTTTTCCAGAAAGTAAAAATATGCAAAGAAATGCTTATAAACATTTTTGTAAATCTGCTATTCCCCCATTAGCAAATCATAGCTCATATCGAGTCTACAATAATGAGTAAGATAAATTTGATCATCTTATGGCAACACTTCTCTTGTGAGCCCAGCCTTTATTATGACAGGTGTTTGGTTTTGCTTTTAATTTGTTTTTACTTTTGTATGATAATCAGATGAAATGTCTGAAGACCTATACAGCTATTTGCTTATTCTTCTTGCAAAGTCTCAGAAAGCACACTTTTTATCCAAATTGATGTCCCTAAGTATTCAAATCTTGTTACATTTTTAAGTTCTATTTTCTTACGGAGATTGTTTTCAGACACATACTTTCAAATGAAATGGGATTAAGGAACAAGAACTTTGACTTGTGTGTGTATGAAATGAAAACATAGGGAAGGAACACATCTGGGGTTTTAGACACACACCAATAACCACCCAGTTAAATATTATAATCCTAAACTTGCATTCACATCCTACTTTATGGTTAGCCAAGCACTGTCACATGCGATGGCACACATCGTTGGCTATCCAAGAGCTATCCACTCGCCACATTTTCCTTGCTTACAGAATACCAATAATGGTAGGCAGTCAGGCAATGGTGGGCAGGCTGGGCCCTTCTGACATACGAGGGGTAAGTTTTAACTGTTCCAATCTTCCCTTCCTGACAACTTTTATAACTGGACCTATTGCATCCCATTGCACTTTTCAGTGACTGGCCTAGGCACAGGCACATGAAACAATTCTAGCCATAGAGATATATGGGGACGTCTTCTAAGGGACTTTTAAGAAACTCTTCTCCTTCTTACAGAAAGGACACAAATATGGAGTACCAACACCCTTTTCTTGACAGCGGATATTGAAGTTGAGAACCTGGATGCCTGAAAGTATGGCAGCCATTCAGGGCCAGTGAGGGATGCTGCCAAAGCTGAGAATAGCAGAATAGAAAGATGGGAAGAACCTGAATTCTTGATGATTTTTCTTTTTTGAGCCACTAAATTAACTACTCTGGAACTTCTTGACTTCCAGTTATGTAAAAAACAGGACATGTCCCTATTTTTAAGCCAATTTTAGTTGAGATTTCTGTTACTCACTGCCAAAAGTATCTACATATTGGATCTCATTAAATTCTCGTAACAATGGTGCGAAGCAGGCATTTTACAAATGAAGCAAATAAAATAGCAAAAAATTGCAATGGCTATGCCAAGGTCACATGTCTACAAATGGCATAACTGGATCTGAAACCAGGTCTGATTCCAAATTTGGTGTTTCTTCCCATGAAACCTGATGACACACACAAAAAAGCCTAGAGCAAGAAAACACACTGTCAAATCATCCCGACATCCTTAAGTAAGTCTAAGGCAACCGTGCCATCATGGAAACGGACTAGCCACTGGGTATAAACACTAGTTCTGTCAAAGACTCCAGTATTTATGGCTGAATCACTTAACAATTCTCAATTAGGAGACTCTTATTCTTCCACTGTAATTTAAAACAACCGATTTAAAGACAAATCTGAAAATATTAAGTGCCAACCATTTGCCTACAACTGTTTGGCACTGTGGGAGATGCACAATAAACCAGATACTAGCTTGTTCTTAAGGCATCTGTGCACCTGAGAATCTGAGTCATAGATATTCGAACTAGCTGGAGAAACACACTAATTTTTAGTGTATTAGCCTCTGTATAGCCCATATATTAGCCTACATGATGCCAATGATGGCATGAGAGATACCAAACATAGCCACGAAACTCAAAAGTAGTACGGATCCCACTTTTAGGTGTCAAACATCACTCAACAGCTAACAAAATTTCTCATGATGCCCATGTATTAGGTTCAACCACATGAAATTACAAATATCCAACCATCTTCTACTACAATAAATGGCAATTTTGTGCATTTCAACCTTGCTAGGCCGAGAGATAAAGCAGAAAATAAAAAGCTTTCCATGCAGTGGGGCAGTAGGAACATAAACTGGTCAGTGCTCTGGAGGAGTATGAGTATAGGGAGAGGTAAGGGGACATGGGGAAGACACTGAACCCAAACTTGTGGGATCAGGGAAGACTGCCCTAAAGAGCAAATGCCCAAAATGCATTCTCAGTGGGAATTAGTCTTGATATAACTGATTTCTTAAAGCTCCAAGAATGTATATTTCTAAATGAATGTTCATATTGCCCCCCACACCACCCCCACCCCCACCCACCGCCCCTGGCCATTTTCACCCGTTACACATGTCTGGAGAGCCAGCTATTTTATTTTAATTAATTCTTTTAACAGGGTTATGTTGAGTAGTTACACAGAAAACATGTAATGCATGCTTTAATAATCACCCCATCCATCAAGGTGAGAATTAGTATCCCCACTTTCACTAATGAAGACACAAAGGCTCAAACAGATACCCAAATGTAGCCATTTAGTAGCAGAGCCCGGAAAAAAATTACAGTAGGAAATAAGAAGAAAACAACAGCATGATCCCCATATAATCAGTGCCCTAAATGTCCTTTGTTTAAAAAGAAAAACAAAAAACACCAAAGGCAAAAAAATGTTTAATTCTACTTTAAGGCAAAAAATTATTCTGGGGGGTGCCGGGGTGGCTCAGTCAGTTAAGCATCTGACTTCAGCTCAGGTCAAGGTCACGGGGTCTGGGGATGGAGCCCTGGGTGGGGCTCAGCACTCAGTGGGGAGTCTGCTTCTCCCCTTCCGTCTACCCCTCCCCCCGCTCATCTGTGCGTGCCCTCTCTCTCTCAAATAAATAAAACCTTTAAAAACGGAAAACAATTTGGCATTAAAACAATTTGGCATTACCTTGTAAAGTGAACACTCATTAAAAGACAAAAAATCTATTCCGGTCACTCACCCAAGACTAGTATAATTGCCCTGACTGCCACCCAAATGGTACCCATGAGACTTAGAGCTCCAATAAACTTCAAAGGACCAAGCCAGAAGTCAAATTAGTCAGAAGGGGGGCTTGAGATGCTTGGGTCCTTTGACATCAACTCAAAAAGACCATCTGAAATGTCTAAAGTTCCATAAAGAGCTCCAGTCACAAATGATAACCACTTTAGCACCTTCTTCCAGAAGTTACCATGAAATTGCAGGAAGGTGGAGCTGAAAATGACTTAAATTCTGAGGTTCTGCAGACTCTTCAGCAGAAATCTATGTCCTCGTCTTGGGAAGCCCATCTTAACGGCATCTCTTAGCTTTCCCGGCAGTTAGTGCGGCCACGCGATTGAGTCCTACCAAGAATGTGTGCAGGAGCTTCGTGCACCATTTCTGAGCCCAGCCATTCAAGCAGCAGGTTCGCCCTGGCCACGCTCTGGCTGCCCATCTCACAGACCAGATGTCGATGACAACAGGGACCCAGGGGGTAGCAGAGCCACAAAATGGAAGCTGCTTGGTTTTCCGAATCACCAAGTGAGAAAAGCGGCCCACTGACCAGGAATGCCCACTTGCAGTTGTTACGTGAACAAAAAGTAAATCTGTATTGTGTTGGAGCTGCTGTACATTTTTGGGGTCTATCTGTCATAGAGGGGGTCCGATCCCATAGACAGTGGCAGGACTAGGTCAAGAAGCAGGTATGCAGCCTCTTATGGAGTAAAGGGATTTATGGAACAGATGGGCTCCAACAGAGCCCCAAAGGTACTCCGCAGCACATCTTGTGACGTCGACCCTGGGGCAACCCACTGCTGTACCTGGCTCTGAGCGCCAGGCGCCCTCAGTTTGGGGGTACCAGCATCTGTGGAGGACAGATCTAAAGAATAAGCAAATAATGATTCAACTGACCGTCAAGTCTTTAACAGAACAGGGAATGTCAAGGTTACAAGAGATATTCAAAATACTGGGTAAAATAAGAGGAGGAAACGAAACATGTTTTTAGAACTTCTCCCTGGCATAATATGCATTGCGCTTTGATATGGGGTTTTATTGCCCATCTAAACAGTTCTTAATGCAAACAAAATTTATTTTCTTAAGTAGCCAAAAAAAACTATAAACAAGATGACCATTTATTTATAGCAAGGATGGCCTTAAGCGTTAAGTTCTGTTACCTTTTTTTTAGTTTTCCAAATGAGAATTGTTTTTAGATATACACCTTCAAGTGAAACAGGACTAAGGAATAAAAACCTTGAGTTATGTGTGCACGAAATGAAAACTGTAGGGGAGGCACACGTCTGGGGCTTTTTTTTTTTTTTTTAAGATTTTATTTTTAAGTAATCTCTACACCCAAAGTGGGGCTTGAACTTACAACTCTGAGATCAAGAGTCTCATGCCCCACCAGCTGAGCCAGCCAGGCGTCTCTCCAGGGCTTTAGATACAATTATAAGTGTATGAATGGTTCTGTGTTATTGAGGCTCTTCGACACCCAGAAATTTCCAAATTGGAGATGTGACCCAAATATCAGCAAATTCGATCATTTATACTTTAAACTTTATAAAGGGGAAAGGCAAGCATATTACATAGGAGGGCAACCCTCTAGGGTCCCCTCCCTCTTTGGGAGCTTTGTACTATCACTTTACTATCACTCAATAAACTTTGCTGCCCACCAAAAAAAAAGAATATTACACTGGAATCAGACCCAGGGAACTGTATTTTTTAAATAAGGTAAGAAGCCTTAAAGTTGGATCTATAGAATAATAGGACTAGATGGGATTTTAGAAAGCTTTCTCCTCAGTATCCTAATTAAACATGAGGAGGTTTAGGCACAGAGAAGTTGAGTTGCTTTCCCAAAGTAACACAGCTTTTTGGTGGGGAGGAAAAAAAAGAAAAAGGTAGAATAATTCCAGATTTGCTGACTCCCAGACCTGTCTTCTTTGGCTCTGACAGTATAAAAGGAGGATCACACTTAACTTCAGAAAAATACTTGAACTATACTTCCAATTAGTTAAACTATACTAAGGGGAAAAGAGGTGCGACCTAAAATTAGAACCATCTTAAGTTGGCCAGGATACATTTTGTAAGAATAATTTCATTGAGCTTAAGGAAATTATTAAAGACATTTTTAAAACATTGCCCTTATTCCTTCCACTATCCCCCACCACTGTTATTATAAAAATCTAGGTCTCAAGTAATGAGGTATATACTTTCTTATTTAGAAAAGCTAACAGATTATTTTTAATCATCATAATGGTTATACTCTTTCAATTACCCAGAGAAAGACCTCAAATCCCTTTTAATTCTACCTTTCTTAACCCTGAAGGATATTTCTTCCAGATTTCACCAGCTGATACAATTCAGATGAAAAAAAGATCCTTTCTTTATTACTTAAAGGGAGCTGTAAATCAAATGTAGACCTCCGGGGGGTGGGGACAAAGAGAAGGAGGGAGAACTCATTTGCTTATTAGTTTTCCATAAAAAAAATTAAGAATAACAAGCAGATCTGAATCTGCCCACAACTGAAGCCTTGTAACAGTTGCTACTGAAACATTAAAGACTTCTTACAGACAAACTGCAATCAACCTAACTTTCTGTTGTCTCGCATACGTACGTGCTGCTCCAACTGATGAGATGTTATTAATAAAGGAAGAGATGGCTACAAATTAAAGCAAGCCCTGCTTAATCACATTAATCCAGAGCAAGTCAAAGGCTTCAATTTTCGAAATAATTTTGGGCTTAATGCCTTGGAGATGGGCAGACTGCTCCATTGAGGCAGCAGCTGGTCCAATTTAAGCTGCATTGTGAGGCCAGAATTGTCAGGTCCTTACAGAAACAAGGAAGCCTGACAGTTTTCAGGATGCAACCAAAACTGCTGAGACAAAGGAAATTGCAAGAAATTGAAAGGGCTCTGTAACAATTACAAGTCGGCCCACTGTTGGCGGATTGTATGTGATTAACCAACTCTCACTGTCAGGATGGGGTGGCGTGCGCTCTTGCAACTGTGCCCCCAGACGTGGAGCCCCAACCAGCTGCTGTGGGGAGCATAGTCACAGAGCCACTACCTCGGGTTACTGATGAGAAAAAAAGGCCTGCCTGTGCAGAAACAAGAGTAAGCACGACTGGGGAGGCCCGCTTACGCACGCTGTGCGTCTCCTCCATAGACATGGTGGCTGCACTGACCCACATGAGGACAAACGATGCCAAAGCATTTAAGGGACCGAAGGGATGAGACCTTGAGTACCAGAGAACAGGTTTTTGGCAGGAGGATTTTGACTTTCCCGAGCAATTATCTTAATGATTTTCTATGCAACAAAACTACAAAGTAGGTCAAAGAAAAAAAAAGTTCTGGGCTGTGAATCAGGAGATCTGATTTCTAATCCCAGATGTGCAATGCTGTCTGTGTGATGTTAGGCAGCTCCCTTTTTTCTCTGGGCCCTACTTTCTTCATGAATCAAACCAAGGTTTCGGCTTTGTGTTACACGGCTCTGTAAACAGAGGTGACCGACTCCGTATTTCCCTTAGCATCCCCTTACGCTTACAGGTTTTCTAACACACTGGCAGATGCCACCACACAGTGGCAGAGAGCTCATCATTATCCATATGTATTTCACCACTGAACAATGGAGAGGTCCCACCAAGGAAATGCTCTCCATGATTTCATTTGTGTTAGCAACCCGATTCTTTAAAATTCCCAGGTGTCAGAAAAGAAAACACGTCCAGTTTCAAAGAGTAAAATCATCCCGTTCACACTCTCAGACAAGGCCTGAACTAAGGAAATAAGCCATGAGACACATAATAGACCTAGATCCTAGGCCCGGCTCTTCTGCTGAGACAACTGTAGGCTACATTTCTGAAACTTTACGGTGGAATTACCTTGGAGTCCCTTAGTTTATCATACAATATGTTGTTTTCTCATTTTTAGTGCTTTGGTTGTGTGTAGTTTTATTCAGTCTCTTTGCTGATATTATTCCTGTCTTTCTGGCATATTACAAGGAATTTTTAGAAAAAGGACACCTGAGGGGCGCCTGGCTGGCTCAGTTGGTAGAACATGTGACTCTTGATCTCAGAGGTCATTAGTTCAAGCCTCACGTTGGGCCTAGACCTTACTTAAAAAAAGAAAAGATTTTAAAAAAGAAAAAGGACACCTGGAATAGAAAAGACAGCAAATAAAACCTATCTAATATTTAAACCAAATAAAAATAATGCCTTTGTATGTAATGTCAATTAATTCCACTATTAATATAATAGCCCTAGGAAGCCAGTAAACACTGGTCGAAATAATATTAGTTTTGAGTGAAATAACTTCGTTGAGTTTTAAGACAACCCAAAAGAGGATGGATGGGTGTGCAGAAGGATAGATAATGCAGAGATAGACACATGGGGAGACTGATGGATAGATACACAGGCACACCTCACTTTAGGTAAGAGGTATTCCTGAAAAGTCTGTAGCTTCTCCACATTGGAATGGGTCTTGGAGATCATCTATCCCAATGTCCTATCCCAGCTGTTCTCCCAAACTGGCCTTAGTGTCAGGATAATCAAAACATGTGGTGATAAATGTCCAAATTCCCCAGGGAATCTGCCCAAACCCCCTCCCATAGTCTTGTTCCCTCTGAACAACACACAATAATGATTTCCTCCCGCATGTGGCAGTTCTTCAAATATCTGAAAACAACTAACATGCTGCCCATTTCCCACCACACATATCCAAGCCTTTGACTTAGCATTTGGAATTTAACCAGAGTAAATATGTTAGAAGGCTTCTGAACTTAATAGAAGCGTAAGTTATTAAGTTATTGCCTCTTAGCTCCAAATCCACCCTTCCTTCCCGCTCTGTGATGATGGAGGTGGGGTTTGTAAATACTCTCTTCACCAGATGCCACGATGTTAAGCCTTGTCACTAGAGGGTGCCAGAGGGACGCTAGAGGAGGAAAGGGTATTTCTCTGCCAGATTCCCCTGTGCTTCCCTCATCAGGCTCCTTCAGGGCAGGACTCTCCAGTCCTCACCTCCTGTACAAGTAGTTTCCTCTTAGGAGGTTCACACAGGCCTATTAGGATAACTGCCATCTCATCTACAAATAGGATGCTGCTAAATGCAACTGTTGGTTCTGGGTCATACTGTCAGCCCCCAATTCTCTTTATTGGGTTGTGCTTAAGGTAATTTGAATCATTTTGTTATCTGCAAATGGACCCTAACATATGGAATACATTATCTACTTCAGTTGATCATAATAATAATCATAATAATGTTTTTTATTGATTGGTTGAAAAACTGTGCTGAAGTTATATAGGAAGGAAGAGGAGATGAGATGGTGGAAAGTGGGAAGGTGATATAAGAAAGCTGTTTCCATCTATTATTAGTGATTATAATAATTGCTACTGTTATTATTATTACAGTTAAAGCTTACATGATTCTTACTATATACCAAGCACTTTACATATAGTGACTCATTTAATCCTTACAAGAGTGTTGGCGATTACAGTAATATTATTTTCCCTCTTTTACAAAACTTGAAGTTGAGGTATAGCAAAGTCAAATAATTTGTCCAAAGTTGTACAACTACCAGGAAGTGGAATTAATGTCTAAAATGGGTAAATGAACAAACAGCAGTGTGAATGTATTATTTTAAGACATGGAGGTCACTAGTAGAAGATACAGCTAAAGTAAAGCACAGACTTCCAGGGAGGATTTAAGGTCGAGTAGAATAAGGAAGAATATTGCTTTTATTTGAAATGGTAATTGATTTTTAACCATGTGCATATAAAAAAAATCTTATAAAATAATTAATCACAATAGTTTAGACTAAAACAAAATTCAAATAGATTCTATTGAGTGATATAACCTGTTCATACCTTTAACCTCAAATCTGTACATGAATTGTATTTATTTTAAGAATGAACTTGATGACTTTATTTTGCTTTTATTTGGTCTACTTTTGAATAGACCATCATCCTTCAGGGTTACTTATATCAATCCCAAAACCCATCCTCTTACGAGAGTCATATTTAAATTTAGAACATGAAAATTTGGTACTTTCTAACTTGTGGAGTTTCTCCTAAATCTATTGCATATGCGATCATTCATCCATTCATTCACTCAACAGACATTCACTTGACATCTGTTCTGCCAGGCCCTTGTCTAAGTCTCTAGTGATTAGAAGATGAGTCAGTCACAACCTCTGCATTAAGGAACGTAATAGCCTAGAATAAGATACAGACATGCGAATCTATACCGTATAGACATTTGGAGGCTTTACTACAGAATTTGTATTTGAGCTAGATCTTAAAGCGTGAATAAGTGTGACAGTTAGTTGTATGTATCAGCTTGAATGGGCCACCGAGTGCCCAGACATTTGGTCAAACGTGATTCTGGCTGTATCTGTAAGGGTGTCTTTAAATGACGGTGACATTTGAATTGGGAGACCAAGTCAAGTAGACTGCCCTCTCTAACGTGGGTGGGACTCATCCAGTCACTTGAAGACCTGAGCAGTACAAAAAGCCTGAGTAAGCTCGAACTCCTCCTCCTGTCTGGCTACCTTCCAGCTGGGACATCCCGTCCTCATACACAAACTGAAACATCAACTCTTCCTGGGTCTCGAGCCTCCCAGCTTTCAGACCAGAAATCACACCCTCAGCTTCTCTGGGTCTCCAGTTTGCCCACTGCAGCTCTTGGGACTTGTCAGCCTCCATAATCCTGTGAGCCAATTCCTTATAATAAATTTCTAGATAGATAGATCTATAGATAGATAGATAGATAGATAGATAGATAGATAGATAGATAGATAGATCACCATCCTATTGGTTCTGTTTTTCTGGGAAACCGTGATAACTGAAATAAGTTTTTGTGAAGTACAAAGTGAAGAAAATCATTTCAGATAAAGGAGACAAGCTTTCATCAAATTTTGGAGACATGAAAGACTCAGCATGCTTGGCTAGGGAGTAGAAGAAACCGAGGAAAGAAAAAGGTTAAACTGTGAGGATTTAGAAAAGAGTACTCATGAAAATTAAATAAATCATTTAATGGAATTCCATGGTAAACCATTTTATAAAAGAAACAATCCCCTTTGTAATGCTAATAGACAGTTGATAAATCTGAATTTTTTAATAGAGATAAAACCATTTTTAATTGAATTTATGGGCAGGTGTTTCTTGCATGTAAAATGCACAGTAATCTATTCCTAAAATTATGTGTCTATTTACTCATATTTTATACTCTGCCTAATTCCTAGAAAGATGGTTACAAAGAATTTTTATTATGGAAGTTTTTAAACATACACAAAAGCGAAAATAATAGTAAAATAAACCCCACTTACCCACCTATCTTCCAGATGTAAAAATTGCCAATATTTGAGCATACTTACTTCACCAACCCCTTTTCTCTTTCTTCCTTCCTTTTTCTTTTATTTTGTAGTATGTTAAAGCAAATTTCTCACATTGTTTCACACCTAAATACTTTCATATATAATTGCTAAAAATATAAGGATATTTTGTTCATAGCTCATTATCCAATCCAACAAAATTAATGGTCACTTCTTAGCATCATCTAATTCCCGGTCCATATTCAAATTTCCCTGACTACTGCCTCCCAAAAATGTCTTTTTTGAGTTGTTTTTTTTTTAATCAATTTCCATCCATGGTCCACACAACCTATTTGATTGTTATGTCTCTTAAATATTTTGTAAGAGACCATGCTTTTTTTAACTTACTGACATATTTAAGAAACCAGGTCAGTTGTCCTTAGCATATCCTACATTCTATTCCTCATTGCTTCCTAATGGTATGTGTATCATGTAGGGTGTTTATCCCCTTTATTACATGTTAACTGGATGTTAGATCTAAGGTTTGGGCTTTATTTAGGTTCAGCTACTTTAGCAAGAATTCTTCATACCTTCATGCTGTGTATTTCATCTTGCATCAAATCAGGAGATGTTTAATGCATGGCTGTTCCACTTTCAGTGATGCTAAGATAGATCAGTGGATTCAGGTTGTGAGAGGCCACTAACCTCTTCCCAGAAATGTTTACCTAATGGTTTTAGCAGGGTGAACATCACCGAAAGAAACTATTTCATTAGAGGTTACAAAAGGGTGATTTTCCAAGTTCTCCAATTACTTTCACATTAATGCCTAGAATTCTTCTATAGAGATGACTTTTGGTCATAAACTGGGGAAATTAAAAACATATAAAATAGGAGTCGCTATGATTGATATACAATAAATTGCACATACTTAAAATGTACATGAGAGGTTTTAACATGTGTATCCACTTTTTTTTTTAAGATTTTATTTATTTTTTTTGACAGACAGAGACACAGCGAGAGAGGGAACACAAGCAGGGGGAGTGGGAGAGGGAGAAGCACACGGGGCTCGATCCCAGGACCCTGGGATCATGACCTGAGCGGAAGGCAGACACTTAACGACTGAGCCACCCAGGCGCCCTCCATGTGTATCCACTCTTAAAACCATCACCACAACCTAGATAAAGAACATATCCCCATTACTCACAGAGGCTTCCCCATTCACCTTTGTAATTCTTCCTTCCCATTCCTCACCAGCCACATCCCCATGCAAACATTTGTTACTGTAGATTAGTTTGCATTTCCAGAGTTTCATATACATTGAATCATACAGTATGTACTATTTTTTGTCTGGTTTCTTTCACTCTGCATAATTGTTTTGAGATTCTCCCATGTTATAATGTGTATCTCCTATGTATAATGTGTTTATTCCTTTTTATTGCCCGGTAACATTCCACTAAATGGGAGATACCAAAATGTGTTTACACATTCACCTGTTATGGACATTTGAGGTATTTCTCATTTGGGGCTGTTATGAATAAAGCTGCTATAAACATTCCTATATAGGTTTTCTTTTTTTTTTTTTTAAGATTTTACTTATTTATTTGACAGAGAGAGACACAGCAAGACAGAAAACACAAGCAGGGGGGAGTGGGAGAGGGAGAAGCAGGCTTCCTGCGGAGCAGGGAGCCCGATTCGGGGCTTAATCCCAGGACCCAGGATCATGACCTGAGCCAGAGGCAGACACTTAACGACTGAGCCACCCAGGCACCCCTTGTATAGGTTTTCATATACATAAAAGTTTTCATTTCTCTTGGGTGAATACCCAGGAGTGAGATTGCTGGTTCATATGGTAAACCTATATTAAACTTTATGATAAACTTCCAAATGGTTTTCCAAAGTGGTTGTGCCATTTTGCATTCCCCCCAGCAATGTATCCGAGTTCCAGTTGCTCTGCATCCTCACTAGTACTTGGTATTGTCAGTATTTTTAATTTAATCATTCTAACAAGTTATAGCAGCTCAGTGTGGTTTTAGTTTGCATTTCCCTGATGACTAATAATGTTGAGAATCTTTAAATGTTTTTATATGCCATCTGTATGTCTTCTTTGGTGACATGTCTATTCAATTCTTTTGCCTGCTTTTTTTTTTAAGTTGTTTGTTTCCTTATTATTGAGTTTTGAGAGTTTTTTATATAAAAACTTTTATTCTTCTATGGAATATAAAAAAAAAAGAGAGAGAGAGAGAGAGCTCATAAATGAGCTTAAAGCTATTTACTGCCAGAACAAAAATGTGCACCAGGCAGCTGGGGGTTTGAAATAAAATAAAGCCCTCTTCCAGGGATGAAATGAGATCTCTGCCAACTCAATGTTTCTGCAGTGGTGAAGCCAAGTGGTGGGGAAAGACGCCTGGCTTCCATTATGTTTGGATGCCCATCTCCTGCTGCACAGATTCCCACACTTCAATACCTTCAGTCTGGCTTAACCATTTTCTCCTTTTGAAGATAAAACCCAAAGACCATGAAATCAACCTTTCCTAAAATCTTCGTAGAGTTAGGTCATATACAAATGAGCTAATGATATACCTTGTGTCAATACTCCATATAAGTTCTCATAAAATCAGATAATTTCAGATACGCCCACCCATATGACACTGGATTCCCCTGGACAGCATCCTTCACAAGTGTTTGGAACTAAAGTTGGGTGACATGGTTTTAGTGACCTTATGCTAGCTAACAGTGACCATCCCCTCCCTCCCTCTAGCAGTCCCTATGAAAATCTTTTGTGTGACTGACAGCTTTACTTTGCAAAATTCTCTTTATTACTTTTTATAATTAAACCTAGATTAAAAATTCTATTACATGAATAAGCCAACTAGCAGATGACACATTATTTCTTCTATGGATTTTCTTCCAAAAACAAAAGCCATACTCATAATTTCTATGGAAAACAAATAGAAATGTAGTCTACTAAAGGGTATCATGTTGCCTTTTATATAGAATTTTGCAGCTGGGTGCATTACCCCGAAACACAAATATCTATTGATAGGCAGACCTTTATTTTATTACTTATAACAGAATCTGGTATATAAGTGAGATGTCCAGAAATAGATACATCACAAAACTAATTTTTCCAATAGTATTGCATTAAGGAAATACCAAACCTCCAATACGAAACTTGAATAAGTTTCTTCAGTTCACACAAGAATATATTACTTTCATAGCAATGAAAAAATTTTCTCCTTCACTGTTCAAGCAATACTATGTACATCTGCATTGTCTTCTTTGACACTCATAGCAAACCCCTGAGGTGGCTAAGAGGCTCATTTTTCCCATGATCACAGAAAGAACAAGCGGGAGCCACGAGGCTGATAGCCAAGTTTTCGGCCTCTAAATCCCATGCTTTGTCACTGTGCCTCCTGGTTCCCCTAGGTAACAGTTCGCTGTTGTCCACATAAGTCTATACCTGATGCATCCAGAAAACTCAAAGAATTAACAATGTTGTCCCAACCTCACAAAAGTGATCCTATTATCATTGGTAACTTTCTTTTCATAAATGAGTAGATGTCATGACATATTTCTGATTCTGCTCTAAGTTCTGTTCCTTTAAGAAAAGAAATTCCTTTAAGCCTTTATTTCCCACTGAAAAGTAGTTGACAAAGGGATATCCTACAATGAAACCATTTAAATGATTCAGAAAAACTGAGAATGGCTCACTCTATGGTATCATTTCTTTGAGCACAATTGTTTGAGCACAATTGTTTGGATGAATTCTACTCTTTCCCATTATCTGAACACAACGTGTGGCAGCAAATTGCATTTTGTGGTAACAATGCATCTACATTGGCTAGAACTCTATTTTCAACTGCCAATAAAGGCACAGGAGAAGCATTCAAACCTGGAGACAAATGACTGTGTGAGGAAACGCAGGGAGCACCTGCAAAAGGGTTTGCAGGGTATGCCTTATCTATTTGTAGCAATTGTGCTCAAATCTGCATCTTTTCCAGAAAAACTAAAAATAAGGGTCCCAAGAGGTGGGGAAAAGATTACTACTATAAAGTTGTGTGACAACAGCAAGAAGTTAAATCGTACCTGAATTTCAGGAGGATAATATGAAATCATTCTCTTCAATAGGTTAGCTCAGCTAGGTATATGGAGATCCATTTCATGGCTTAGTGTGGCCTATTGAGAAAATCAGCCAGTAGTCTTGCTCAAAGGGAGTACTGGGTCACAGAGCCATACTAAAAATCCCATGATGGTGTAAAAGAAGAACTCAAAGCCTTAGCAGTTTTGGAGTCAGGGTTATATTTTTAATTCCTTATAGTGCAGAACTTATCTGCATGTATACTTAATCTTACTCAACAGCAATTTACAGAGATCTTACTACAGGCCAGACACTGTCCTCGATGATACTGACAGGGTAGTGAATAAGGCAGTTACTAAGGTAGATATTAAACAAATAATTTGTCAGAAAAGAGGACTGTGCTTTGAGAATACACAATGGGGGGTGCCTAACCTAATCCAGGGAGTAGATGGGGAGGTGCCATGGAAATCAAACACTTAAAGATGAGTAATGACTGGAATAAAGTAATAATGTCTCTCCTTATCTCTTCTACTCTCTTTAGAAATCATTTTTCAGCAACATACTTTCCACCCAAATGCCTTGAGTGCCAATAAAAGCTATTTTGTTACATAAGAAATGAGTGTTCCCATTCTGTTTAACAACGAAGAAATGAATTGCTTGTTGTAGTTACAACAGTGTGCTACAAGCATTCATATACATATCCACCTCCTCCATTAGGCTATGAATTCCTTTAACGCAAGGAATGCCCTTCTCCTCTTTATATCTATTCATTTAGTTGTTTAATCATCAAACATTTATTAAATGGCACTAGGATTATAAAGATAAATTTAAGGTCCTGGCTCTGAAGAAACCCTGCCCCAGACAAGGAAGATGATCATTGTGATGTAGTAGATGCACCAAGGGAATGAGGAGAAGGAGAGAGAGAGCTCACCTGGCCTCGAGGTCTGGGGATGGGGTCAGGAAAGACCCCCGGAGGAGGTAAGGCCAATTCTCATGGTGCCTTCTGAAAGAACGCATGCAAGCACTTTTTCTGTATGAAAGGATGAAAGAATGCATGGCCCCCACCCATTAACAGTAACACTGTACAAGTATACAGCATATTCTCCTAGTGTGCCCATAAGTGCACTAAAAAGATCTTCTCGTTTGGCAGATAAAGAAATTGGTGTTGGGAGAGGCTACATGACTTACTCCTGGTCCCCCATAGGTATGAGGTCAGAACACAAACACATCTGCTGACCCCCATCCCAGTGCCCCTTTCTGTACATCTCTATTGCTTTCCAGAAAGCAAGCATACCCCTAGGGCCAGAGAGTGGAAGGCTGAAAACTAGGGACCATAAAGAATCCCCAGGGATGAAATGACTAGCTCCAAGACCAACTAACTGTGTCATGGAACCTGAGTCATACATTATACATTGTGGTCAAGGAGATGGTGCTAATAAGGACTCCTCCCCCTCTCATAATTACAAAGACAAGCACAGACAAAACCCAGATACCCCCACAAGACCCTATTCATTCTCTCCAAATCAACTCCTTCTCTGTCCCTGAGCTGTTCTCTTTAGCCACTGCCGGCTCCCCTCCCACTGGGTCTTCACAATAAGAACCGAAACAAACTTCTCTTTTGGCTGTTCCTATGAATGGCAGAGAGAGTGCCCCATATTGTTTGGGACATAATTACATGATTAAGCACTGCATCCTCTCCAGGAATTCTAAAGTGCCATAATTACCACAACAGGAGGGGGTGGGGGTAAACAATGTGCAATCATTACTGTTGACAAGGTTTTAAACTTCAGTCCAGAACTATGTTGGTCCCCATTAAAAGGGAAGGGGCATACTTCTTACTACAACTACGTTCATATCAAGAAATATAACAAACTATAATCAAGAATATAATCACGAATATAACAAAACACTGATTGCCCTTAATGACCTTATTATTCTTTCATTAAATGTATTAGGAAAACTGGGCAATGTATTTTAGTGGGTTTTTTTTTTTTGAGTGATGTACATATTTAATGTATGGCTGACCTTTGCATTTAAACATGACAGTACTGGTAGAAGACTCCTACAATCATGGGTGGATAAAGAATCCATATGCCTTTTACTATATTATACATACGTCATGAGACCATGGGGTTCTTGCACCATAAACAAAAATTAATTCACAATGGATCATAGACCTATGAACAAATGTATATGATAAACTATACAACTATACAAATTGGAGAAAAATCTTTGTGCATGTGAGTTAGGCAAAGATCTCTTAGATACAACACTGTATCTAAGGAGATGATCCATAAAAGAATAAACTGATAGAATGAACTTCATCAAAATTTAAACTTCTACTCTTCAAAAGATACTGTTAAAAGAATGCAAAGACAAGCCACAGACTGGGAAAAATTCTTGCAAAGCATACATCTGCTAAAGGATTTTTAATCATAACATATAAAGAACTCTCAAAACTCTAGAATAAGAAAACAATTCCATAAAAATATACAAAAGATTTGAACAGACATTTTTATGAAAGAAAATATACAGATGGCAAATAAGCACATAAAAAATACTCAATATCATTTAGTCGTTAAAGAAATACAAGTGAAAGTCACCAAAGGATATCATTATACATCTATTAGAATGGTGAAAACTAAAGACTGACCACAGCAAGTGTTATGAAAATGTATAAAGGGACTGGTGCTCCCATACCCTGCTGGATGAATGTAAATGGCATATCCACTTTGGAAAACAGCTTGGCAGGAAAAAGTTAAACATACACCTACCACATGACTTAGTCATTCCATTTCTAGGTGTTTATCTAAAATAAATGAAGATATATATTCACACAAAGACTTGTACATGAATGTCTGTGGCGGTGTTATTTGTAATTGCCAAGAATGAAAACAATCCAAATGTTCACCAACAGGTAAACGAATGAGGTATCTACACAATGGAATGTGATTCAACAATAAAAAGCAATGAACTCTCAATAAATCCAAGAACATGGATGACTCAAAACAATTAAGTTGAATGAAAGAAGCCAGACATGAGAGCACATACTGTATGATACCATATAAAATTCTACAAAATGCAAATTTTCTATAGTGACAAAAAGTAGACCAGAGTTGCCTGGGTGCAGGGGGTGGGGGAACCAGAGGCAGGGGTGGCTGGGGGTGAGGGGGATGAGGAGGGCAGGAGAAGAGATAACAAAGGTGCACGAGAAAACCTGGGGGCTGTTGGATAGGTTCACTATATTGATTATGGTGATGGTTTTACAGTGTCTACCTATGTTAAAATTTATCAAATTACATACTTCAAGTATGTATATTTTACTACATGTCAGTTATACCTCAATAGAGCTGTTTCTAAAAAATAAATATATTAAAAAAAGATCAGAGTCCTGCTCTAGTCTTAGCTATAGGATGGCTGTCTGACAATGGTAAGGAATTATTTTTCTTGAGTTTCTATTTCCCACTGAGTGAAAAGAAAGGATTCCAAAGGCCCTTCCAGCTCTGTTAATTTGGTTGAGGCATGGGTCACTTGTTCCAGCAGCCATCACAGTTTAGACACAGCCTAAAGACTTGACTTCAAGAGACTGCCCAAAGCTGACTGCCGCCCGGAAGGTCCCAGTGACATACCTGTCCTGCCCGAATCACCGTCTTTTGGTTGGCATCTTGTGCGCTGCCTGGATCTCCTTCAGGAACCAAATATCAACCATGATTCCGTGGGCTACTCCAGACCAGCCTGTTCCCTTTGCTCCTCACTTTTCTCCCCACCCTTGGTGTTTGGCCAGGCTCTCCTCCAGCCAGCCACTTGGTGTCTTAGCATCTGGTCTGATTCCTGGATTATGGATTGGTCTCTCCCACATCCAGGACTTAACTGCGTAAACACCACCAGGATATTCAGACAGAGCATCAGATCAGCCACAGGTGAAAAGTGACCGATCACCCTCACTGCTCTTGCTTTCTTGAATCAAAGTCAAAAACCTCAGTTTGTCATGATTCATCCTAGTAGCCACCTATGACTCAACCAAAACCTTAGCCTCACTCCAGCTCCCATGGCAGGACATGCTCAGAGATGAGTTTAAAGCTTCCTTTCCCCCTTATGGGGTGACCTGATCCCCATTTCCCTCATTTGGCTCTCATTTAATCCCCTCAACATATTGGCCTATCTATCTATTTAACTGACTTCTTAGGACCCTCCTCACTGGCTGTGTACTTTATTCCCAGGTTACTTCCTTGGACTTGATATACAGGACTCTACACCTGGCCCATTCATCAAGGTTAAAGGTTCCTCACAATTAGTCAACTTAGTAACCAGGTACGCCAGAAGGTACCCCTTCTTCACCTTGGACACACCAGCTGTGCCCTTAGTCATGCCCACCTGTTCACTCCTGCTTGTCCAAGCAGCTGATTAGGCCCAGCCCGACAGCCAACTCCCTGCTGCACCTACCTGGTCTCAACCTGAAGCAGCTTTGCCTGGCAACTCTACCAATAGCCCAGACAGCCACAATCCCAACAAGCTGAAATATATCTAGAAAGGTTACAGAATAAAAAACTTTGAAAAAGATTCAATGTTGAGTTTCGGAAAAAAATAAAAACAAACTTAGAATCAAATATATTTTACAATTACTTTAAACTAGGTGCATATAATTTGTAATAGTGCATTCAGTGATAAGATGGTTTTGGACAACTAAGGAAAGGAAATGTCATAATATTACAAAAGGTGAAATGCTACATGCTAATAACTGGAGTTCTCAGAAGCTAGTGGAGATGAGAAGACCATTTTAGCCATGACTCAATGACACAGATATAGTTTGAGGGTGAATTGTAACAGAAGATTGGCTTTTAGAAAGGCAGCTCTTGAGTCCAAACTTTGAAGTCATCCCTTGGTATAATGTGGAAGGTTTTGCATCCTCTATTGTAAGAAACATTAGCCCATTAAAGTAAAAAATACTTTCACGAAAAGTGGACACATAGACCTGAAGTTTGTAAAGAAACATTTTTTAAAGTGAAAAAATATATATATATGGTCAAATCGTTATCTGAGTGAAGAGGAGGAAATGATGCTATGAATAAGCAAATGACAAAGCTTTTAAAATTACTAAAGCTTAGTTTTATAATGTGCTTTGTATCTCTTGATTTCTAAAAGCACTAGATATTCTAAGAATTCAAACAGAATAAGAAAATCGTGCTGTAAAGTCATGTAAAATCACTACTGTAAGATAGGTTGAAAAATTATCTGGTCCTCTCCATCTTATTCTCCTATTCAGGCCCATCTCTATTCCTGACCCAGGAAAGGCTCCCTTCCATGGGCCAGTCATAAAGCCGGAGCCATGTCCACATTGGTGGAAACTGGAATTAAAAAAAAGAGAAGAAAAGACTTGAAAAGCATTTTAGTGTTTAAAAAAAAAAAAAAAGTCAAAGAATCCTTCCAGAAAGTAGCATGAAAAGGCTCTTGGAGGTTGTCACAGAAAAGAAGATACACAGTATACATTTCATAAAAATGTATACAGCATTAACAGAATGACTGAACATACATAAATATCTTCCTGGGACAATGTACCTTTTTTTTTCTTTATTGTGGTAGAACCCAGGTCCTTTGATGTAGTAAATGGTGGGCATTAAAGGACTCAGGCTGGAGAACAAGACCACTGATTGTCTACATGTGATAAAGGTAAAGCATAGATCAAAGATAACACTGTGGTTTACAGTTTGAGTTACTGCCAGAAAAGTGAGGCCATTGATAGGGAAAAAAATGGGAAAGTCAGAAAGAGAAGTTAATTTGGGAGTGAGGACGATAAAGCGTTTGGCTTTAGCATGTAAAACAATAAATACCCAGCTGAAAAGTGGTTTTATAATCAACCACAGAAAATATGGTAATGGTTCTAGACACTAGGCATCAGTGTAGAGCAAGATGAGCTGTATCAACAAAGCCAAAACCAGTAAATAGACAAAACGGTCAGCACGAGCCAAGGGTGGATGGACGGTCACAGTCAGGGAACAGAATGAGTGTAACATCAGGGAGCATAGCCAGGATCAGCTACTATATTCAGCAGATGGACAAAATGCCCAAGAGAGCAAAACATGAGAGATGGACATCATGGTATAACCTAGTGTCAAGGTCAATAGACCCAAGTGAAAAGGAAAGGTGTGAATGCCAGGATTTGGGTATGGTACAGCCCAAACTGACTTTCTGGGAGAATACTTGGAATAACAGAGCTTGCTCTGAAGTCCCAAACCCCCACCTCCACCCCCACCAAACCACTCCGATCTACCAGTGCCTGACCCAAGCACTTAAAAAGGAGTGGATGCTCTGTGAAAGGAACTGTTAGAGAACGAAAAGACTAGCCACAGAGTGGGAGGACATATTTTCCCTCCCACTCTGGATAAAACACTCTTAAAACTTAAATAAGAAAACAAAAAACCCAAATAAAAAATGGGGAAAGGTACGAATAGACATCTCACTGAAGAAGATACACAAATTGAAAAGGCATACGAGAAAATGCTCAGCATTATATGTCATTAGGGAATGGCAAATTAAAACAACAATGAGATACCACTGTATACCCATTAGAATGACAAAAACACAAAACACTGACAACACCAAATTTTGGCGAAGATGTGGAACGATGGAGCTCTCATTCATCACTGGTGGGAAAGCAAAATGGCACAGGCAGTTGGGCAGGACTCTGGCAGTTTCTTACAAAGCTAACATCATCTAACCCTATGATCCAGCAGTCATGCTCCTAGGTATTCACCCAAATGAGCTGAAAACTCATGTGCACCCGAAACCTGCACACAAATGATTCGAGCAGCTTTTTTCATAATTGCCAAGAATTGGAATGCCTTTCGGTAGGTGTATGGATAAACAATTCTACATCCATACAATGGAATGTTGTTCAGTGATAAAAAGAGATGAGCTATCAAACCACAAAGACACAAAATAACCTTAAATGCATATTGCTAAGTGAAAAAAACCTGTCTGAAAGACTGCATACCATATAATCCCAAGTGTATTTTGGAAAAGGCAAAAATATAGACAGTAAAAAGTCAGGGGTTGCCAGGGATTTAGAAGCAGAGAGGAAGGGATGAATAGCTGGAGCACAAGGAAGGTTTGAGGCAGTGAAACTGTTCTGTATGATACTATAATGGTAGACACACACCCTTGTACAACTGTCCAACCCCCTGGGATGTACAACACAAAGAATGAAATGTAAACTATGGATTTAGTGGAAAATAACGTACCAATATTGCCTTACCAATTATAACAAATATATCAGACTAATGCAAGATATTAATAAAAGGCATAATCTATGTGTGGCGGTTGGGGTGGGAGGGTACTGGAACTCTCTATACTTCCTGCTCAATGTTTCTATAAGCCTAAAGCTGCTCTTAAATATTTAAAAAAAAAAAAAAAAAACACCTAATGGATATAAACCTTCATGGAAACAAAAAGAAATCTGCCCTGCCTACCACTGTATCTGGTACTTTGTAGTTATTTCACAGAGTAGGTGAAGAATTTTAGAAAATTTCCAACAGAGAACCCCTACCATGAATGTAGGTGCTTACTAAATGCATAGAAAAGTGTTGAGTGTGTAGCAACTTAAAAACACGTCAATTCATTCTTCTTTTCATCAAATTAAGAGGTTATCAGTAGCATCAGAGCAGACCATAGCTTTTGTGGTGTGCTATTAAAGTGGCTTAAATATAACCAGATACAGTGAGTTTTGTTTGAGTTTAACACTATTCGGTTCTAAATGAAGGCTTCATCTTGCATTTTATGGTGTATTTTTAAAACTGAACCACAGGGGCGCCTGAATGGCTCAGACGGTTAAGCATCTGCCTTCGGCTCAGGTCATGGTCTCCAGGTCCTGAGACTGGGCCCTGCATCGGGCTCCCTGTTCAAGGGGGAGTCCACTTCTCTCTCTCTCCCCTACCCCCTGCTCGTGCTCTCTCTCTCTCTCTCTCTCGCTCTCAAATGAATAAATAAAATCTTAAAAAAGAAAAACTGAACCACATTCTGTAATTAATTATTTTTCAAGAAAGTTATTATTTTGCATTTTATGCTTAAGAGTAAAATTCAGCACTAAGAAAATTTATTTCAAATATATTTTGCATATCTATCAAATATCCAAATGCTCTTCTTCCCTTGCTCTGAATGTCATAGGATTAAAACATTCAGAAGTGACGCCATAATGTAAAGTCTTACAACGATGAATGAAAGACAATGTGTCCTCTTACAAACAAAAAAAAAATGTTTAAACATATATGCATACAGATGGTAGGATTTCCTTTATTCCCTTACTGAATTTCATTTGTTTTCCTCCCCATCGGTGCAAATTGCTGTCCACCTCCCTTTCAGATCATGGGCACCCTGGTTCTACCTCTGCACAGGTATGCTGTCATTGGGTCAACCTGATGCGTCCTTGGATTTCCTAGCAGGGACCACAGTCCGTGGGTGTCCAATTTATGCGATGAATCGTCCATCTGTTGCCCTACCTCCAGGCGACGTGACCAGCCCATCTGTGCTTGTTGACAGTGTGGGCTGCCTTGCTTATGGGCATGCGTTGTTAGAGTGGTGAGGTGTCCTCTCTCTCTTTCTCTCTCTCACACACACATTCATACCTTCTCCCTCTCTCTCTCACAAACACACATTCATATCCTCTCCCTCATTCTCTCTCACACACATTCATACCATCTCCCTCTCTCTCTCACACACACACACATTCATACCTTCTCCCTCTCTCTCTCTCTCTCTCACAAACACACATTCATATCCTCTCCCTCATTCTCTCTCACACACATTC
>NC_138370.1:43096435-43116964 GCF_054177405.1 Leptonychotes weddellii | reverse complement strand
TCTCTCACAAACACACACATTCATATCCTCTCCCTCATTCTCTCTCTCACACACACACACATTCATACCATCTCCCTCTCTCTCACACACACACACATTCACACCCTCTCCCTCATTCTCTCTCTCTCTCACACACACATACACATTCATACCTTCTCCCTCTCTCTCACACACACATTCATAACTTCTCCCTCTCTCTCTCTCACACAAACACACATTCATACCATCTCTCTCTCTCTCACACACATACACATTCACACCTTCTCCCTCTCTCTCACATACACACAACATTCACACCCTCTCCCTCATTCTCTCTCTCTCTCACACACACACATTCATACCATCTCCCTCTCTCTCACACACACACACATTCACACCTTCTCCCTCTCTCTCTCTCCCACACACACACACATTCACACCCTCTCCCTCATTCTCTCACACACACACATTCACACCCTCTCCCTCATTCTCTCTCTCTCACACATACACACATTCACGCCATCTCTCTCTCTCTCTCTCTCTCTCTCACACACACACACACACACACATACACACACACACACAACTGTGGAAACTTTTCTCCCTCTCTGTTCCATTGATATCTTGGGCTACCTGTGGCTTTTTCACTCCACATTCATCACTAACCAGTATTCTGCACCTCACACAACTGGCCAGGCACGAGTGGTGTTAAATAGCTTTTGCTTGCTTGTCATGTGTGATTCCTCATCTGCAAGTGGGGCTTTTATTCTGCTGCAACTGGTCTAAATTACAAGGTGAGGCTCATTTATCAGTGGCTCACCTACACACAGTCTTTGATTTCTTCCATTTCTTTGCCATTTGTTCTGCCAGATCATATAGTTCTCTTGTCCATTTTGTCTTGGCAGTGTTTGTTTCCAATCCACATTTGGAAACAGACCTAAATAACCAGATTGTATTCTCTCTTTCTGAAACTTCTGTAGCAGATAGAATCTCAGGGAAACAGGTCCAGGCCCCTTTTCTGGAGTTTCTGTGTTGAGGTTTTCCGAGGGCAACCATCAAAATAGGACCACTAGCAACACAGCTGTCCATCCATGAGGGCCTCTGGAGGTGAGGGTGAGGCGGGCAGAGCCTAAAGGAACAAGGTCAAGAACACCAGGGAGCAAAGCAAAGCTACAAATCTAAGGGGAAAAGCCCAGGAGAGCAAGCAGCAGTCACAATCTGCAAAGGCAAAGTCAGGGATATGGAAGATAAGATCCAGAAAAATGGAAAACACCACATCTTGATTCTCTCCTCAGCCTACCCAGATCACTTTCTTTTAGTCCTATATTCTCTACTACAGTATATATTCCTAGAGTAGAATATCCAACATATGCTTTTCTTAACTTTCTCAAATGCCCAGAAGAATGCTTCTCAAAAGCTAGGGGAGACTCGATCCATATAGGAGGGGAAAGAAAAGGGAAAGTGACTTATGAATCCCATGACAGGAGGAAGGAGAGAGAAGCAGACTGCTATGGACCGGAGAATGACACAAGTCCTTAAGTACCTTTCACCATGAAGTACGTACTTTACCATCTGAATGATTATGAGCCTTGTTCTGACAATTTTTACAGGTTCCTTTGACTATACTCAAATGGAAGGTCATAGGGGTGCAGTAATTTCAAATATAAGAAAAAGGCTTTTAGACACACACAGAACACATGGGCTGATGGAGAACCTAAGGTGCCTGATGCATTGAGACCCAAGGTCTCTAAGATCAAGTTCTACTAGTGTAAGCCTATTCAATATTTAAGGACACTGTTTTTGCTTGGAGCTAGAAAAGGCCCGTCATCTTCCTCTTACTTCCAGACTGTCCAAGGACCCTTCCAGGTCACTCCTTCCATCTGTTCAGACAGGTGCCTAGTCATGCCGACGGGCAATGGTGTCCCCACCTCCTACAACCCCTCATTTGTCTCTGAGCACTAACCATTCCTCAGCATGCCCTGGCTAAGAATACAGCACATCAACATCTTATGCAATCTCCCTACTTGATAAAACTAAAACTTTGGGTATAATCAATATTTGAAATACATATGAAAAAAAAAGTTAAATTCAATAATAAAATATTAAAAATTCTTCACAAAGCTAGTATGAAAGAAAGAAACATGCAGAAGCTAAGAACAAGGTGAAAATAAGAACCCCAGAAGGGACTCAAGCTCCCAAGCACTGGGAGTGTCTTCTGAACCTACTGTGGTAGCCACTTGGGGAGGGGGAAGGAGGGTAGGAGATGAAGTCTAGGGAACCTCCCAAATGAAGACTCTAACAGGAACCACTGCCACGGAGGTGGAATTTCAAGGAGCAACATCCTCAACATAAGGCTGAAAAGAGAAAGACACCTGGCCCATCAAAAGGGACTATGAAAAAATCACTGTATCACCATCTGAACGCTGGTGCTCTAAGGAGAGAAGAAAGCTACTTCCCCTAAGATCTTATAACCACTGCACACAGGCATGCTGTCCAAATTCTTGTTACCTATGTGGTACACACACACACACACACACACACACACCAAAAAAAAAAAAAAAATCAAGTAGAGAATTAACTTAAAGTGCTTCTGGTGGATAAAGCTCCCAAGTACCTGACATTACCTAACAGGAATCCTCTCTGGCAGAGTGCCCTTTCCCCCTTCAATCCAGCCCCCCAGGATGCCCTCACCCCAAAGTTAATCTCTGCCCTGTGGTTAAAAACCAGTGTCCTAAGTTTATAGCAGCTTTATGCATCATTGTCAAAACTTGGAAGCAACCAAGATGTCCTTGAGTAGCTGAATGGCTATATAAATGTGGGATATTATTCAGCACTAAAAAGAAATGAGCTATCAAGCCATGAAAAGACAAGGGAAAAAACTCAAATGTATATTGTTAAGTGAAAGAAGCCAATCTGAAAAGGCCATACATATACTGTGTTATTCCAATTATATGGCATTCTGGAAAAGACAAAACCTATGGAGACATTGAAAAGATCAGTGGTTGCCAAGGGGTGGGGAGAATGGAAGGGATGAACAGGAGGAGCACAGAGGAGTTTTAGGACAGTGCAATTGCTCTCTATGATACTATAATGATGGATTCATGTCATTACACATTTGCCCAAACCCACAGAATGTAAATACCAAGAGTGAACTCTAATGTAAACTGTGGGCTTTGGGTGATAATGATGTGTCAAAGTAGGTTCATCAATTGTAACAAATGTACCACTCTGGAGTGGGCGTTGATAGTCAGGGAGGCTCTGTGGGGGTGGGGAGGGGTGGGGAGGAGTGGGGAGGAGAGGGCAGGGGATAACTGGGAAATCTCTGTACCTTACTCTTACTTTTGCCGTGAAGCTAAAACTGCTCTAAAAAACAAAATGTATTAATTTAAAAATGTTACTGAAGATCCAAAAAAGATGGTTTCTTCCTGATACCCACCCCACCCCCCACCCCCAGTATGTGGCTTAGCCTTTTTACAACCTGACTCTCAGAAATAGACAGATGGTTTTCCCTGGAGCATTTTCAAACTATCAAACACAACCTAACAAGCCTTAAACAAGGTGACAGATTTTTCTTTCTTGTGCACAAAGATACATAAGTTCAGGCACCTATGACTTTTTGTCAACCCACCTTTCAGGAGCAAAGCAGTTCTGCTGACAGGGGCATGGGTGTTACAGTAGCTACAGTTCCTTACCTCCGGAACAAAGGGGAGGAAGCACTTTCAAATAAATATGCTCAAGGAGCCAGAACTGAAACTGAAAATGGAAGGAGCACAGTGAGTGGAACAAACTGGATGCTCTGGGCCCTTCTGCTGTGAGACCGGGAACTCACACAGAAACGCCTATGCTTTGGGAACCTAGGTACAGCCAGGTGCCTGGGTATAGCTCTGAGAAGGAAAGGCCCTCTTCTCAGGCCTTCCAGAACTTTCCTCTGGATGGTGTCCCTGAAATCATGGGGATTTCCATAACTTCCAGTGCGCAGGCTTAAAGCAAGCACGAGGGTTTAATGAGGTGGGGGAGTCTTCTCCTCCTCCATGTGTTTCAGCCCAGAATGAAGTTCTCCCTGATCCTCAACCACTTCTTAGATTCATTCCAGGGATGCACCTCCTTAGGCCTAAAGAATGAGGACGGGGTTAGGGGAAGCCCCCTCTTCTAATCAGAGTATCCTGGACACTGTTTCAATATTATACATCTGTGCAAAATTTTTATCTGAAGAAACTATTCTAATGCTTAATAGAAGTTTCAAAAATCACTGGAACAATGACCTCTAAGATCCATCCAACTAAAAGAAAAAGAAAATTAAAAAAAAAAAGACTCTTAGATACAGAGAACAAACCAGTGTTTGTTTGCCCAGAGGAGAGGTGGATAAGGGGATGGGCAAAATAAATGAAGGGGATTAAGATGTACAGACTTCCAGTTATAAAATAGACAAATCAAGAAGATGAAAAGTACAGCATAGGGACTATAACTAATACTATTCTAATTACATTGTATAGTAAATATACTTATCGTGGTGAGCACCAAGTAGGGTATAGAATTGTCAAATCCCTGTGTTGTAAACCTGAAATATAACTTTGTTAATTATAGTACAGTAAAAAAAAGAAAAAGAAATCCATGTTTCTATAGATCAAGTTCATCTCAATAGTCCCAGACATTTCTTATAAACCATTTTCAAAATTCTAGTTTATTCCTAAAACAACTTCACAGCTTAATTTCTCTCAAAGTATCCTAAAATGCTCAAGAAGGGCATGTGGAAATGCATTTACTGGAAACAGATAAAGAAAAAGCTTAGAAGGAAACAGTCTGAAATACAAACCCTGTTTTCTTTTCAAAAGAAATGCCATCAGAAGAGACTGTCGGTACCTCTAATTAGCAGGTGCCACACTGAGCAACTTACTGTTTCTGAGTGCTTTGCACTATTGTGAGTGGGAGTGACAATGCCACTCTATTGCAGAGGCCTGTGACAAAGATCATCCTGGGGAAGTGTTCTGTAGATTTTATAAACTTAGGGATTAGTGTAATACCTGTGGAGAGTATTAAGTTATAAACTGTTCTTTTTTTTTTAAGATTTTATTTATTTATTTGATAGAGAGCAAGTGGGGGGAGGGGCTGAGGGAAAGGAAGAGAGAGAATCTCAAGCAGACTTCACACTGAGCACAGAGCCCAACGTGGGACTCGATCTCACAACCCTGAGATCATGACCTGAGCGGAAATCAAGAGCCGGATGCTCAACTAACTGAGCCACCCAGGCGCCCCAAGTTATAAACTGTTCCAAACCTAAGATGGGCACCATATAAGTCATTAGTTGTGATTTTTTTTTAGGACTGTTATAATAATAATAGTACTGGAGTAGAAAAGCAATGTACTCTTAACTAGAGGAAAGAAGGAGAAAAAGAGGGAAGGGGAGGGGGAGGGGAAAGAGGGAATAACCAAAAAGAAGAGGAAGGGATAACTATGAATAAAAGGGATGCACCCCACTGTGGGTGAGCAGTCCTCCCAGGAAGCTTCTGCCACACACAAACCCTCCGAGCTCCCATTTGCAAAGACTGAGGGCGCTTAGCTCAGTTCCATCCCTCAGTGCTCCCTGATGGACCCCTTGATGCCTCGCATAGGAGGCCAGGATTTATGAAACAAAGCCTAGCTCACAGTTGAAGGGACTCGGTGGTCTATAGCTGAGTCACCTGCTGATGAAGCCTGGGGCAAATAGGAGGTGCCAGCGAGGCAAACAGCAGTGACCTCTTCAGAAGCTGCTCCATTCCTACTGGGCAAGTCACTCATAGGATGGGCGACCGTGTTTTCATAAGCATCCCTCTTACTGCCATTTTAACTGGCAGATGGGGCAGTAATTGACCCAGATATTTATTTTTAATGTAACTTTAAAAAAAAGAACGTTCATTTGAAGGCTCTAAAAATTATCGGTCATTATGAAATAATTAAGACCCAGAGTATCACATAAAATTCCTAGAGAAGCTCAACACCCTATAAGGTTATTTCTCATATTACATTATGGTTCCATTATATGTGATTTGAAAATATCAGTGTAGGCATATTCATCAATTGCTTTTGTAATTATGTTTTCAGAACTGCTTGCTATAGCAAATTCCTCTTAATCTCCCTCCTAAATCTTTGAGAATATAATCCTGAAACAATGAAAGAAGAACCTATTCCCAGTGCTGGGTGAATATAAAGAATGTTTTTATTATTGTTCCTTTTCATTTAATTTATTTTCCATTTAAAGAGGCTATCAGAGTTTTACCATCAGATATGTTGAAATACTGACACATGTAACTACTTCAAGTCTGTCGGTCTGTTGACCTTTGACCACTACACCTGTTCCCAGCAGTGATTTAAGCTGCTCAAGGAGAGAGATGGATTGAACAGCCAAATAAGCTAGAGAACGTGAAAATACCAAGGTCACATGAAGAATACATTGAACATGCTCTAGTCTTCAGAGAATCCATAAACCATGCAAATTCACTCACCGCCCCTTCCCTTAAATGACAAAGAACAGACACTGGACGCAACTGGGGTCTTCGGCTGATAAACCCAACAGGAAGGAAAGGCACAAATGCTTCCTTTACCATGAGAAGACAAGGGGCGTGAATTGCCTCATCTGTTGGTGTTTGCCAGCTTGCAGTCCTGTGAAGCTATAGAAAATACTCATCCTCTGGGATGTCTAATGCTGGATTGAAATATTTTGGCAAACTCAAAATGTCTCTAGCAAACAGATATGCTTGTCTGTATTTCATTTCACGTTGGGAACTTGGGACAACCCTTTAACATGGCGATTCCATCACTGTATGAGCATAAGAGACCCACGTGATTCTGTCCAGATGCTGCTTAAGAGCCCCCGGGATCGTTGCTCTAATTTTAGAATCCAGGGATGAAGAACATATGCGATGACAAAGAGCTGCTCTGAGGTCAGTAACACTGGATGAATGTATATTCTATTTATCACAGCGTCGGCTCCCTTATAGATTGAAAACTGGAAGCGGATGTGAGCGAGATGATTATTCAGATTGTGAGGCCGTGCTCGGTGGATAAATCAATTTGCAGATTCTGTGTCCTAACGCTGCAGGCCCTGAGGGTCCGCAGCCCAGGTTGGAAACCAGATTTGCAGAAGCTTTGAAAGACATTAAGGCCACAACAACCTCCTGTTTAATGATTTCCTTTCTCATTCCTAGGTCTAGGGGAAGCAAGGTGCCAAAACACTGGTTAACAAGAGAGGCTCCTGAAGGCTCTATTGTCAAACCCTCCACTCTGCTCCTGGCTGTAGCAGTCAGCACTTGAAATATCTAGCAGACATGAGAATGGTCTATTAGAAAATCCCAGTCCTCAGTTTTTAGGGAAAAAAAAAATTCCAGCCTAACTAAAAAGATAACCAGGACGTAGTGGACAAAAATATTGATGTATTGTAATCTCAACATTTCAAACTCAAAAGCTACCTCCACTCTGAAACCTTGATTCCTATCCTCACTTAAAAAAGCATAATGTATACAAATTTCAACTTCTTTTTAGGATGCCAGCAACACACTGATCTAGGAAGACAAAATTTTCAACCCTTCTCAAATCTATCTCCCAAATCACTTTTTTTAAGCCTCCATTTCCTTATCTGACAAAGAAAGTAGTCTCAGTGGTTTTCAAACATTTTCAAAATTTAAAATAATAAAATATTAGTCAAGACTGCAACATATAATAGAGCTAAAAGGATAAAGAAGTTCTCTGGAGCAGGTCAAATCTTTGTTATTTAGTTAGAACAGTCTTCATTATTGGTAGAATGCCTGAAACGCCTTCTTGGAGCCCAAGTGTTCTATGGTCACCTACTTTGAAAGCCACTGGATTAGGAGATAACAGGTTAAGTCCCTTCCAGTCTGAAATTCCATGACTTCCCCGCCCCCCAGCCATGACCTATGCCTCGGGTCTCTTGATGTCAGCCCTTCAGAGGGTTAGCCCTTGATAAGAAGCCATGCTTGTCTTTTCTAGTGATCAAGGCTTAGAAAATAAATAAAAACGGTTATTTTCCCATGACCTATATTTTGTCCTTTCAGGCAATGGGTCCATTCACTGAACTAATCTGTCTTGAACAGCTATGTGGATGGGTTGGATGGAGGAGCTATATTTGATTCCAGGGATTATAACTATGAGTCATAGGACCACTGACCTCGGGGCTTGCTTTCTGCCAGGAGGTTTGAAAGAGACAAGCATTTTCATCCTGCGTGCTACAAGTTCAAGGTCAATTTTATGTCTAACATCTAAGGAACAAAAAGTGATCAAATTGCTTATAGCAAGAACTGAACACCGGAATTCTTGCCTTTTCAGGGATATGCCAATAACTTAGTAATTTACCTTGACTGACATTGAAATGAGTACAATAAGACTTACTACGCACTAAAAAGAGATTTAATGTAGTCTGCAAGGAATTTAGAAAGAGTTTTACATTGCTTGGTAAAATCTGCTAATAACAGAACTCATCACTACTTCGAAGAAAAATGGGATCATTAATCTTATGTAAGATACATAGACACGTACATCCACCCAAACACTTCAGAAATTAAGTCAAACTAAAAAAGTATACTGAGCTGCTTTATATTAGTGGGGAAATGATTCAATGCTTTGTGAGAGCTCTTCAGCATCAAGGAAATAAGGATGTGCCTTTGGGGAGGGGTGGGTCTGACCGACTCTGAACAAAGAAGAGGGATAGGAGAAAATGGCTTCCGCTTGAAGCGTCATGTGCACATTCTGTGGGCTGACCCCACGCCCCTGCCTAGTGATGCTTCATGACCCTTCACTTTCATCTTTAACATGCCCAAGAGCTAGAGTGGTAGAAAGTGCATGTCCTTGATTTTCTACGATGCCTCCAATTTGAAATACTTTTATTTTCAAGTAAGAACTTCACCACAACTCTACTGGCTTCATAAAATAGCACTGCCCCCATTTTACAAGAGAGGAAACTGAGTCCAGGAAGCAAAACGGCCTGAACATCGACACTGCTGGAAGGTGACATGAGGACTCGCACGCTCTGTGCCTCCAAGGTCAGGCTCCTGCTCAGAACGGCTATTGGATGGGTTGCCTGAAAATCCCCCGGAGTGTTCCAGTGAAATAAAGTATCTGGGCCTCAGATTCTCTGTGGTGATGGTGTAAATCTCACTTCTGAGAAAAAGTTATGCAGTCCCTTTCATGCTTCTGGTTTTGGTGCCACTTGGCTGTGCAGATTTCTGAAAGCTTTTGAATAGACTAATAAACACGGAATTGTTCTGAACATCTGTAAGCAAAATACGAAAAGATATTACCCAGTGAATGAACATCCTGGGTTTTCTCGCCAGAAATGGGGTTATTTGTGTATTAGGCTAATGCACTGAAATTAACCCAGAATGCTTACCCATTGCAGAATGTCTTTTCATATTTTCATCTGTGTAGTCGTTATTATAAAATATAAGAATAATTCTCTATCAGGGTATTCAGAAATCTGAATAGCTCAATTACTTCTAAAATCAATGTAGTAAAGCAACAGCATGCCAGTTAATCAGTTGGTTTGCATAACAAATGTTTGGGGGAGTTGGTGTGGGGGGTGTGTGTGTGTGTGTGTGTATGCGCACACATGCATGTGTGTGTAAAGAGAAATCCAGGGTCAGCGCAATACTTTAAAACAAATGTGAAAGATCAAGCTTCCATTTCACTACGGAGAAAGAATTCTGGAAGACAGGTACTATTTAATTCATTCAAGAAAGGCTACAGGAAATGTAGGCTCCTAAGCAGTTACACCATCCCAGGTTTCTATGGGATCTCTAGTGCTAGGCATACACTGAGCTTTTAAGGAACACCAAATGAATGCATAAATCCTTGGAAGTCATTTTAGGATTAGAATGGTGGCCACTAAAACTTAGATTACTTCTCAGCACATTAGAGACAGATCTGAAACACAACAAGAAATAGTGGCCAAACAGTGGCCACGAGCCACGCCACCTCACATCCAAGCTGCGACTGCATTCCCAGTACAGGAGCTGGTGATGGGCAGCTCACAGAGGGCTCCCAATTCAGGCCTGGAATATCTAGGAGATGCAAGTTTCTCAGCCTGTGGCTCTCGTTCAGTGCTAATTGGTGAATCCAAGGAAGAGAAGTTTAAGTGCCTACTATAGGAGAAAGGTCAGTTTTAAAATAGGTTTAAATGAAATGATGGGCACATGTGAGGGGTGGGATTCTCCAGAGAAATGCAAGGAGGCAATCTCAGCCTTTGGCAAATCATTGTGGTCTGGCTTCTTTCAGCTTTGAAGGCCAAAATTCCATTTTTATCATTTAATTTAACCCAAGGTTAATCCAATATGGAGAGAATGACCTGTGTAGACTAAACTCACAATAAACTGAGATATACATCTCAGAATGGCATTTAATAGAATTTGAAATGAGAATTAGAACTGTCTGGCTGACCACTCTAGTCTCACTGTATTTTCTTTCTGTAAATAATCTCCCCAGGAGGACAAAAGATGAGAAGTTTCTCCAGAGTGTGGATCAGAATAAGAGGAGTTACTGATAAAACTTAAAAGCATCAGAGTGTCAGGCCCTGGGAGTGTGTCCAGAAGCCAAACCTTACAGAGCAACCCGGAGGGTGCCAGCAGGACTTCCCCTTTCCCAAGCTGGCCTGGCTGACCAGCCTCCCTGGCAAGGACCCTCTTTTTTTTTTTTCCTTTTTACATATGGCAGGGCATTCTATCGGGTTACTCTGAGGTCCTACAGACCTGGTTGCCACACTCTCTTCTAAGCGACTGCCTATCTCCACTCTGAGCATCACAGGCTTGTTTTATATGTCATTCCCAAAGGGCAACTTTATTGCCTTGAGGAACTGCTGTCCCCTTGTATCTTCTTGAGGTCAGGCTCAAGTATCACGCAGATCACCTGGCATGTAACCCACCTATTAGTGAGCCATTAATGAACGTTCTACTTACATGTCAGACTCAACTCTGTCCTTGTGTCACCATCATGGGATCACCTCCTGGCTCTTACTAGAAGCCATACGGCTTTTTTTTTTTTTTTAAAGATTTTATTTATTTATTTGAGAGAGAGAGAATGAGAGACAGAGAGCACGAGAGGGAAGAGGGCAGAGGGAGAAGCAGACCCCCTGCTGAGCAGGGAGCCCGACGTGGGACTCGATCCCGGGACTCCAGGATCATGACCTGAGCCGAAGGCAGTCGCTTAACCAACTGAGCCACCCAGGCGCCCCGCCATACGGCTTTTCTGCGTGCCTAACTGTACCTCCAGCTCGGGTCTCAGAACCACAGGAGCATCAATAGCCACAAAGAAATAACATTCAGACATTAATATGCATCCTACCTGGATACACACCTGCTATTACACTCACATACACACTCACTTGCGCACTCACCCCCCGAGGCAGCACATATCCACTAGCATGTGAGCATGACAAATGGCAGCCAATGTTTCTGGTTCCATGGCTTCCATGGTGATCCATGTGATCACCAATCTGTGGGCCAAGACAATGCTGTGGTAGTTCTGACATTAGTCATCATGTGATAGGTTGGGGGTGGGGGAAGGGGGGAGTGGCAAATCCCTTTGGATTTCGAAAACTGGCCCCCCGCTCTGAGTGCTATTCCTGGAATTCTGGCACCTGCCCCAAGAAACCAAATGGTACCTTAGGCTCAAGTGTACTTGCTATATGAGAAGGAATTTGGCAGGTCCAGGTCCTAGGCTTTGTTTCTTGAATGAATGAATGAATAAATAAATACCTTTACAAAAGACTATGTTGCGACCAAACTTAACTACAAACACAAGAATAAGCAATTTTTGAAATTAATCCAATACTGGAGCACAGACTAGTATTTCTCTCCTATGAAACCTCAGCAATTATTATGCATCTTAGTGGAGCCTTGGTTTTTCTTCCCTTTAAGTCAGACCCCTCCAGGGCTGACTTGTTCAATACGGCTTTGAGCACCCAAGGCTTCAGCAGGGAAGCCCTCCCAGTATAACCTGCTTTCTGTCTCCCCCATCCTCTCCTTGGTCAAAAATCTTTAATTAGCTGGTTACCCTAATTACTCTAGCTGGGGACCTTGTTTGTTCTCCTTCCCTGCTATTCCCAGGGATCTGAAGGCTCTATCACTTCTGTGCCAGAGGGTCCTTTCTATCACAGTTTCTCTCTGTCTTTTTGTTTTTTCCTTTCATGTTCAGAACAAAAAAAAAGCCCAGGGAAAGAAATCATCTCTCCTTCTGTGTCTGGGTAAGACCCCATAACCATCATTTCCCAATCAGGAACAAGTTTCCATGACAACCACGCTTCCCAATGCCACCACTAACTTAGCAGGTAGTGTTCACATCAAATACAGAGTTCTTTACCAACCTCCGTGGTTTCCGTACAAGACTCTAAGATACCAGCTGTTTGCATGAACTGTATCTTTTTTTTTTTATTATTTATTTGACAGAGAGAGACACAGCGACAGAGGGAACACAGCAGGGGGAGTGGGAGAGGAGAAGCAGGCTTTCCGCGGAGCAGGGAGCCCGATGTGGGGCTCGATCCCAGGACCCTGGGATCATGACCTGAGCCGAAGGCAGACGCTTAACGACTGAGCCACCCAGGCGCCCCTGCATGAACTGTATCTTAAAAGAGTTTTGTTCTCTGCCTTTTGAAACATCAGAAAGACAAAAAAAATTGCTTGGTATTTTCTTTACTTGCAATCATTAAAAAGCATGCCAATTCTTTAAAACTATAGTGGAGGGATGGACATGAAAGAGAGTGTGGGACTCAATGGAAGGAAGTATGAATGGACGAATGGAGAATCACTGGGATGTGAGAGACGCCATGGTCAGTGGCATAAACATGATGCTGAGAGTCAATGAGGTTGGAATTCCTTATATATGTGACCTTGGGGAAGTTCCTCTTCCTCTCTAAGCCTCCACATGCCCTCTGTAAAGGACAGAAACTGAGACATTTCACAGAATTCTTTGGAAGATTAGATGGGAAAAAAGCAAAGAAGCAAAAAGTGCTTCTTACAGTGTCTGACACATAGTAGGAGTTCAACAAAGGGAAATTAGCATACTGTTCTTATTAACATAAAGAGGTGAATAAGAACAAGTCTGAGCAAACAAGCAACCAAGTAGTCTAATTGATTATTAACATTTTGCTGGTGGAGAATAACAGTACAAGCAGCAGATATTTGGAGGTTTTCTTAGCAACCTTTTCTCTTGGACTATTAAGTCAGGTCTGCAATTACGGGAAGGAATCTATTCATTTCCATTCCTGAGACTTAAGAGGATACACCTGGGCAATCTCCAGGGTTCATCTGAATCTATTTATAGCTCTGCATAAGCATTTGTTTAATTTCAAAACAGATGCAAAGAAAAAACTTGGATTAACCATTAAAGTATTTGTTCAATATTCCACATTCCTAACACCAATGAGTATATTTCAGTTCTTCTGTAAAGGCAAGGAAAACAAGAATATGTATGTTTTTATGATAGTTTCAATATTGCATGGCTCAAATTTCATTTCAAAATCAGAATTCATATTGTAGCAAACAAACCATCATCCTCATTATTGAACAAACTCCCATACTCCAACTCCTCCCCCAACTGCATTCACGGTGCCCTCAGGGAGCTGAGAGGGCCTTCCACAAGTAACACCAATTCAACCTTTTGTTTTTAAAAGATAAAACTATTTATGTATTTTTAAAATCCCATTTTTGTCATTATGGTGGACTATATATCTAGATAATAAACCCTCCCTATTAAGAACTCTTAAGAGGGGTGCCAGGGTGGCTCAGTCAGTTAAACATCCAACTCTTGATTTTGGCTCAGGTCATGATCTCAGGGTCCTGAGATCGAGCTCTGCATTGGGCTCCGTGCTTAGCAGGGAGTCTGCTTGAGATCCTCTCTCCCTCTCCCTCTGCCCCTCCCCCTACTCATGCTCCCTCGCTCTCTAAAATAAATAAATAAATCTAAAGAAAAGAACTCAAGACGTTGAATAAAATATTTTTTAAATGTGTTTTACAGTATGGATGTTCCTCAAAACATTAAAAAAAAAACTATTCTATGATCCAGCAATCTCGCTTCTGGATATATATCCTAATGAAATGAAATTAGTAACTCAAAGAGAAAACTATGCTCCCATGTTCACCTCAGCATTATCCACAATAGCGATGGCTTGGAAACAACTGAAGTGTCCATCAGCAGAAGAATGGATAAAGGTATCGTGATATATATATAACACAATCTTATTCAGCCTTACACATGAAGACAATTCTGCCACTTGCAACAATATGGATGAGGCTGGAAGAAATTATGTTAAGTGAAATTAATCCAGACACAGAAAAAAATGTATACTGCATGTTCTCACTTGTATGTGGAATCTAAAAAAATCACACTCATAGAACAGGGAGTAGAATGGTGGTTACCAAGGGCAGGAGTAGAAGGAAGCAGGGAAATGTTGGTCAAAAGATACAAACTTTCTGTTATGGAGGATGAATTAGTTCTAGAGAGCTAATGTACAGCACGGTGATGGTAGTTAATAATACTGTATTGTTCACTTGAAATCTGCTAAGAGAATAGATCACAGGCTCTCTTGCCACAAAAAAAAAAGAAAGTATTTGAGGAGATGGGTATGTTAATTAGCTTGACTATTAGTAATCATTTCACTCTGTATTATCAAAACATCATGTCATACACCTTCAATATATACCATTCTTATTTGAAAAATGGAAAAAAAGTATTTAAAAGAGAAAACACTGTGTTTTAAGTACTATGTGAGCTGGCAGAGAAGTAAAGGAAATCCTTGAAGCCAGAACAAAAAACAGATCCAGAATGGTTGTCTGGTATCTGAGCTAGAATTTGCCACGGGGGCATCTCCCTATCCTGGTAGCCAAATATTTTTCTGTAAAGGGCTAACTCATAAATGTTTTAAGTTTTGCAGGTCATACCATCACTGTCATATCCACTCAACTGTGCCATTGTGCCATGAAAGCATTCATAGATAATATATAAATAAATGGGTATGGCTGGGTTTCTAGAAGACTTTATTTACATAATCTGGCAGTGGGTAGGATTTAGCCTGCAAGCCACAGTTTGCCAATCCCTTCATTATAGACTAGACTTGAATGTCTTACCCACAGAGAAACAATTACAGTGTGTGACGTTTTTCCCATATAGTAGACCACTGCAGTCTTTACATCCTTCTGTATACCTGCCTTTGGGGGATCTCTCCTGCATTGACTCTGGGCTAGCATGTGACTTGTTTTGGCCAGTGGGACACTAGTAAATGTGATATAAACAGAAACTTGAAAAGTGCTAGCACAATGGGGCTTATCCTCTCTTGCTGCTCCTGGGATCTCTGCACCCACCACCATGTGAATTTGCCCAGGCTGGTGTGCTGAAGACATGGTACATCATTCCCCCTACCCCAGCCAACAAAAAGGGACAGCCAGCACCAAATGCAGACCTATGAGTGAAGCCATCCTAGACCAACTAATCCCCAGGCAGCCTACCAGTTGACTAGAGTCACATGAGTGAGCCCAGATGAGACCAGCAGAAGAACCACCAAGATGAGAGCAGTCCAAATTGCTGACCCACGTAATCATAAACTAATGAGTGATTGCTTTAGAATTAAATTTTGCAGTGATTATTCTGCAACAAAAGCTAAATGATACATTCCATAGGAAATCTATTATCTTCTAAAAATATAAAGTGAGAGGGGGAGCCTGGGTGGCTCAGTCGACTGAGTGTCTGACTCTTGGTTTTGGCTCAGACTACGATCTCAGGTTCATGGGATCAAGCCCCGTGTTAAGGTCTGCACCTCAGCCAGGAGTCTGCTTGAGATTCTCTCCCTCTCCCTTTGCCCCTCCCGCGGCTTGCACGTGTGCGCACTCTCTCTGAAATAAATAAATCTTTAAAAAAATAAAATAAAAACATAAAGTGAGAGATCAACAAGTATACTTATAGAAATGGGAAAGAAAAGACTAAGACAACACAAAAAATTATATTTGCATTTTAAAGATCCTGTCACCTGCCAGCAGAGACAAGCCCTTTGTTGCTCCTTATAATCGAAGTTGGAGCAAATTCTTCCTACCTGAACAGACTTCTTTATAAGTAGGATTGGGAGTGTAGCCTCCTGCATAACCAACTTGAGTTGAATATACTCCTTTCATGGTCCAGAATTTCCTCTCAGCTCCCCAGAAACAGCCCATTCCTAAGAAAAACATAAGACACTGATTAATCCTTTGTCAAAAGCAATCATTGCATATTAGAAGCCCTGTTTTAATAGAAAAGAGAAGTTATTCATGTCATTTAGTAATCAAAAATAACTAAGGTTTATCCTTTAAAGAATGACAGTTTTATGGAGGCAACCTAAGTGTCCATCAATAGATGATGGATAAGGAAGATGTGGTACACACACACACACACGCACATGCACATGCACACACATACTGGAATATCATGCAACCACAAAAAAGGATGAGATCATGCCACGTGAGACAAAATGAATGTACCTAGGGAGTATTATGCTAAGTGAAATAAGTCAGACTCAGAAAGACTAACACCATATGATTTCACTCATAAGTTGAATCAAAAAACTAATAACAACAACAAGAAATGAACAAACAAGAAAAAGCAGAATCAGACCTATAAATTCAGAGAACTGATGGTTGCCAGGGAGAAGTAGTTGGAGGATGGGCAAAATAGGTGAGAGGGAGTAGGAGATACAGGCTTCCAGTTATGGAATGAGTAAGTCACAGGAATAAAAGGCACAGCATAAGGAATATAGGCAATGATACTGTAATAGCATTGTATCTGAACAGATGGTAGCTACACTTACAGTGAACATAGCATAATGGGTAAACTTGTTGAACCACTATGATGTACACCTAAGACTAATGTAACATTGTGTGTCAACTATACTCAAATTAAAAAGAAACATGTTAGAAATCAAGAAGAAAAGAATCAAATTAATTTAGAAGAATTTTTAACATCTAAAATAATTTTATTTAAGGTTCTTTGCATAGACTGTATCTTTGCTTTAGTTGTGCAAAAAGTTAGCCTCAAATTTTAATGAAGTTAGTAAAGTATACCTTTCCAAATAACATAGTAAAAAGATAATTGCATTTGATGAATGATTTCAACACACAATTCATTATGGACTTGTTAAAACATAATAACTTGTGGGACACCTAAGTGGCTCAGTCGTTAAGCATCTGCCTTCAGCTCAAGTCATGGTCCCAGGATCCTGGGATCAAGCCCCACATCGGGCTTTCTGCTCAGCGGGAAGCCTGCTTCTCCCTCTCCTACTCCCTCTGCTTGTGTTCCCTCTCTCGCTGTGTTTCTCTGTCAAATAAATAAATAAAATCTTTAAAAACAAAACATAATAACTTGTATTAAAAGCATAAATTTATTTAATGATCAGCATCCTGGTCATGCTTTTGAAAAAAATTCCAACAAAGAAAGGTAACACTAACTTACTGACTTAAATGGGAAAACATCCCCAAATCAACACAGATTGATGCATTTCTCTCTATATATTCTATTGGTCTGTTTCTCTGGAAAACCTTGACTAAGATTTCCTCAGATTTTTTTTTTTTTTAAAGATTTTATTTGACAGAGAGAGACACAGCAAGAAAGGGAACACAAGCAGGGGGAGTGGGAGAGGGAGAAGCAGGCTTCCTGCAGAGCAGGGAGCCCAATGCAGGGCTCGATCCTAGGACCCTGGGATCATGACCTGAGCCGAAGGCAGACGCTTAACGACTGAGCCACCCAGGCGCCCCGATTGATGCAGTTTTCAATTAACAATTTCACATAATGTGTTCAGTTTCTTCAAAAATGTTTAAGTCATTATAAACTTTCATGTGATAAATCACTGCTCACCAAAGGGTGAGTTCTGTTACTAAATATAATGACTGAGGAAACAGAGAAGGGGGAAGGCAGAGAAAGAGACAGCAACAAATACACAAAGGAACTCACAAAAATAGCATTCCATCCAACTAGCAAACATTGTGCTTGTATCAGTAGTTACTGGATTCTTTTGGAACATATGGTGAAAACCAAGACCTAGCTCCCAAGAATGCACATACTTACACACTTCGAAAATGTAGCATTACATCTTCCTGGGCTCCAAATAAAGAGCCCTCGCTTTCTACCATGAGTTTCTAAACTGTCCACAATTGCTATTCTATGACCAACTTCTAGATGTAAGTAAGATCACTGCCTTGCTCAAGTTTTATACAGCTTTATTAAGTCATATATAATTAAGATCTTGGGAAGAACAACAGTTGGCAAATTAATATATGCCTCCTACTTCTACAATCACTGGATTTGTTAGACTTGATGACAGAACTGAAAAAAAAATTAGATGGAAGTTTACTGAAATTCTTGACACTTGTTAATATTCTAAAATTCAGAACAGTAATAACCAAGATGCAATGTGCATAATGATATACATTATACAAAAATATATTTGCTCAAGTGTGAGGGGAAATACATTGACCAAAAATAGATTAACAGTTAAAATATAGGATAGAGCCATATGACAAAAATTCATATAGTAAAAAAATTACTGTTGTGATAACAATGCAACATGGAAATATGTATATGATTATATCATAATTAAGGCTAAATTTAAAAGGAAAAAAACACAAGTATATGCATGTTCTTATTAAAACTATGAAAACAATATCCATCCTGAAATAGATGAGAAGGAAATATACAAAGTTATAACTATGATTGTTTTATAGTGGTGAAAATACAGGAATTTTTTCATTTTTCAAGTGTGTCTGTAATAGATTCATATTACTTTAAAAATGAAAAATGTATACTTTTTTAAAAAAAGAAAAAAGTCAAAGAAAAACATAACCATATGCATTGTTTGAGTTACAAGTGCAAGATACCATTCTTCCTGTTACAAGTGAGTTGTTTGCTGCTAGTGAATATAGCTAAATATTTACTGAGTATTTATAAAAATGGACTATCCTCAAATCTCTGGAACAAGAATTCACTATTAATTTTACTTCATTGCATTTCTGGGATCAGGGAATTGTATTAGTCAAGGTTTTCCAGAGAAACAGACCAATAGGATATAGAGAGAGAAATTTATTATGAGGATTAGCTCCTGCAGTTGTAGAGGCTGAGAAGTCCATGATGGTCTGCAAGCCAGAGACCCAGGAAAGCTGGTACTATAATCCCAGTCCAAACTCAAAGGTCTGAGAACCAGGCGAGCCAGTGATGTAAGTCCCCATCCAAGTCTGAAGGCTGCATAGTCAGCATCACTGATGTACAAGGGCAGGAAAAGATGGATGTCCCAGCTCAAACAAAGAGTAAATCCACCCTTCTGGCATTTTATTCTATCTGGATCCTTGACAGATTGGAGGATGCCCACCCACATTGGTGAGGGTGATCTTTCCTCAATCTACCAATTCAAATGCTGATCTCTTTCCAAAACATCCTCACAGACACATCTGGAAATGGCTATCTGGGCATCCCTCACATGCCCAGATAGTCAAGTTGACACATAAAATAAACCACTACAGGAATGATGACAGTGAATCTCTGGAGAAAGATAAGTAAAAAGTGAGGTGGGCAGCATTACTGAGCATAAAAGGCCACAAACAGCACCCAGGAGTTGTACAGTGTGATAAACTGAAGGCACTCTAGCCCCTGACATTCAGAAGTCTGTGAGGTTCACTGAATAAAATACTTCTTTCTCGCACAACGACTAACATTGATGGTACCAAAGGGTACTTCAAGCTTTCAGCATTCTATGCACAAGGTACATGATGGGCCATTTTAGCAGCCAGCCTAACCTGACCATTGTCTCCAGTCTCACCCTGATGGCCCCAGACTTTATATCTTCACTATAGCCTCATGCTATATAGAGCTATAACACTTAAAATGGATCTTGGCCAGATCAAACAAAATATTTACTGCAAGTTATTTGATCCCCTTTTGATGTTTAATAGGGATCAAGAAAAGACCCCTGTTATAAGGAGGATGACCCCGCTCCAGCTGGGCACAGGCCTCCAGGGGAGGTCATGCATGGCTGAAAATAATGCTTTGGGGACCTGGTGTGTAATCAATGTCAAAATTTCTGGAGAGGTACTTAACTTGGAATAAGGGTTGTTGTAGGAATAAAACTCCTCCTTGAAGCAATCAGATGTTTCATCTAGTGGCTTCCAGTATAACCTAAGCATTCTATTATTTGATTTTGAGTGTGTGTGTGTGTGTGTGCATGTGTGTGCTTAAACAAAGAAAAAAGTTTATGACAGAATTTCTCAGAACTTACAACAATCTAGTAAAAAACATAAACATCATCAAATATATATATTAAAAAAGATATAGTATGCATTATTATTTTAAGATATTTTATATCTTGGGGGGCACCTGGGTGGCTCAGTTGGTCTGACTCTTGATTTCGGCTCAGGTCATGATCTCAGGGTCATGAGATTGAACACAAGATCAGGCTCTGCACTGGGTGTGGAGCCTGCTTGGGATTCTCTCTCTCCCTCTCCCCCTGCCCGCAGGTGCCCCCCTTCTTGCACACTATCTCTCTAAAAAAGTTAAGTAAATAATTAA
>NC_138370.1:43050511-43095935 GCF_054177405.1 Leptonychotes weddellii | reverse complement strand
TATATATATACCACATCTTCTTTATCCATTCATCTGGCCTTAAGTTCTTTTAATCAACAGGTTCCCTCTCCATTCTTTTCCTTCTGATTTATCCACTGAAGAAAACAGGAGTCACTGACCTGCAGAGCTTCCCACAATGTAGATTTTGCCAATTGCATTCTCATGGCACAATTCAACTTGTTCCTCTATCCTTGGTATTTCCTGCAAATTTGCTGGACCCAGAACCTTGAACAGACTCAGATTCCAACCTTTGGCAAAACTGTACGTGATACTATGTTCTTTTTAATGCAACTTTAAAAAAATTTTTTCCAGCTTTATTGAGATATAATTGATCTATGACATTGTTATAGATCACAATGTTGTTAAGGTACACAACATGATTTGGCATATATATAAAATGAATAATTACAACAATAAGTTTAGTTAACACATCCATCACCTCACATAATTACAATTTATCTTTATAGTAAAAACATTTAAGATTTACTAGCAACTTTCAAGTATACAATATTATAAACTATAGTAATCATAATGTATATTAGATCCCCAGAACTTATCCATCTTATAACCAGAAGTTTGTACCCTTTGACCAACATCAACCCATTACTCCTACTTCCCCAACCCCCAGAAACCACCATTCTACTCTCCTTTCTATGAATTTGGCTTTTTTAAGATTCAAAAATTAGTGAGATCAGATGGCATTTGTCTTTCTCAGTCTGACTGATTTCACTTAGCATAATGCCCTCAAGGTCTATCCATGTTGTTACAAATGGCAGGA
The DNA here is from genome assembly GCF_054177405.1 of Leptonychotes weddellii. Lineage (NCBI taxonomy): Eukaryota > Metazoa > Chordata > Mammalia > Carnivora > Phocidae > Leptonychotes > Leptonychotes weddellii. The sequence goes on along the minus strand of NC_138370.1, from coordinate 43,095,157 downwards.
TTTCCTTATTTTTTATGGCCAAATAGTATTCCACTGTATACAGACCACATCTTCATCTAATCTGCCAAAGAACACTTAGGTTATTTCCCATGTCTTGGTTACTATGAATAATGTTGGAATGAACATGGGGATGTACATATCTCTCCATGATAGTGATTTCATTTCCTTTAGATACATACCCAGAAGTAAGACTCTGGATCATATGGTAGTTCTATTTTTAATTTTTGAAAATCTCCATACTATTTTCCATAATGACTGTGCCACTTCACATTCCTAACAACAGCACACTGGGGTTCCCTTTCCTCCACATCCTAGCAACACCTGTGATCTTTTGTCTTTTTGGTAACAGCCATTCCAACAGGTGTGAGGTGATACCTAACTGTGGTTTTGATTTGCATTTCCCTGGTCATTAATGATGTTGAGTGTGTTTTCAGGTACCTGTTGGCCATTTGTATGCCTTCTTTGGAAAAATGTCTTCATTTTCAATCAAATTTGGGGGGGTATTTTTGGTATTGAGTTGTAGGAGCTCCTTGTATATTTTGGATATGAACCCTTTATCTGATACATGGTTTGCAATTACTTCCTCCATTCCACTGTCTCTTCATTCTGCTGATTGTTTCTTTTGCTGTGCAGAAGCTTCTTATTTTGATATATTCCCACTTATTTGATTTTGTTTTTGTTGCTTGTGTTTTTGGTGTCATATCCAAAGTATCATTGTCAAGACCAATGTCAAGGAGCTTTTTCTCCAAGTTTTCTTCTAAAAGTTTTATGATTTCAGGTCTCAATATTCAAGTCTTCAATCCATTTCAAGTTATATTTTGTGAGTGGTGTAAGATAGGGGTCCAGTTTCACTCTTCTGCATGCAAATATCCACTTTTCTCAATATGATTTATGTAAAAGACTATCTTTTCCCATTGAGTATTCTTGGCTCAATTATCAATTATTAGTTGATATTAGTTAACCATATATGTGTGAGTTTATTTCTGGGCTCTCTATTCTATTCCATTGGTCTATGTGTCTGTTTTTATGGCAGTACCCTACTGTTTTGATTACCATAGCTTTGTAGTATAATTTGAAATCATAAAGTGTGATGCTTAGAGCTTTGTTCTTCTTTCTCAGAACTGCTTTGGCTATTTGAGGTATTTTGTGGTGCCATACAAATTTTGTATTGTTTTTCTATTTCTGTGAAAAATGCCACTGGAATTTTGATATTAAGTTTGATATGGGATTGCATTAAATCTATAGATGGCTTTAGGGAGTATGGACATCTTAACAATATTAATTCTTCCAATTCATGAACATGGAATATCTTTCCATTTCTGTTTGTCTTCTTCAATTTCCTTCATCAATATCTTATAGTTTTTGGTGCACAGATTACTTCACTTCCTCAGGTAAATTTATTCCTAAGTATTTTATTGGTTTTGATGTCATTGTGAGTGGGATTATTTTATTTCTCTTTCAGATATTTCAGTGTTAGTGTATAGAAATGCAACTGATTTTTGGATGTTGATTTTGTATACTGAAATTTTACTGAATTCATTGATTAGTTCTAACAGCTTTTTTTTTTTTTTTTGGTGAAGTTTTAGGGTTTTTTCCATATAAGATAATGCCATCTTCAGACAGAGAAAATTTTACTTCTTCCTTTCTGATAGGATGCCTTTTATTTCTTTTTCTTGCCTAATTTCGCTGGCTAAAACTTCCAGCACTATGTTAAATCGGACTTTTGAGAGTGAGCACCCTTTTCTTGTTTCTGATCTGAGCAGAAAAGCTTTCAGCTTTTTCACCATTGAGTATGATGTTAGCTATGGGTCTGTCATATATGGCCTTTATTATGTTGAGGTATGTTCCCTCTATATCTTCTTAAATTTGTGGAGAGTGTTTGTCATGAAAGGGTGTTGAATTTTGGCAAAAAGTTTTTCTGCATCTTTGAGTCATATGGTTTTTATCCTTCATTCCATTAATATGATGTATCACATTTATTGTTTTACATATGCTGACCCATCCTTGCATCCTAGGGATAAATCCCACTTGATCATAGTGCGTGATCCTTTTTTTTTTTTTTTTTAGATTTTATTTATTTATTTGAGAGAGAGACGGAGAGAGAGCACAAGAGGGGGGAGCTGGAGAGGGAGAAGCAGACTCTCTGCTGAGCAGGGAGCCTGATGTGGGACTCGATCCCGGGACTCCAGGATCATGACCTGAGCCGAAGGCAGTCGCTTAACCAACTGAGCCACCTAGGCGCCCCAGTGCATGATCCTTTTAATATGCTTTTGAGTTTTGGCTTGCTAATATTTTGTTGAGAATTTTTGCATTTATGTTCTTCAGGGATGCTGGCCTGTAATTGTCCTGTAGCATCTTTATCTGGCTTCAGTATCAGGGTAATGCTGTCCTCATAAAATGAGTTTTGGAGCATTCTTTCCTTTTCAGTTTTTTTGGAGAATTTGAGAAGGATCAGCATTAATTCTTCTTTAATGTTTGGTAGAATTCACCAGTGAAGCCAAATGGTCCTGGGCTTTTTTTGTTGGAAGATTTTTCATTATTGCCTCAATCTCCTTAGTCCCATTGATTTGTTCGGGTTTTTATTCTTCATGGTAGGCTTGGTAGGCTATATGTTTCCAGGAATTTATGCATTTCTTCTGTTATCTAACTTGTTGCCATATAATTTTGCATAGTGGTTTCTTATGATAATAACTTACTTTACATCACATTCAAAAACTCTGCACTTTATTTCTCCTCCCCTCATACTCACTTTTTGATGTCACAGTTTTTATATTGTGCACCTGTTAATAAATTATTATAGCTATATTTTCATTATTTTTTAACTTATATACTAGAGTTAAAGTAATTTACATACCTCCATTGCTGTACTAGATTCTGCATTTGACTATATATTTACCTTTACCAGTCAGTTCTATACTTTCATATGTTTTCATGTTGTTATTTAATATACCTTCATTTCAATTTAAAGAACTCCCCTTAGCATTTCTTGTAAGACAAATCTAATAGTAATGAACTCCCTTAGCTTTTGTTTGTTTGGAAATGCCTTTATTTCTTCTTCATTTCTGAAGGACAGTATTACTTGGTATGATGTTCTTGGTTGATTTTTTTTTTTTCCTTCAGCACTTTGAATATATCATCCCACGGCCTATTGGTCTGCAAGGTTTCTGCAGAAAAGTCCACTGATAGCCTAATGGGGATTCCCTTGTATGAGTCATTTTTCTCTTGCTGCTTTCAAAATTCTCTCCTTGTCTTTCAGTTTTAACATTTTAATTATAATGTGTCTCAGAGTAATCTTCCTTAGGTTAATCTGCTTGCAGTCCTTTGAGCTTCCTGTACTTGGATGTCCATATCTTTCCCAAGATTTGGGAAGTTTTCAGCAATTATTTCTTTAAATAATCTTTCTGGCCCTTTCTATCTTCTTCTGGGACTCCCATGATACAAATGGTCATTCACTTCAGTGCATCCCATAATTCACATAGGTTTTCTTCACTCTTTTTTCTTTTTTTCTTTTTGTTCCTCTAGCTGGCTAATTCCAAATGATCTGTCTTTGGGTTTGCTGATTCTTTCTTCTTCATAAGCAAATCTGTTACTGAAGTTCTCTACTGAATTTTCCAGTTCTGTCATTGTATTCTTCAGCTCCAGGATTTCTGGTTAGTTCTTTTTAATGGCTTTATTTCTTTATTAAACTTCTCATTTTGTTCATGTACTGTTTTCCTCAATTCATTTAGTTTTCTATCTATGTTCTCTTGCATTTCATTCAATTTCTTTATGTTGATTATTTTGATTCTTTGTCAGGCAAATTATAGATCTCCATTTGCAGTCAGAGCTTTATTAGTTTCCTCTGGTGGTGTCATATTTGCCTGATTCTTCATAATTCATGTAGCCTTGCATTGGTGTCTGTGCATTTAAAGGAGCACACACTTTTTCCAGTCTTTACAGACTGGTTTCTATGTTCTTTGGTGATGAAGCACCTAATATCTAGTTGTCTCTCATTTTGTGATATTAGCAACCATTTATACTCAATGCTTAGATGTTAATTCCCTGAGAGTTGCAAAATGGTGATCTTCTAATTCTATCACTTCTTTTACATTTATTAGTTGAAAAATCTTAATAATGAGAAGCTTCTTCTCAGCTACTTTTTGTTACTCAGTGGTTCAGTTCATAAAAGAAAGGGAAAATAAATGTTTGATTATGTCTATTTACTTAGCAGTCTTTAAGATGATGAACTTGCCCACTCCAAGGTTGACCAATTTGTTTTTAAAATATCATTATAAACTCATTTATTTAAACATATTTTATATGTTTCACCATTTCAATCACTTCTCTCATGTAAGCTCCACTTGACATATCTTTGGCCAGAAAGAGCCTCTTCAAATTGCTTCCTGAGTTCCTTTGAAACATTCTCCATAGTCTCCTATTACTTCCTTGCTATTTGGTATTACAAGATGTTCCAGGCTCATCTTGTATATTTCCTACCTCATACCTGGAATCAGGTATATTTCTCTAAGAAGCCTGATTTCTTTAGATGAAAGGGATTTCAACACCATGACCTGGGTACTAGTGATGCTTGCTGAGAGAGTCCAGCTATAGGACATCAAGAAACCATGTGGTTGAAACTGCCCATTAAAATCTAAGTACTGTCAGACCTACCAAATCATAAGGTCAATAGAGTGCAGCAATAATCCATCATAAGATAGGAGATATACATCTAGAATTATACACTAGCTGGACCACAGGGCATAAGCTGCATGAATAGGTAGCCAGACCTCTACAGCATCCACCAAGATTACACCAACACCACTCCCTCACTTCACATGGATAGCTGAATGGGGATTCTGTACAAGCAGCTGAAGAACAAGAAAAAGGTGGGGATTTTTGGTTATGGATGGTTGGCTTATTGTGTATAGATGCAAGTCAACAATGCACAGTAGTTACACTGTGGTCTCACTGAGGAGTGGCCACAAAACATAATGGTAAAGGAAAATCCTCCCAACTGGTGACCTTCAAGAAGTGCACCAGTTATCCACTTGATATGTAAGGAAAAGTAGCCCAAGTTTAGAACATATGTAAATTCATAGACAGTAGCAAATGACTTGCCTGGCTAGTGAGAATCCAGAAACAAACAAAAACAAAACAAAACAAAAAAATCCTGAAAGACTGCAAATAAGGAAATCTAAGGTAAAAGTACGCAGATGCACATATTGGAGTGATTATGCAATATGAAGGTATTTGCATCACATATTAATGTTAATGCCAGGCAGAGAGCATCCAACAAGAAACGGGCACTAAATACAAAGCTGACAAAATGACCTGGGCTGGTGGAGATCAGTCAGCCTGTTTCACTGGCCACCTAGTCCTGGCATGATGGGTACAGGAACAAAGTGGCCATAGTGACAAAGATGGAGGTCACACATGGGTACAACAGTGGACTCCCATTTACCAAATCTTACCCACTATTGCCACCACCGATGTCCAACCTGCCAGCAACAGAGATAGCCTCCAAGCACATTATATAGTACCATTTCTCAAGGGGACCAATCAAACACTAGGTGGCAAGAGGGAAACACTGAAAGAGCTAATGGTTTGTTCTCACAGTAACAGACACATATTCCAAGTATGGGTTTCACTTTCTCTGCTTTCAGAATCTCAGCCAGCTACTGTCTCATATAACACTGCATCAGACCAAAGAACCAGGTTTACAGTATAGAAGATGCAGCAACAAACCCATGACTACAATCTCCATCTACCTTCTGATATACCACATCACCCAGAAGCTGCCATGCTGTAGAGCACCAGAACAGCCCAGAGACACAGCTGCAGCCCCAGTTTAGAGACAATACTTTATGGAGGGCAGGGTACTATCTTTCAGAAATCTGAGTATGCATTGAATAAAAGACCCCAAAGATACTGGGGCACCATGTCCCCCAAAAGATGAATGCATGCATTAGAAAAACAAGGTGTGAAAACAGAATTGGCTCTACTCACTATCATTCCCAATGACCACTGGGGGACTTTGTACTCCTGTCCCCACAACTCTTGGCTCCGCAGAGTTAGACGTCCTGCTCCCCAAAACTCTAAACTTTCATCAGGAGTCATAGCAAGAATCCACTGAATTACAGGCTGTAGTTGTTCTCTAGGCACTCTGGGCTCCTTGTGCCCAGGGACAAACAGGCAAAAAGCTTGCCAGGCAGAACCAACCCACAAGCAGAAATGGAAATCTTGGGCCAGAGCCTTGCAAGCATTTGGTGTTAGAAGTGATATAAATATTTGCCAACCAGATGGGCTTAAAAATCATATTTCATTGTGGTTTTAAGATATACTTGGGTAATTACCAGTAAAGCTGACATCTTTTCATGTTGGACATTCATGTTTGCTCTTTTGTACATTGCTTTTGTCCACTTTTCTCTTAGGCTGTTATATTTTTCCCCAACTGATTTGTTGGAGTTTTTATATATTCTGAATACTAATTTTTTTTTGTCAATTTTGTTTGCAGATACCATCTTGTGTCAGACCTGCCTTTTATCTTCACTTATAATGCCTATTTTCATACAGATGTTTTAAATTTTAATTGTGGCTAAATTTCTCTATCTTTTCCTTTATAATTTGTTTGTGTGTGTGTGTGTGTGTGTGTATCATGCATAAAAATTCTTTCCATACACTAAAGTTATATAGTATATTTTCAGAAATTTTAAAGTTTTGTTCATTTTATGTTGCGGATTCATCTTGAAATGTTTTATGTAGGATGTAAGTAGGGATTCAATTTTTTTCTATATAATCAAGTGTCAAAAATAAATTATTATTTATTAAACAATCCATTTTTCCCCACTTATCTCTAATGTCATCTCAAGCATTCCCATTTCTGGGCTATTATCTTCCATTCATTTGCCTGTTCCTACACCAATAACCTACTGTTCTTCAATAGTTTATTCCACAAATATATATATCCATTGCCTACTATGTGCCACGAAGTGCTCTAGGCACTTAGGATACATGAGTGAACAAAACAGATCCTACCCACTTACAGTGCTTACACTCTAGTGGAAAAAGACAGATAATAAACAATAAAAATAATAAATAAGTAGATGATAGAGCAAGTTAGGAAATGTAAAGAGCTATTTAAAAAAAAAAGAAAAGTAGAGCAGGATCAGAGGAATCAGGAGTGCTGGGGAGGATGAAATATGAAATAAGGCATTCAGGGTGGGCCTCAAAGAAGTGGCAACTTCAAACAAAGACTTGAAGGCAGTCACCCATTCAGATATCCAGGGTATGGGGTATTTCAGGCAGAGGAAACAGTCATTACAAAGGCACCAAGAACATGCCTGCTATTGTTTAAGGGGCAGGAAAGAAGTCATGTGGCTTGAGTGAGGTGAGCACAGGAAGTAATGGAACATAAATCAGGTAAGCCAGATTATGTGGGGCCTTGTAGGCTACTGTAAGGACTATGGATTTTACACTGAGTGACATGGATGGCCACTGTTGAGTTTTGAGCAGAAGAGGGAATGCCATGTTTTACCAACATCTTAGGTTTTACAAGGATCACTCTGGCTGTCCTCTGCTGAGAAGTGACTGGAGTGAACCAAGCACAGAAGCAGGGAATGGTTAGGAAATGACTGCTGTAATCCAAGTACGAGAGAATGGTAGTTTAGACCAGGTGGTAGCAGAGGAAGTCATGATCAGATTTTGGATATATTTTGAAGATAGAGCCAAAGGATTTCCTTTCCTGACAGATTGGAAGCAGGGTTTGAAAGAGAGTCAAGGGTGACTCTAAGATGATTGGCTTGAGTAAAGAACTGTGGGTGAAGCAGGTTTGTAGGGAAAAAATCAAGGGTTGTGATTACTCTAGTTTTAATGAGTCATGATATCTAGTGCAGCAAGTCTTCTTTTCTTACAGTTTTTCAAAATTTTCTTTGCTATTCTTGGCCAATGACTATTCCAAATTTAGTTTAGTATTAGCTTGTCAAGTTCCATAACATACCCTGTTAAGGTCTTGATTAGAATTATGTTGAACTTACAGATTAATTTGAAAAATATGTTGTCATATTAATAATATTGAGCCTTTCCGTCAATGAACACAATATAGCTGTCCATTTATTCAGGTCTTCTTGCATGTCCTTCAATACCATGTTACCATTCCTCCATAAAGGTCCTATACATTTGTATTACATATAGTTTTATGTATCCTATGATTTGTGTTGCTGCTGTAAACTCTACTTTTTCTATTACACTTTTTTATTGCTTCTGGTTGGGATATAAAAACACCACTGATTTTAGTATGCTTTCCATACAGTCAGAAAACTTAAGAGAATGCTCTTATTAGTTTTAATGGCTTTTCTCCAAGTTCTCTTTGACTTCCTCTTTGTAAAGAATCATATTTTGTACAAATGACAGTTTCATATTTCCTTGCCCAGTTATTATTCTCTTTCCCTTATTTTACTTTCTTCCATCAGCTAGGACCTCCTGCTTAATGCTAAATAATAAGGGTGATAGTGGGAATCTTTGTCTCATCCTAATTTTCGTGAGAATGCTCCAGCAAGTATGAGTTTTGCTGTAGGTTCTTGGTTAGAAACCCTTTATCACGTTAGAAATGTTTCCTTCCAATCCTAGTTTGTAAATAGCTTTTTATCAGGCATTAGTTTTGAGTTCTAACAATGCTTCATTCTTTAGAGATGATCAGATGGTTTCCCCTCCTTTCATCTCTTAAAGTAGTATATTACATTTGTAGATTTCTCTGAGCCATCCTTCAATAAACCTCACCTACTTACAATGTATTTTACACTGAAGAATTACTTTTGCTAATATTTTATTTCAAATTTTTTCATTTATGTTCATAAGGAAGATTTGTCATAATTTTATTTTCTTGTACTGTCTTGTCCAGAATTAGTATCAAGGTTACATTGGCCTCATAAAATGGGTTGGTTAACTTTTCCCTCTCTTATATAACATTGCATTAGAAAAGGATTATTTGTTCCTTGAAGTTACAATAAAACTTTCCGAGCCACCTGGACCTTGTGTCTTTGGAGAGGAGAAGGGATGAAATAGGGGAGACTTTGCGTTGCTGTTATTCATTTATTCAGGTTTTCTTACTTCTATTTCTGTTTTTAGAGGTTTTCATCACAGAACATGCCTTGGCTTTTATGGATCCTTTTTTTGGTTGTTGTTTTCTATTTCCGTTAGTTCTTTACTATTATCTTGTTGTGCAGTTTACTCTTAATCTGTTCTTTTCTGTCTTCTGGCTATGAATAGTTATTTTCAAGTATTCTTGTTTTCTGATAAATGTATTTAAGGCTACACATTTACCTCTAAGTTTTGCTTTAGATACATCCCACATATTTAAATATGTTTAGATATGTAGTATTTTCCTTGTCATTCATTTCTAAATATTTTATAATTTCCATGTTTTCTTTTTAACCCATAAGTTATTTAAGAGTGTACATTTTAGTTTTCAAACATATGGCATGTTTTTAATACTGTCTTTTCATTTTGATGCAATTTTGTTGCATTGTGCTTAGAGAATGTGATCTTTATAATATCCTTTTGAAACTTGTTGAGACTATTTAGTGACCTGCTACAAGAGACAGGTGAATCCTAGATTCCTGGAATACAACAGTTGTCTTTTACAGAATAACTAAATGACTCTTTAAAGAATATTTTATCCTAAAGTGGTACTGATGCCAATGGTCTGCAGACTTGTCTCTGGAAGTCATGGATTCAATGAATTTAATTGTCACCACCACCACCACTCCAGAACTTCTGAAAGACATTTGTAGAAATAAAGTTCTGTACAGAAGGGGGAAAAGATTCCAATTTATATCAAAATTTAAGCATCTAAGAGATTTAAAGATCATATCAAAATTACAACTACATCATTGTCTCAGACTTACATTTTTTGTACTATCATTCAAAATCATGAGTTCATAAAAATTTTTCAAAGGTCTTACTGGATTTCTTTTATTTAGAATTACTTTTAGATTCCTGCATTTCTAGTCAAACTTCTTATCTGTCATTTCTCAGAATATTATCTGTGGCTATGGAATTTTTTTTATATTTGTGGGAATTACTTTATCTTCCCTTAAGATTTATGATACTCAGCTGAAATCTTCAGAAAGAACTTTAAAGAAACTTGAGAATTTCATTAAGCCCTTTGCATTCACACTGTGATTTTTGACCTGATTAGTAAAGATCTGTGATTGCTGACATGCTCTTTTTCTAAAAGTAAGTGAGAGGCTGACCACTACAACTTTGGCACTCCTGAACGACGGTCTTACTTGTCTGCCTCGGTACCCTGCACAAAGTGGCTCGGGAAAGTTCTGCTCACTAGTACATTCCATGCTCTGTTCACTAGCACATCCCATTCCCTGTTAACTAGCATACCCCGTTCTCCTAATTCTGCCTGTTAGGGGCATCACCGAAAAACAAACCCTCAGACAACAGATGGGATAGGAAGAGCGGTCTGTACTGTCAGAGTGGAAACCAACAGGGAGGCCAGGCTTTCAATAGAACATGTGCAGTCACCACATGTTCCCTTAACATTTTATCCAAGCATTCCCTCTCTTCCAGCTCTTTTCCCCACTTTTAGACTTCACACAGAATACAGCCATGCTCACAGTCATTTCCAGGGCTACCTCCACTACTAGGACCCCAGAAAGTTAGAAAGAATAGGAAGAGTGACACAGCCACCCCACTTCTAAGACTGCATACTTCTCCCCAAACTCTCTATAGTTGCTGACAGTTTGAGGTCCCCAAATCACTTTGCCTGTTTTAGCTTACTGTGAGGTACACATTTATACTTTCCTTTTTATACTTTTTTAAAGCAGCCCTTTTCTATAGTTCAAACCACATATCACCTATTTAAAAATGGCTCTTAATCCATAGGTCTAACCCTGACCATCCACCTAAGAAAGCTATAGAAAGACATGCATTTCCAACTCCCTGCCGGGTATGTCTATACCTGGAAGGTTCCTTGATACCTTGAATTCAATATATCTGATACCTAATAGACTAACCAAGCCAGATTTGTTTCAATTGCATCAGCCTTTTCCTAAAACCATAGTAGGAAAGCTGAGAGTCTCCATTGTTTTTTCCCTTTTACTTTTCTCAACCTACCAAGTTTCCTGGTAGTCAGTCCTTCATACTCTCACTCCTTTCCCATCACCACCACCCTGGTCCAGTAACTCACCAGCTAGATGATGACAACAGCCCCCCAGCTGCCTTCCCACCTCAGCCTGCTCCCTCACTGACACATATATTTCATGTTGTTTTCAGGTTGATCTTTATCACATATACTTTCAAACATGTCATTTGTCTTCTTTAAAACCATGAATAGGTAATATGCATGAATCTCAAAAGTAATAATACCCTTTTATCCTGTGAGTCCACTCCTGAGAAGCAGTCTGAAGCAAATATTTTTTAATTAACAAATGCTAATTTTTCAGAAATGTTTTTTTAAGAGCATTATTTATAATTATTAAAAATTTGAAACAACCTAATCAATATTAGAGAATAGTATTTAATGATGGTCCACCCATAACCTGGAACAGAGTATCATGCATCCATTTTTCTAAGATTATTTAATTGCATGGAAAATATTCAAAATATAATGTTAAGGAAGAAAACACAGGGTATTAAGCTACATGAAGATGTGTTCATATTTGATTTAAAGGATACAGTTTGAAAAAAACTCCAGGGGAATAAACCAAAATGTTAATAGTAAGATTACAGGTGATATTCATTCTCTTCTTATATTCTTTGGTATTTCCCAAATTTCTATAAGAAATATGTACTCCAACTGTCATAATCAAAAAGAAGAGGGGTTTTTTAGATGTTTATAAAGATTGATTTGTAGACAGTCTGGAAGGAAATCCAATAAAATGTTGGAATAATAGTTGTCTCTAGTTGTTCTCTTTTGTATTTTTATATATTTTCCAAATTTTCTATAATGCACATGTGCCACTTTCATAACCAACAAAATTAAGGTAACTGTTAAAGTTTTAATACTCATACCCTATCCTCAGCCAAACTGGAATACTCTGTTTCATTACCACCATCCTCATGTTATCTGCTCATGCCCTGCATCCTTCATCCCCACCTCCACCTTTGGAAATTCTGTCTACCTACCCAGAATAATTTCAGATATCACCTTCTCCCTTAAGTCTTTCCAGAACACCATTCAGATATAAAGTAGCTTTTCTTGGAACCCCAAAACACGTCCAAGCCTTCCTACATCAGGCATTTATAGTCTACCCTATGTAATGACTATTAGCTTCTATGCTGTGACCTCCTCCCTACAGTGTGAACTAAGAACATGGGGCCCATCTCTCTGGACTTGGTTTTTCCTCTATCACCTAGCATGGCACCTTGCATGTATTAGCCTCTTCAGGGAAGTTATCTTTTGAACTGAACTGGAATTCTCTGAAATTTAATTGACCATCTGTTATCATTATCACGGTGTTTATAAAGGAGGCATTCCCAGAAACCACAGTGCCAGCTTATGGTTTGCTTAGATTTTCCTTTGAGGCTTCTAGAGTGGAAACTCAGTGATTATATGAAGAAAAAATGGAGTGTTGAACATAGAAAGAAAATAAGTTCTCATTTCACTTTTCCCTTTCCTTTACCAGATTCCTGGATTTTTGTAGACATGGATTCAGAAGCATTGAAAGTGGATATTTCAACCAGGTCCATATGCTGAAACACTTAGTATCTTTGTGGCCTCAGGAAAGCTCCTTATACTCTTTTAAGTTTTAGTTTCCTCATCTATAAACTAGGAAGATAAATAGTACTGAGTCACTGCAAAAATTTCATGGATAACATATAAAACGTGTCGGGCATATAGTAGGTACTCAGTAAGTGTTCCACTCTCTTCTCTCATTTTCCTGCTTGTTCCACGTCCCACTCCCAACATACACATGCACGCATTCAAAACTCCCTCTCTCTCAGTCCACCCAAGGTCAGAGCTGCTTCTCCTGCCACCCTTGGTCCCTCAGATGTCACACTGTCCCATGGTGAAATGTGAGAGCCATTCCCTCCAACTTCAAACGAAACAGACTGCATTGTGGTCTCATAAGCAGCCTCTCTGGATTCCTGCCCACAGAATTCTCTGAGCTAGTTTCTCCATTTCCTGAGCATTTAACTCTGGTTACCACTCAACTCAGACATGCCTTCTCTAACAGCTACTTCTGAACCCATCACTTTTTTAAAAGCCTAACATCTCTTCATATCTCTGACTTCTCACTGCCTCCTTCTTATCAACCAGGTCTTCATCATGCCAAACCAACACAGAATGTTAACCTCAACCAGGGTCACTGAGAGCTGTGTGCCTCTGGGCCACTCACTGGGATGTTTTAAGCCTCAATTTGTCATCTGAAAATGATGACATTAAATTGTTTCTAACATCCAGCTTGATCACTGGCTGGATCTGATGGCTCTGTGGAGAGAATAAGAGGGAGAATTGAAATCTATATTCCTCTTCCCCTCAATTTTAACTGTGATTTTACAACTGTAATTAATGAGCAAATAAAATTTTTCCTACAAACAGTACATAACCTGGTATTCTTTTCTTTATGTGCTAAGAAGAAAAGGAAGGAAAGGAAAAAAATTAAGGAGGTCACATTTATCAAATGCCTGCTGTGAGTCACACATTGTACCAGTATCTTTGTATACATGGAATCCCCCCCCAATAACTGTACAAGGAAGGCAGAATCAGCCCCACTTTAACAATGAGAAAAATGAAGATTCAGAGAGGTTAGGTCACTTGCCCAAAGACACAGAACTAAGGCACACCCAGGATTCCAACCCAGGCATGCCTAGAATTCAAAGCTGATATTCTTTCCCTTATGCCATGCTGCCTTCCTAGAAACAACTTCACAAGCTGTATTTATGGAAAACTGTGTATACCCATAAGCAAGTTGAATTAAGAACTGCCTTATTACAGATACAGGGTTTGAAGGATGATTCTGCTGTACCACATTATTCATTACAGGGAATTCAGTGGCACCTGGTAAATAAAAGGTGGTTCGTGTGGATCTTATAAAGGCAGCATGATTTTATGGAGCACTCTGCTGGAATTGCATTGTTTGTAATGGGATTTTACTAGATATAAATAAAGTATCTAAAGACTCAATAGAAAGACACAATGTACTATTCATGGCACATTTCCAAGGCACTCCTTTCCATGGCTTCCTATCCTTTATAAAGCACATGGATGACACACAAATGTTGTCACTCTGGTCCAGATGAGAGCTCAGACCAGGGCAACAAACTGAAACCCAGATTCCAGCTACAATCTGATGAGGTACAAACCCCTTATCAGAAAGGGGAACCTGGGCAAAGATGGGGAATGGCCTGGGCTAGATTCTAGAAAAGCAACTCAGAGGACCTGAGACAAGAGGTAGGCAGGACCTGGTCACAGACACACATCTACAAACCCTGCCTATGTATGGCCTGGGGCAAATCACTGCTGGCCAGCTACTCAGCAGAAAAGAAGGCAGGAAAAGGAGATTTGAAGATAGTTTTCAGTTCTAAAATGCTATGACTCTCTTCTAAAGATGAGTAGAGGTGGTAGAAATGTCAGTGAGGTCTCAGTATATTTTCTTTGCTAGTTTTACTTTTGGGGCACCTGGGTGGCTCAATTGGTTAAGCATCCAATTCTTGATCTCAGCTTAGCTCTTAATCTTAGGGTCGTGAGTTCAAGCCCCACATTGGGCTCCATGCAGGGTGTGGAGCATAGTTTAAAAAAAAAAGAATATGCATGGGGGGTGCGAGGGATGGGGTGGCTGGGTAATAGACACTGGTGAGGGTATGTGCTATGGTGAGCGCTGTGAATTGTGCAAGACTGCTGAATCACAGACCTGTACCTCTGAAACAAATAATGCAATACATGTTAAGGAAAAAAAAAGAAGAAGAAGAAGATAGCAGGAAGGGAAGAATGAAGGGGGGGGAATTGGAGGGGGAGACGAACCATGAGAGACGATGGACTCTGAAAAACAAACTGAGGGTTCTAGAGGGGAGGGAGATGGGAGGATGGGTTAGCCTGGTGATGGGTATTGGGAAGGGCACGTTCTGCATGGAGCACTGGGTGTTATGCACAAACAATGAATCATGGAACACTACATCAAAAACTAATGATGTAATGTATGGTGATTAACATAACAATAAAAATTAAAAAAAAAAAGAATAGGCACAAGTATGTCTGTATCCCTTAAGGACAGTGGAGCCACAACTGCTCCCCAGGTATGGGCTGATGAGGCAGTGGATTCCCCTACAAAGGATGACCACTGAACGTGTCTGCACTGTGAAAGCCCGGGCTTTGCAAAACGAGCTTGCTGGAAGCAGCACAGTTCTCAGTTGCTGGAAAGAAAGTGATTGCTAGCTGGACTAGAGGATAATAATTAAATAGAAGTAGCACCTCAATTCAGAAGGAGAACCAAATTCCTCCTGAGGACGTGAGCATGAGGCTAGAGCTAAGGCAGGGTAAGAGTGAGCTATGGGATTTTTATTAAGGCCTGACAAATATGGTCAACAGCTTGCCTGGGGCAAAAAAAAGAAAGCCATAAGAAAAAGAAATAGCATTCAGTTTTCCTAAAAGGCATCCTTTAGTATTTTTTTTAATTTCCCAGATTTGTCTGTTCATGGGCCCTGCCTTCTCTAAGGTACCTGCAATTTCATTTTCCTTTCTAGAATGGGTAGGAGATTTATAGAATTTCAATGAATAAATGACCATAACATTTGCCAGTGGGTGTTGACGAACACAGTAGAATGTGTTAAGTCAGTTCCAGCTCAATCTTAAGAGAAAATGTAGGACATATGGATGGGGAAAGAGGTCCCAGATGAAGAAAACTTCCAAAACTATCTGCAACCACAACGTGAAGCAGAAAAACAATGAAGAGAGGCGAAGGTCAGCCAGGATCATTCCACTTCATCAAGAAGGAACAATGTAGATGGGACGGATGTTAGTGAAAACCAAGGCTTTCATTGTACCAGTTATGAAACTGAGGCTCAGACAAGGAAACTAGTTTGAGATACTAGTGATTTCATTAGACTAAGCAGTATTAAAGTGACCCCTAGTGATTTGGCCTGGTACCTTTTTGCTCTAGGAATAGGGGTGAAAACATACTAGAAGCTATGGGTCCCTGCCACCAACTTACTCCAGATCTCATGACTGCATCCACAGGGCTCAGGTACAACTGGATAATTTGAATAACATTGTAGGCTACTCCCCAGGTTGCCTGTTCAGTAAATCTGAGGAATTTAAGATATTCCATCTTCCTTCTGGCATTTCACACAGTCATTTACACTTTCTTTTTTCTTTCTTCTTCTTTTTTTTTTTTTTTTTTTTTTAGCATGGATATATTACTCCTTCTTTCAGTTTCCTATCCCTCACTATTTTTCTGCCTTGGAAATAACTTCCTTTCAGCATTGCCTGGCATCCAGTAGATAGTCAATAAATGTATCTCATTTTACCTCACACCTTCATTCCACCTCCTCTTGTGGCCCCCAAAATGTCACTTATCCAACAAGGACCCAGAAAATGGTGGTACATGTACATCACAGAGGACAAAAACCACCTTCTATAAAGCCCATTAGGCCATGCACCACTAAATTCTTCAGAAGTTTCCAGAAGTCCCTTTGAGACTTCCTCCAAAAGTCTCTACATCTTCTCACTTCTCTCATCAGGGCTTCTTTTCCTCAAGCTAAATTTTGAAAATTATTTCTTACACAACTGTGTGCAAATTAAGTAACAGAATATAAAAAATTTCTTACCATTTCCATTGCAGATATGTGGAATATTATTCATTCTTTCATCCAATAAATATTTATATTAAAGGTCTGTATTTGGGACTAGGCCCTAGTAACACAAAGACAGCAAGACATAGTCCCTATCATCAAAAAGCAGGCAGGCAGAGGGAGATAATCAATTAAATATCTAATCATAATGCAGAGTGACAAATCTTATGTGATGAACAAAGGCAAAAGAGCTAGGGGGAAAGACTGGGGAAAAGTTGCCGAGCCTTCCAAGAAGAACAGGGCTTAAGCTAAAGGTATAGAAGTGTGTGAAGTGGTTAGAGAACTAGGGGGAGGCCCCTCACAGGTTGGGTGAGAAGTCATATTAAAAATGAAAGCTTGCTGAGTAGATTGGGAATGGCTTCTACAAGGCCTTAAATGCTAGACTAAGGAGTGGAGATATCTTTCTAGAGACAAAGATGCCCCAGCAAAAGAATGGTATAATCATATCTATACTTTGAGAAGAATCTCTACCAGGTATGTAATCATATCTCTTGGAAAAAAAGATCTAAAGACAATGACAGATTGGCAGAAAGACTCTCAGATGTGTCCACTGGACTGCATGCCCACTGCCACTACCCTGGTCCAGACCGCCATCATCTCACACACTTTAAAGACTGAGCATCCCTGTCCTTGAGGAATGGGGAACTCAATTTTATTTCTGCTGGTAATGATAGAGGCTGTGATATAAATGGGCAAAGCGGGATCTCTTGTGAAAGAAAAGAGGATAATACAGCTGTTTAAAAAGAGTATAAAGAGAAGGCATGGGGCGCCCGGGTGGCTCAGATGGTTGGGCGTCTGCCTTCGGCTCAGCTCATGATCTCAGTGTCCTGGGATCGAGTCCCACGTCCTGCTCTCTGCTCAGCAGGGCATCTGCCTCTCCCTCTGTGCTCACATGTGCTCTCTCTCTCTAAGTCAATAAAACGTTTAAAAAAAAGAGAGAGAGAAGGCATGTGCAATGGCCTCCAGAAGCATCCAATCTTGTCTTTTCAAATCTTATCTCACATCCTTCTAGTCCATTCTTCACACTGAAGCCTAAGTGATATTTCTAAAATTCAACCATGATCCTATCATTTCTATGGTTCTTCTTGCTCTTAAGATGAAGTTTAATTTCCCTCACCTGGCTAACTGGGTGGGTAGTGATGTCAGATAACCACGATGGGGATAAATTAAGCAGGAAAAGGAAACTACTGTCAAGGGCCTAAGTATGATATGGCCAGCACCACCCTATAAAATGTACATAATCTATCCATAGAGACCTGCCTTGTGAGAAAGTTATCATTATTTTCATTTAACAAGTGATGATCCCAGGATATAGAGTTTAATGATATGCTGGTAAGAGGTAAAGCTCAGGTTTGAACTCAAGAGTGAGCCCATCTCGACACAATGTCACCATGGAGCCACAGGAAAAGAAACAATGTATTCTAAAAGGAGTTGGAGTGCAGATGTGGGTACAGGGGTGGTCTTTGAGCAAGATAGAACTTCCCTGTTTTATAGTCATCTATTTTTATTTAATCTTTACCCCCATTCAAAACTCTTTGTCCCATTGTCCTGGTTGGATCCCTGCCTTTGACTCTCTAGATGTGGCACACATTTTGACTACCCCCTTCAAATTTATGGTTATTATTTTCACAAATATCTATTTCTGCTCCAGGATCTCTCTCTGGGAGCCTTCTGACACTCCAATTACACATATATTAGACCAATTGATACTATCTCATAATCACCAAGACTCTGTTCTTTTTTTTTTTTAATTCTTCTCAGGGCAGTGGCTCAGTCAGTTAAGTGTCCAACTCTTGATTTTGGCTCAGGTCATGATCTCAGGGTCATGAGATCAAGCCCCATGTTAGGCTCCATGCTAGGCATAGAGCCTGCTTAAGATTCTCTCTCTCCTCCTCCCTCTAAAAAAGAAAAAAAGTTTTCTCAAGTTTGCATAATTTTTACTGACCTGTCTTCCAGTTGACTGATCCCTTCTTATGCAATATTGAATCTCCTATGAAGTCTATCCAATAATCTGGGTTTTTTTCTTTCAAATCCTGTATGTTTCAGCCCTAGAAATTCCACTTTATTCTTTTTTATAGTTTACATTTCTTTGCTGATATTTACCTATTAACTCATTCTGTCCATCTTTTTCCATATATTCTTTAATGTATTTATAATATGTTTTAAGTCCTTGTCTGCTAACTTCAATGTCTGGCTCATCTCTGGGTCTGCTTCTATTGACTTTTTTCTTGTTTCTTCACATATCTGATCATTTTTATTAAATACTAAACACCGTGGATGATATGTGCTAGATTTTGTGATTTTTCTCCAAAGAATGTTGAATTTTGTCCTGACACACAAGTAAATTACTGGTGGGTCATCTTGATCCTCTATAGGCTTAGTTTTAGATTTTATAAGAATGAGTTTATTTTTGCTTTTTCACCTTAGCCCTAGGATGTAACCCTCATCCTGGGTTTACTCCTAAGACATGGCCCTCCTCAAGTTTTAAACAAAAGCCTAAAGTTTTTATAATTCTCTTTAACCTAGCAGGACTTGAACTCCAACTCTCTCCCAGAACCAACCTCCTGCTGAAACCTCAGATTTCTAGCATCCGTTTTCTGCTGGTTTCTTTTGAGTCTCACTCTGTGCAGGCACAGATAGAGGCAGCCACAGATCTGAGTGGAATTTGTACTGAGATTTTGGGGGCTCTCCCTCTATTGCTCCTCCCTTCCAGACTGTTTTGCATTGATATGTAGCTGCTCTTGCAGTCCCTGGATTCGACTGTGGTCTATTCAGCCTGGTGAGATAGTCACTTTCTATTTGCACTCTTTTTTTCTAAGCAACTGACTACTGGAAGGTACCCTCAAGGAAAAAGCTGGTTAAATGTGGTGCTTATCAAGTTTGTTTCCCTTATTTTAAGAGATATGTTCCCTCCAGATTCTGCCCTGACAGCAACATTTGGTTGTTCACCAGTTCCTTCAAGTAACTATTTTTGGGGATTTTTTGTGTGTTTGTTTTGTTTTGTCCAGAGGCAAAATTATTATCAGCTATAGTTTCAGAAACTTATTCAAGTTCAGAAATCAGCTGAGTTAGGATTTAAACCCAAATCTGGATGATAACAAATATCTCATATTCCACCCCAACAGTTTTTGGAGGTGGAAGAGTTAAGAGATTTTTTAGGGAAGTGTAATTTTTTTAGGGAAATACTAATTTACTTCATTGATAAATTTTAGTCTTATAATAAGCATTGATTTCATATTTTAAATCAATCACCATGTTCCTTTGATCTGTGCTCAATTCCATACTCTGTGTCTACCAGAAGCACAATCTGAAGTACTCCTACACTGTTCAATGTATTATGGAACAAGCAATGACCCATTTTGAAAGGAATCTTATGCACACATTCAACATGATTCTAAGTGGTTTAATTCAATCAATTCCAACTAAGGCTGCAAGTAATATCAATCTGTAAGTAGAGCAATAATAATACCAACATACAGTTGACTCTTGAAAAACACAGGAGTTAGGGGCACCAAACCCCTGCACAGCTGAAAATCCATGTATAACTTTTGACTCCTCCAAAATTTAGCTATTAATAGCCTACTGTTGACTGGAAGCAGTACCAATAACATAGTTGATTGACACATATTTTGTATGTTATATGTATTATATTCTGTATTCTTATAATAAAGTAAGCTAGACAAAAGAAATATTATTAAGGAAATCATATGGAAGAAAAAACAAATTTACAGTATTGTATTTATCGATGCCACAAGTTTACATTGTCTGTGTATAAAATGAATTGGGTCTGTTACCTGTACCTCTGAAATAAATAATACATTATATGTTAAAAAAAAAAAGAAGAAGAAGAAGAAGAAGAAGATAGCAGGAGGGGAAGAATGACGGAGGAGAAATCAGAGGGGGAGATGAACTATGAGAGACTATGGACTCTGAAAAACAAACTGAGGGTTCTAGAGGGGAGGAGGGTGGGGGGATGGGTTAGCCTGGTGATGGTTATTAAAGAGGGCACGTATTGAATGGAGCACTGGGTGTTATACACAAACAATGAATCATGTAACACTACATCAAAAACTAATGATGTAATGTATGGTGATTAACATAACATAATAATTAAAAAAAACGAATCGGGTCTGTTAGTACCTACATCAATACTGTCTTATAGGATACAAAACACTAGATGTTATATATACTATTAACACTAGACATCAAAAATGAAAAGATAATGTGAAAAAGAAATGCATATTTATTTAAAGGTGTAGCAATTCATGCAGTGATAACAAAGAAGCAGCAGTATGATTGCTTTATGGTAGCCTAGTGTAATCGATATGATTGCTTCATGGTAGCCTAGCCTTCACACTAATCAGTGAATTATTATAAAACTTGTATGGCATACAGTATTACAGTCATATTCATAATACAGGATTGGAAACATTATTATCTTTAAAAAAAAATCAACCTGTGATGATAGGCTGATATGCAGTTTCTCCAATTATGATAGAGAGAGGCATACTGTATGGTAATGTAACCTTGGAAAGCACAGTTATAAAACAATAAGAAAGCTAACATATTAATTTTATATTAAATATCACTTACCTTAGGCCTATGTAAAGATAGGTTATCCATTTCCATACAAGTCTTTCACACAGTGTTCTACATGATGAATACTTAGGTGATGATGATGATGATGATGGTGACACAGAAGCATCTCATACAGTTCTTGCCTATGGTTATTAGATTTTCACACAAATTCACTCACAACAGATGAGTTTATTAACTATACAGCATGAGGATTATTTACTATTCATTAAGTGGAAGCAGATCATCATAAAGGTCTTCATCCTCATTGTCTTCACAATGAGTAGGCTGAGGAGGACGAGGAAGAGGAGGAGGGGTTGGTCTTGCAGTTCCAGAGGTGGCAGAGATGGAGGAGGTAGAAGAGGTGGAAGGAGAGGCAAGCATACTTGGTGTAAATTTACAGAAATACATCGTAATACCATTTTGCTTCTTTTTTCTCTAGATATGTTTCTATACAGCACCAAGCCTTCTCCCACCATTTGCTTTGGTTTCAGTGCCTATATCATGGAAGGGTTCATGTCACAAGAAAAAAAAAAGAAGTCAAAAACAGCATTGAATAATTGGAACCCTTCTGCCAGACTGTCTAATGTCCGTTTGTTTTCTGGCTCTGCTTCTTTTACATCTTCTTCCTTATCATCAGGCACTGGTTCTGAAGCACATGTCTCCATCAAGTCATCTTTTGTTAAGTCCTCCAGTGTGATACCTATTAGCTCTTGAATTTCTCCAAGATCCGTATCTTGAATTCCTTCACACTTCACCTTTTTTTGTCATATCCACAATCTCTTCCATGATTTTCTTCATTGGCTCTGTTGTAAATCCTGTGACATGTGGACACAGTTTTCTCTAGCAGGAATTCACTGTTTCAGACTTGATGGCTTTCATAGCTTTTCCTATAACAATGATGGCATTTTCAATGATGTAATCTTCCCAGAATCTGATGATGTTCTATCAGGGTTCTCTTCCATGGCACTGGCAAAGCTTTACATAGACTGTCAATCTTAAAGGTCCTTATGATCCCCTGATCTAGAGGCTGAATTAGAGATATTGTGTTTGAGGGCAAATAGACCACTTCAGTACCTTTGGTGTTAAACTCATGGGGTTCTGCATGGCCAGGAGCATTTCCAGGATCAAAAGAATTTAAAAAAAAAAAAAAAAAACTTCTGTTTTATTTTAATTTTTTTTAAGATTTTATTTATTTAACATAGAGAGCACAAGCAAGAGGAGCAGCAGAGGGAGAAGCAGGCACCCCACTGAGCAGGGAGCCTGATGTGGGGCTCGATCCCAAGGTCCTGGGATTATGACCCAAGCCGAAGGCAGACACCCAACCAACTGAGCCACCCAGGCGCCCCTCAAAAGAACTTTAAAAGGCAGTCCCTATGGGCAAGTACTTCCTGACTTCAGGGACAAAGCATCAATGGGACCAATCCAGAAAAAGGATTCTCATTGCCCAGGCCTTCTTGTTACACAACCAAAAGACTGGCAGCTGGTGTTTACCTTTCTCTTCAAGACTTGGAGGTTAGCAGCTTTATAGATAAGGGCAGTCCTAATCATAAACCTGACTGTATTTCTACAAAATAGTAGAATACCTGCCTGCCTTAAATCCTGGTGCTTGCTTCTTTTTCTAACTAATAAATGTCCTTTGTGGCTTTTTCTTCCCCCAGGTTAGGGCACTTTGTCTGCATTAAAAACCTGTTTAAACGGATATTCCTTCTCCTCAATGATTTTTTTTACAGCATCTGGGAACTTGTCTGCTGCCTCCTAGTCAGCAGAAACTGCTTCTCTTGTTATCTTGACATTTTTTAAGCCAAATCTCTTTTTAAAGTTATCAAACCACCCTTTGCTGGCATTAAATTCTCCAGCTTTAGAACCTTCACCTTCCTTTTGCTTTAAGTTGTCATATAATGACTTTGTTTTTTCTCGAATCGTATTAGAATCTATAGGTAGGCCTTTCTTATAGCAATCCTGCACCCATATAAAAGCTGCATTTTCAATATGACAGAAAAAGGTATTTTGCAAAAAGTGCAAGGTTTTTGCACCTACTGGCACAGCTGCAGCGATGGCTTCATGAATTTCCTTTTCTTTTTTCACAACTGGCCTTACGCTGTGTTCATTCATCTTGAAATTGGTGGATAACCACAGCTGTTGACCTTAATCTACAGTACATATGAAGCAATTCAACTTTTTCTTGTAATGTTATGACTTTTCTCAGCTTCTTGGGAGCACTTCCAGCATCACTAGTGGCACTTTGTATAAGTCCCATGGTGTTATTCAAGGTTCATGGTATTGTACTAAACACGATGAAAAATACACAAGAACAGGGGCGCCTGGGTGGCTCAACTGGTTAAGGGTCTCACTCTTGATTTCAGCTCAGGTCATGATCTCAGGGTCATGAGATGGAGCCCCGGGGAGGGCTCCACGCTGGGCATGGAGCCCGCTTGAGATTCTCTCTCGCTCTCCCTCTGCCCCTTCCCTTGCCCACTCACTCTCTTTCTCTCTCAAAAAAAAAAAAAAAAAAAAAGCAAGAACCATAAGAGATCACTTTTAACTGGAATATGCAATTTTAAAAAGAGATGAGCTATTCATACAGAGATGATTAGCATCACATGACATCTTAAGTGGATATTCCCAACACTTGAGCTTACCACACTAGCAACAGGAGGTTGCTACAAAATTATTACAATAGTACAGTATTACTATAGCCAATTTTTTGCAGTTATGATTTAATACTGCATCTTTACATCTGTTTAAATTTCTCTCAACTGCAAATAGCACCATATATGGTCTGTGAGTGTTTTCGTGTCAAGTTTTGATACACTTTAACTTTTTAAAATAGACTTGTCTGTATTTTAGAGTAGTAAATGATAAAAACAAACTAGTATCTACATATCTACATGAATGTCATGCATTCATGACATACTTTTTCTTAATTTTTTCAATATTTCCAGGCTGCGTGGTTCATCTGTAGGTTTTTTTCAAATCTTTGCAAATCTCAAAAAAACTTTCCAACAAACTTATTGAAAAAAAATCCACATATATGTGGACCCAAGCAGCTCAAATCCATGTTGTTCAAGGGTCAACTGTACTCTCTACAAAGGATTTGTATCTGTTCTCAGCTAATGTATCATTTAAAAGGGCCACTTAAATTCTTAATACCCAGGGATAGAAAATATTCTAAAACTATGAGGATACAGCATTTGAGAAAGATACACAAAGGTATAAAGCTTTTCATTATTATTATCGATTCAAGGCAGTGTGTGTTCTGGCCAAAAGTACTGGACCAAGAGGTAACAGCCTCCTCAGTGGTATCTCTGCTTCTTTTCTCACCATCCTAAACAGTCCATCTTCAAGTTAGCAGCCGAAGTGATTGCTTTAAAAAATGAGTCATATTATGCCACTTTTTCGCCCAAAATCCTCTAAAGGCTTCCCATAGCATATAAAGTCAAAGTCAAAGTCCCCATAGTTACCACAAGGCCCTTCATGATTTAACTCCCTCTTAATCTCTGGCCTCAGCTACTACTACCCCAACACCCTTGTTTATTCCACTCCAGCATACAGGCCTCATGGCAGGCACACTCCTGCCTCAGGGACTTTGCACTTGTACTCCTTCTGCCGAGAATGGATTTTCCACAGATCTCTGTATGACAACCTCCTTTACTTCTTCTAGATCTTTGCTTAAATATTACCTCATTGATGCCTTCCTTGATCATCATTTTAAATTGCAAGCCCCCCCCCAATCCCAACCTGGCATTTCTTATTCTCCTCCCTTGCTTTATATGAATCAAGAGCACTTAACCACAATCTGACATTCTGTACAATACTCTTTACATATTTACCTTATTTTCTGTCCTAGGCTACTAGCACATAAGTCCTTAAGGGGAGGTATTTTTTTCTATTGTCTCCTGCTGCAATAAATAAACAACTTGATGAATAAGTGAATAAATGATCTGAGTGCCAGACCTAGTTCTACCATTAACTAGTAGCCTGACCCTGGGAAAGTCACTTAATCTCTCTGGGCCTCAATTTCCTCATCTCAGAGCTAAATACAAAGAACAAATGAAATAATACATACATACTTTATAAAAATTACTACCCAAATATATAAGTTAGTTGGTGGTGGTGGTAGTATTTTCACAGCCACTTCATGGCTAGGAAGAATAAAAATGTTCTACTTGGGAGAAAAAACAACAGGGACAAAATTGTCAGTCCAGTTACCAATGCATTAGTAGCACCTGGGAAACTATTTGTCACTCCGCTAGTACACCTGCCCAACTGTTTAAGTGTCACTGAAGACCTATGTATTGGCACCAGGATTAAAGCACGTATGATCTGCTTGGGAATCCAGCTCTTAACTTTTACTTGTGGGAAGGCAAGGCCAATGCTGAATCCATGCCTACGGGATCTCCATCTCCGTGGTCATGCTCGTGCACATTTCTGCAACAAAGCTGTTAAGGTGAGGCCTGGCCAAAGGACATACTTGCCAATCGCGAGCTATTCAGCCAAAAGGAATGCTAGGAAACAGTTCCTATGCATGCCTGACAGCTCACTTGATCCACAGGTAGTTCTCACTCTAAGCTCCTAGTGTCATCCTATTGCTGAATTTTCCCAGTTGACCCTCCCCAAACCTTCCTCCTTATATTAGGTCAACATAAACTCTACCACTCCTCTCCATGCAAATGTCACTGCCACCTGGACAAAGGTCATATGGCAAGGAAAAGGAAGCCTGGCGGAAGACAGTGACAAGAACTTCGCCCAAGTACGAAATGAACGCATGAGTGTTAGAAGCAACATGGATGCCAGGCTTCCACATGGACACATTCTCATCTTGAACTAAGTGACAATGTTATAGAAATTAAGAACCTGGGAAAGGACCATCACAGAGAAAGACATTTGAGATTCAAAAGTCTACAATAAGGGGTGTTAGGGGAGTCCAGAGATGTGGCTAAAAAAATAAAATCTATCTTCCCGCAAAATAAACAGCAGTGATCTAAGTTGGCTTGATTCTGGAAAGCCACATCTGAGAGTGTTTTCAATCATGTTAAAGTAAGCATGTTTGTAAAATGTCTTTTTGAGTTTGTTCATGATAAGGTCTACCATGAACTATCATTAATTATCCATATTAGCATGAGTTTTGGAATCACAGCTAAGACTTGGAAGGATTTATGGTTATGGTGGAAGTTAAACCAGAAAGACAATCATCTGGCAAGCACCATCATTGGTCCCAATGTAATTGGTCTTGATCAACTATAATCCTTTGTCTAAGTCCTGGGGCACCAATGACATAAGAGAAAGATGAAAGGTGTTCTACGTAATAGCTCCTGGTATATAAGGACACCTGGGATTTTGCTGACACTCTATACACAAGAATTCAGGGAAAGTTCACAGGGGCTTTCATCATTGTTCACACTATTTTGGCCAAAGTCTGCAGAACTAAATGGCTGTTTCTCAGTGTGGATCAAACATGTTGCTTCAACTGAATCCCACTTCCTAGGGTTTCAGTGAAAACATCCCAGTTATTCCTGAAAAAACAGATCTGGCACTGTTTGATTTTGAATGCCTTTTAAAAAAAAAAAAAAAAAAAACCCTGTATGTTGTACTAGACCTAAGAAATTTCATTCATAGGAATTATTCTACTTTTATTTACTTTATTTATACACAGCATCATTCCAAAAGGAAAATTTGAGACAACTTAGCAAAAACAAAATACATAATAAATAATAAAAATAAAATGAGATTAAAAAAAGAAAAGTGAGTCAGTAAATAGCTCCCAAAATACTTGGCAGTGAAACTGCAGATAGTTTTACCTGCTCTGTCTATGAAAACTGGAAGGCACAGAGTATGGAAAATGCACTCTGATAAATATGTCTCCTGCTACCCTCAAACGCATTCACAATATAAGCCAAAGCATGAAAAAAGTGCTCCAGGTGAGACAGCCCAGCTGTTAGTCTTCACAGTGGGCAGCATTCCTGGGGAGGCTTTGTCATTTCTTGGCTGCTTATCCATTCTCATTGACCCAATATTTTGACAGCATTCCACATCTGGAAGCAAGATGGCCCCCAGTCCTCAGGCCCTCTCTGGAGTTGGCTTTTTCATCCTGGGTTGCTGAGGTTCAGAACTGAGCCCCACATGGCAGTGCATCTCCTGGTCACAAGACCTGGGTTGAGAACACCAGAGAAGATGGCAGATCCCCAAATCCAGCTTTGCCAGAGACATACCTTCTGCCACCTGACTATGGGCCTGCATCTTTGTTTTACCCAAATCTGTTGAGGCAATCTGTCTATCATGATTATATTTTCAAATGTTTAACCAAATGGTAATAAATTCCAATAATTTGGTTAAATGCCCAAGTGAAAATTGTCATTCAGTCAAATTAAAGAGGTTACCATCACTTGTTAAATCATTTTTGACTTAAGCAACTATATTTATCTATGCTTCTAACTCATGAATATACATTTAACCCATGATCAGACCCACAAAGCAAAATGGCTGATAAGGGGGAAAAAAATGATGCTTCTTTCTTAATCAAACTGGGTGTCAAGGTAACCAACTAGTTAATAAAAGGGAAGTTTCTTTTTATAGAAATATTCTAGTTCATAAATAAAAGGAAATGCTAGAATTAAAAGAGCGCCATCCTGCAGCCTCTAACAGAATAATGGATCTTGGCAATGATCATTAAGGGCTGGTAACTTTTTTTTTTTTTACAGGTTTCTCTGTTGGGTTTTTTTATTGTTATGTTAATCACCAAGGGGCTGGTATCTTAATGATCCAGTTATTAAATGCCTCCTGAATGGCTTATGGACCCCATCTACGGATTCTGGTCAGGACTCTTATCTCCCAATTTTTAGAAAGTATAGAGGAATGGTGAACATGATCATTCAATCTAGACTGCAGAATAAATTATCTAATTTCTTGAACAAATAAATTACAAAGAAAAAAAGAGGGATGAACTTACAGATTAAAGAGACTAAATATTTATACCAACCAATTACAATGTATGGACTCTATTTGGATCTTGACTCAAACACATGGACTCTTGGGATAGCTGATGATATTTAAAAAAAACTATTTTTTGGTGTGATAATGGCATTATGGTATGTTTTCTAGAAAACTGCTTATTTATTTATTTATTTAGAGTGAGCACCCAAGTAGGGGGTGGGGGGGGCAAAGAGAGAGGGAGAGAGAGAATCTTAAGCAGGCTCCACACCCAGCACAGCGCCCAACTCGGGGCCCGATCCCACAACCCTGAGATCATGAAATGAGCCAAAATCAAGAGTCGGAACTTAACTGACTGAGCCACCCAGGTACCCCTAGAAAATTGCTCTTTTAGAGATATGTACCAAAGTATTCATGGAGGAAATGAGATGATATGTGAGATTTGCTTTAAAATAACCTAAGATGGAGGAGAGAGCGTGAGTGGGAATATACATGAAACACAATCAGCCCTAACTGATAACTGTTTAAGCTGAGTGAGGGAGGCTTCATTACATCAGTTTATTTTTAACATATCTGAAATTTTTCACAATAAAGAACTAAAAAGTAAGTACTTTTTAAAATCCACTGAAAGAAATAATATTGACAGAAAATTTCTTAGAAGATAACCAGGCCACTGATTGTTTTAGATGCAATACAAGTAATTTATGGATTAAGCCAGAGCCCACCAGAAAAGCACCATGTGGCACCCATGGGGGTGTGTGGACCAAATATTCCCTGGTGGATGTCAGGAGCCCAAAGAGAAGAGCAGTGTAACCAACAGCTCACGAATTGCCTCATGGTGCTCACTCTAAGGGTTATCAGTAGTACTGCTAACTGTCTTACATTACAGTGTCCTCCTTATACATATCCTTGAAAGAAATTTCTTTCTGGTTCTAGAATCAGGAGATTTTAAGATTCCCCCAAGCGTGTAGATTTTTAGTATCACACCCATTAGGATGCCTATTAACAAACGACACGTGCTGGCAGGGATGTGAAGAAACTGGAATCCTTGTGCTTTGCCAATGGGAACGTAAAATGGTTCAGCCATTGTAGAAAATGGGACGGCAGTTCCTCAAAAAATGAAACATTGGATTACCATACAATCCAGCAATTCCACTTGTAGGTATATTCTTTAAGGAATTAAAAGTAGGGTCTCGAAGAGATATTTACACTCCCCTGCTCATAGCAGTATTATTCACAGTAGTCAAAAGGTGGAACCAGCCCAACTGTCCTTCATGGACAGTTGAATGGATAAACAAAATGGTGGAATATTACTTGGACTTAAAAAAGGAAGGAAATTCTAACACACGTCACAACATGGATGAATCTTGAAGACATTATGCCACGTGAAATAAGCTAGTCACAAAAGGATAAATATTGAATGATTCCACTTACTGGAGCTATCTAGAGTAGTGAAACTCAGAGAGAAGGAAAGTAGAATAGGGATTGCTGGGGGCTGGCTGGAGGCAGAATGGAGAATTATTATCTAAGCGATACAGAATTTCAGTTGGAAAAGATGAAAAAGTCTAGGAGATGGATGTGGTGATGGTTGCACAACAGTGACTATTCTTAATGCCACTAAACCATACACTTAAAAATGGTTAAAATGGCAAATTTTTATTATGTATATTCTATCACAAGTTTTAAAAACTGAAACCAACCATACGACTAACTGATCTTCACAATGCTACTAGAAAATATAGAGCCAAATGTGTGGCCAACTTTTAAAATTATATTATGACGTGCACTATTTGTATATTTCATTTCTCATATTTTTCTTTGGTCTAACATTTACCTAATTCTAATGTATGCTATTTTGCCAGGTCTTGTATCCATTTTAATTTTCCTTTATTTTATTTTTTAACAAGGCCCAAGGTAAATGGTTGGGAGGAGTAAGAGCAAGAGAGAATATTCCGCTTTATATTATCTGCAACATGGGGTTCAGTATTTTTCTTAAAAATGCTAGTTGAGTTAAATCCAATAATTACCTCTAGTTTTTGTCATTCTCCGTATCTACACTTCTCTTCTAAAGAAGCTAATTCACAGAGAAGCAGTAGATATATAATTGTTTCTCTTGCACATCCTATTGAGCATTTTTTCTCTGTAGAGATTTAAGAAATTACCGCCATATTTGTAAAATAAAATTATATAAATCTTCATTTTCAAAACTTTTAAAAAAGTTGGTCAATTGGATAGTCACTGTATACTAGTGATAACAGTGAAATAATTAGCCACAACTGATCAACTCAATAGTTGAGGCCAAAAGAGAAATCCTGGCACTTTTTGAGAGCTCTGTATTGATTCACAAGGAAGCAACCAGTCTCATTTAGACGCATGATGAGAAAGGCCTAATAGAAAGTTTAACAAGAGCTGGTCGGTACTGGGCCAACATTAGATTAGTTCTCCACTAATGCAATCGGTTATCCTTCAAAATCCCTGAGTCACAGGACTCATCAGGTATTATGCAGGAGAGATTATAGATTAAATGGAACTAACTAATGTTGCAGTCAATTGCCTGGGGCCTGGATCCACAGAGTGCTCTGACTGGGGAGCCCAGGTGGCCCCCAGGGGAGCACCTCACCAGCTATGGGGGGGGGGAGGGCTTATTTTCTGGTTCTTACATGCATTCTAAATGGTTGAGGTTGGTGGATACATGATTATCAAACATTATTGGATTTGGATTTACTCTTTTCTACAATCAGTTCAGTTCCATTCTCTAAGCACAGAAATCCCCACCCACACTCCAGCTTCCATCTTCTAAATATATCCCCCCCTCCACCCTCCCCACCCCAGGATACCCTCTCAGACTCCACACCTGTGCTCTTCTGGACCAGACCCGGTGGACTGCACCATTCTAAGCAATGCCATACAATCCAAATGGGATTTTCAGCTAGGTCTCTTCACCCTTCCCTATATTATCTGACCTCTCCATGCTCAAAAAGAAAATATAAATTGAGACCATCACGCACATGAAAAAGACATATAAAATAAAATATATCGTAAAATATGTCCCTAAATGCCCAATTATTGTCCCTCAAAGGTGCTTCAGATTATGTGGGAGGAAGGCCTATTTTTGTTTCCCCAAGTGCCTCATCACTTAAGAAGTTTGCACCAGTTAGCGGCCTGCTGTTCTAACAGTCTTGTGAATTTAGATTGTTTAGTTAATTATAAACACATTTCAAAGTCATTCTTTCTGGCCTTTTTCCTAGAATGAGTGACTGCCACTCCACAGCTCACAGAATGGTCTTCAATGGTTTTCAGTCAAGGTTCAGAGAGAAATATGCCACACCGAGATTTGATTATTTACCAACATAATGTTGGATTCGAGCCAATGAGACACCAATATATTTTCCCTTGAAGTCTGACATATTGCCTGCTGCTTTCAATGCTGTTTTCTTGGCTAGCAGACAAAATAACTGTGGCTGTTTCAAAATTCACCTCCAGTTGAAGTCGGGGGGGGGGGGAATGTCTTATGATTGGTTCATCTTACAGACACCGATCTCATTCTCCTTTGGGGTGCTGAAGGTGAGGCCCCTGGACTGGGGTGCATCTGTGGGCCTGTGCCAGCCACGGGCCCCTGCTCCGGAATCAGCCCTTCCACACACCTATTTGAGAAACAGTCTGGTGAATTCTTGGCACCCCGGCTATAAACAGAGATTTGTAACAAGGTCATCGGCACATTTTCGTGATGTCTTGGATTGTCTTTTGCTCCCTCTCATTTGAGAAGCCTTAAGAGAACCTGACAAAGAAAACATGTTTCGCAAGGGTTTGAGATCACAGAGACATTGCTGTCAGGCTATTGGGAGCCTAAAAACCCACCCTAAGAATTCATGGAGACCCTTCTGCTGTTGTCACTGGTATCAATTCCTGTATGTTAAGATTCTTCGCTGCAGAACCTTACCTTGCAGCAAACAGCTTTGGTGTGGGTTTCTAAATGATAGGATCAAAGGGTTTCTTGTTAGAAGTAATTCTTTCAAAAAGGTTTAACATTCTTAAATAAAGCAAATGTTCACTAAGAAGAAAGGCTCTTAAAGGCTATTTAGTCCATTTCTCAATTGGTTAGGAATGACCACTCTATCATTTAAATACTTCTAGTGATGGAATGCTCATTCACCCTATATCACTGCACACCAGTACTACAATATTAAAATTGCAAGGGGCACCTGGGTGGCTCAGTCGTTAAGCGTCTGCCTTCAGCTCAGGTCATGATCCCAGGGTCCTGGGATCGAGCCCTACATCAGGCTCCCTCCTCTGCAGGAAGCCTACTTCTCACTCTCCCACTCCCCCTGCTTGTGTTCCCTCTCTCGCTGTCTCTCTCTCTCTGTCAAATAAAATCTTTAAAAAAAAAAAAAAAATTGCAAGGGCATAATCAGATCAATAATCCATCTCTTACTAAAGAGCTATGAGCCAAGTTTTATAAATTTGAATTAACTTTTAATTTCAAGTCATTCAGAAAGAATATAACAATATTTATTGAGGAAAATCTTGGAAGTTAGTAGAGCTACTGGTGTTGATACTATATTATATATAATGTAAGTCTAGTCTACCACATTGTAATTTTTTTCATTTGTTTACTTCATTTAATGTATCTATGTTCACTATTTTTTTTAAAGATTTTATTTATTTATTTGACAGAGATAGAGAGAGGGAGAGCATAAGCAAGGGGAGTGGCAGGCAGAGGGAGAGGGAGAAGCAGACTCCCCGCTGAGGAAGGAGCCCGACGTGGGGCTCGATCCCAGGACCCAGGGATCATGACCTGAGCCGAAGGCAGCCGCTTAACTGACTGAGCCACCCAGGCGCCCCTATGTTCATTATTTTTTAATTTCAACTTTACTCAATGTGTATTTATTACTCTTGGCACAATAGTTTATAATATACACTCTTATTATAGGGTAACATTATATCCCAGTTGCCTGAAATCCTTCCAGTTTGTACCTCATTGTTTTAACATAATTTTTAACAGCACCCTTTCACTCTCAAAAGCATCCTACTTTGGATGATAAATTTTATGGTAAAGCACTGTATTTTGAAGTTTTTAAAAACTGTATTTCTTTTTTTTTAAGATTTTATTTATTTATTTGTCAGAGAGAGAGCACAAGCAGGGAGAGTGGCAGGCAGAGGGAGAAGCAGGCTCCCCAATGAGCAAGGAGCCCAATGAAGGACTCGATCCCAGGACCCTGGGATCATGACCTGAGCTGAGGGCAGATGCTTAACCAACCAAGCCACCCAGGCATCCCAAAAACTGTATTTCATTTATTTAAAAAACTGTACTAAAAATCTTCCCAAATTCACAAATCTTCCCTACACCCAACTTCTCTGTATTTTCCTCAATTTTTTTTATTTTATTTTTTTTTGAAAAAAAAATTTTATTTTATTTTGAAATGAGAAATCTTCTTGACTATGGAGTATTTTTAATAAGATGAAAAAAGTTGTTTGGGTTTAAAAACAACCACCACAGGGTGCCTGGGTGGCTCAGTCATTAAGCATCTGCCTTCAGCTCAGGTCATGATCTCAGGGTCCTGGGATCGAGCCCCACATCAGGCTCCCTGCTCCAAGGGAAGCCTGCTTCTCCCTCTCCCACTCCCACTGCTGTGTTCCCTCTCTCGCTGTCTCTTTCTCTCTGTGTCAAATAAATAAATAAAATCTTTAAAAAAAAAAAAAAAAACAACCACCACAGAGAGGCTGGAGCCTGTGCTCTCTGCGTGGATGGAGTGGCTCACTGCCAAGGGGATGTCATTTTCATTAAGTTACTGAGAGCCGGAGAGAACCTTTCCAAGTCAGGCACAGCATGCTGGCAAATGTAATGTGGATGTCCTCATGCCTGAGAAAGCATTACCACCACTTGACCAGACTTCTTTCATCTTTGGGTGCCTCAGTTTCTCTGTCTCTAACAGAGCACAATAATGCCCACTTCACAGGGCTGTTGTGGGATTAAAGGGATGATAGCCATAGGGCACTCTCAGCCACCAGGAACAAAGACATTAAGTAATTGCAAAATGTTTGGTTCTGCTCCTCCAGCTTGTGGAAAAAGGGCTCCCACTGACCTGAAAGAGAGCATCATACACAGACGAGGAGAAGCCCACTGGGTGAGCAGAGCCTATTACCTTCATCATCATTGTCCTAAAGTGCAGAGGACAGAAAGAGCAACAAAGAAGCTTAGGAACTGTGGCCACACAAAAACAAGACAAGGACTAACAAATGGGCCACGAAAGAAAATCTGAAAAAATGAACATCTTAGCTTAAAAATAATCTGTGAAGATTATATACCAGAAATGAAGGAACCACCTATCTATTCTTTGGTTACTTGATAGAATGACGCACTCATGTGTTTTTCACAGTGGAGTGTGCCCTGTCCTCACACTCCACTTCCTTACATTATCCACTGTCAATGCCTAATGGCAGTTCAATGACCACTTTAGAAGTGGATTAAATTTAAAAGTTCCTATGTAGACAGCATTCTGCAAAGTACATTCAAATGACTAACCAATAGATAATAAAATTGAAACTGGTAATACTATTTGGTCATAAGACATTAAGACTTAGAAGGCTGAAGAATAAGTTGGGACAAGCAGAACATGCCATTGGTGCTTTGGTGAACTCAAAGTCAAGCAGGTGTAAGACATTCTCCTGTACATTAATTTATGCTACTAACATCAAATGGGTAAAAACAATAAATAGTGGGAGATGTCATTCCAATAGTATTTTCCCAGCAAAAGCTGTATCTCAAGAGTCCTTCAGAGCACTCTGGGAATACATAGAAATTCACAAATCAGTTTGCTAAATTGACTTGGCTGGAAAGCATGCTTTCGTGCATGGATCCAGCCAAAAGGCATTTCTGCATCTACCAGACTTGCCCCATGGCTCCTTCAACCAGGGCTAAGAGTCAGGTGACATCATAAAAAGACTGTGGGCTTCAGGGTCAGTTAGACCTGGATTCAAATTCTCCCTCCACCATATCACTGGCTGAGTGGCTTCGGGTAAGTCACAGGAGCTCTCTGAGAAGAGGATTACATGCTCCTACCAGCCTCTCGAGGGGCCAGGAGGATTAGATGTCCAACATACGTCAAAGAGCCAAGCGCTATATGCTTGGTTTAACCTTTTCAGTCGAGCTATAAACAACCTGGAATGAGAAAAGGCCACCCCCAAAACCATCTGCTGCCTCTCTCCACTGCAGGCCAGGAGGACAATATAAAATGAGACCAGTTTTTAAAACATTAATATAAAATTCTGGCACATACTTAACCCAAATAGGGGCCTTAATTTAAGCGTGTGTAAGAGCCAAACCGCAGTTCTCATAATGTAAAAATTCTTAGATGTCCAAAGATATTCTATTTTTAAGATCAGTGTAACTCTGCACTTGTAGAAATTGTACACAATCCTCCTCTTTTAAAAGCCACACACCTTGGCCATTCATAGTGGGTTTCCAGGGGACTGCCTGCCACCAGATGAGCGTTAGGTCTTGAATATATGAGATGCCGAAGCAAAGGGAACAGGTCTCAGAGCACTCTGTCAGCCCTCTGGTTCTACAGGTGACAAAACCAAAGCTTGGAGAGAGGAACGTGCTAGTCCAAAGCCAAACGATGAAGGCCATGGGTTAGGACTTTTAGGAAAGCCACTATAAACCAAAACCGTGACAAATAATAACAATAATCTCATCACGGAGCTTTATTCACTGATATTTCCGATTCTCTGGCATCATTGCCTGCCTGGTGCTCAGTCTGTCCTTTGGGAAGGAAGCTTTCCTCCAATAGCACAACAGAGGGAAACCTGCTAAGATGGGGCAGTCTCATTTTATATTTCCCAACAAGAGAGGGAACTGAGTTTCTAACATGTCTGGGGATGAAAAATCTGAAAGACAAAAAAAAAAAAAAAGAATCATCAAAGTAACCCTTTGAGGACCAATGTGACATCTGCTGTCCCCTGGGAACAGTCCTAAACCCACAATGCCAGTAAAACGGCATCATTGAACGTAAGTCCTCAGAGGAGAGTTAACAAATCAAATATTTTGCACACATTTTTAGATTGTCCATTATGCTTTTTGCTACAAAAATCAAATTCTCCATTTACATTTCTGAGCATAATAATTTCTAACCACTGATCACTGTATTTTAAAAGGTGATAGCCCATACAGAGCAAGATTTACAAACACCTAGGCAGAATTAGCTCCCTGTTTCATAACTCTGCAACTGTTAATCATCATTGATTACTAATTCTGGTTCCATCTCTGTGAATAAATTAATGCTTTATCCTGAATAGGCTAATTTAGAGATGGGTCATCCTGAGGCTAATTTCCATCTCAAAGACACCTCCATGCTTAAAGCAGTTTTACATCAAAAGCCCTTGTAGGAGACCATCATCAAGATCAGGGTAGAAAGGAAGCTAGAGGATGGCATAAAGTCAGGGGGATTTCAGGGTTTTAGAATGGGACAGATCATAAAACCCTTCTAAAGGCTGAGGGGAAGGATCCAGAAGATACGAGAAAATGAAAATCCAGAGGACAGAGAGATTGATGAAGGATGGGCCCTGGGGGCCCCAGGGCCTTGCTAGAGGCAAGGGGGGAGAGGGGGGCTAAAAGGAAGAGGAAGTCGGAAGAAAAGGGAAAGAGGAGGGGAAGGGAGAGAGAAGGGGTAGAAGGCAGGCAAAGAAAGTGCCAGGTGTAGAGACATTTTGAAGGAAGTTTAGGTGACATTAAATATGGAGGTCAGGAGCCATGAATTAAAAAGGACCTTGTCACCGAAAGGTTTGGAATCTAACAGAAAAGTTCTGCTCAACCACATAATTGTATATTGTAAATATATGCTCAGAGATTAAATTTTATTCTGTTTAAGACATTTTAACTGATTTTTTTCTAAGGGATATGCTGAATTCATAATGGAAGAGAAAGATTATTCAATTAGATTGATTTTTGTGGAATAATAACTCAAAACTCCTTGAACCCCAGTCTTTGACAAAATTACATATCCGTGTGGAGGGGGGGAACCCTTCTAGGGAAGAAAAACTCAAACTGTAAATTATCAGGTTAATTCACAGTGTGGACGAAAGAAATAGCAAATACACAGTTTGATATTTGGTTTGCAAAGTGAGAAAAGAAAGCATATTAAATTCTATAGAATAAGCTTTTCTGATCCCAGAAATACTAAGAACTCGATAGGTTTTTTTGGCTCCAATGACTTGTAAATATCTAGAAGAGCCCAGATTTTGAAGCCCTGAGGACACTTGCTAAAACTCAGAAATTTGGCACTAGTCTTTGCACGCAATTTGGGTTTTCTTTCAGAGTTGATATCTTACCAAATACAGCCATCTGTGTTCCCTCTGGGAAAGGTTCAACTGTTCTATTGCCATTGACATGATGTTTGGCTAGAAAAAAAAAAAAAAGAGGGAGAGAAGGAAAGAAAGAAATACAAGTTAAGTGTAAAGTTCCACACACATACTAACACATGTCATTAAATGTGTCAGAGTCTATTTCTCATTTTTAGTTAAAAATGGCACCAAAGCTTACCCTTTTAAGAGAGTTTCAATTATTTTGTTTTTAATCTCAGTAACTGAAGAGCCTCGAGATGGTCTAGTTCAAGCGCATGGTTTTACAAATGAGGGTGCCAAGGCTTGAGCTTGTGCAGAGCCGTATGGCTGGTGGGGGCAGAGCCAGCCCAGCCCCAAAGCTCCTGACTCCTGGCCAGAGGGGCCCCACAGCACCAGGCCAGCCCCTGAAGAAGAAGGGAAACTTGGGGTTCCAGGGTGAACTGGGGAGGCTTCCTCTGAAGACTCCTGATGATCAGAATATTGACCCCATCAATGAAGTGAGCCACAAGGACAGCAGGGTAACACTGGGGCCAATTTTTCAAAAAACAGAATAGCAGAACACATCATTTCACTACAATTCAAGTACTATTTCCAGGAACCACAGACACTTGCCTTCTTAAATACCAGATGGATATTCCAGGGTTTCTTCCTACTCTTCATCCACCCTGGTTCCCTCCACCAACACCCTTCCCACCCTGGACATATTAAGGACTTGGAAATAAAAGGTGACCAGATTATGGTTTTCCAGCATTACCTTGTTCGCATAATCCCTCAAACTGCAGTCAGATAGAGCATAGCTGAGTATGATCCATCTAGGAGTACTTGAATAATATCCTTAGCAATTCTTGAATATAAGCATTTATGTTGAAAATACATAAGCATGGCTAAAAAACCTTGACGCTGCATCAGACAGTACATATATTTTGATTTCCTGGGTCCCATTCGATTTATGGAGCACTGGCAAAGGCCTCAGCACGACAGTCAGGCTGTCTGGGGGCTGGTGAGAGGATGACACAGCTCCTGCCCTCATGGAAAGTACAATTACCTTCAAGAGGTAAAAATGTCAAACTTTACCAGAAAGCTTACAATTATGTGCCAAGTCCTGGAATGGGGATGAAAGGTACTGCCAAGAGTTCACAGCAGAGGAAGAGCAAGCTGGGAAGTGAGAGCCTGGAGGAAGTGCTACCAGCACAGAGTCTTCAAGGAGAGGCAGGGTTTGGAAAGACAGAGAGTGAGGTAGCAACTTGAATGAGAGCCACAAGTCTGATGTGACCAAGGCATCATCCGGGGCCAGAATAGAGTCTAGCCTGGGCATAGCAGAGGCGATACGTTGAGAAGCAGTGGCCATGAAGGACAGATTGGTAGGCACGGACCAGGTCGTGGAAAGTCTTAAGAACCCCACCCAAACCCAGAGGAATCCCAGGCAGCCTCTCCAGCACACTGCAAGTCTTTTAGAATCTGAAGGCTTATGAGGCTCAGTCAAGTTTAGACACCCTCTTCAGGATACCATCAATTCAGAGGCTCTCACTGGTTCTTCAGTGATGTGGGCACTAACCTAGGAACAGAAAACCTGGAGGAAGGGAAGAGAACAGCCCAGGTCCCAGGTGGCCATAGGACCTTGTCAAGCACTCATTAATAGGGTTAGAACCATTGGTTGCTGAATCCAAAGAAACATCATGAGGCTTGACGTGGAGGTCACAGTTCTGTTCTACAGTCAGCACCCCACAACCCCTGCCTGTGGTTCTAAAAATGTTTGTCTTTACACATATCAAGAGTTGTAAATCCATTCAATCTTTGACCCACTAATCCCACTCAGAGAATTCAAACTAAGGAATAATGCAAGAGGGGAAAAAAAAAGGTGATACATATAACAGTATTTATTACTTATAATAATGAAATTTTAAAACCAATTGAATATCCAAAAGTATTAATGTTGCTTAGAAAATTATAATTCATGATTTATCAAAAGCATGTACTATTATACAACATATTTTAAATAGAGCATTTGAAAGATATATAAAAATGTGAAAAAATATTTGGGATAATGGTAAGTGAAACAATCCTATTACAACACCGGATGTAGATTATAATGACAACTAATTAAAATATGAATGCTTATAGGAAAAGAGAAATGTTTCTCTGGGAGAGAAACATACAAAAAGGAAAACAACTAGGGAGATTATGCAAGATATTTACCTTTATTAATTTCCTTTGGCATTGTTAGATTCTTATTTTCTAAATGAAAATATGTTTGTTCAGATTTTTCAGAATCAACAAAATTATGGATTAAGAAATTTTTTCCCACAGTACTTGATTTCCCAGGACAATCCATCAAGGCTTATTTATAGCCCAGCCGAAACACTACACATTTACCATGAAAAGTGTAGCCTATTTGACACCTCCTCTCAGACAGCTCAAAAGATGACCTTCCACTCCAAACATGGCCCTCTACCAGCATCCCCACCTCTGGGAACAGGACTGTTGTCCTATCCTTTCTAGGCATCCTTGCCCATTCTTGAGCCCTCACAACCCACACCTAATCTATCACCAAATCTAGCTAGTTTTACCTTCCAGACATCCAAATCCCTCCACTTCTTCCCTTCACCATCAAATCATTGTGGCCTCTATTGTGGCTTCTTTGCCTGGACTCCTATAAATGCCTCTAGGTCATCTATGTCCCCTCTCCAATTCACTCTTCCCAGTGCAGTCACAATTACCTTTCAAAAAGAAAGACAAACTCATTGTATGACACAAACTCCCCAATTTCCTCCCCCACCTTCTATGGCTTCCCACTGCTCTTAGGCTAAAGTCAAAACTCTAATGTGGCTTTCAAGGACCCATGTGGTCTGACCACCTCTGTCCCTCATTCCCTCTACTACCATTGCTTTCTTGGAACCAATGACCTTCTACAGTGCCCACCAGAGCTGCACCTTACACTTAGTCATTACCTGGACAAGCAGACTATAAGCACAGGGAGGGCAGGGCTTGTAGTTCCTTTGGGTCACCATTTTGATAATTCTAGCCCAAAGAGGGATAATGCATAGGTGTTCAATAAATAGCTGTTAAATTAATGACAGAAGACATAAACAGTACTAAAAAGTCTCTCTTCAGCCATTATGAAAGATATATTATTTGATACACTAAAGACATCTCTCTCTTTATATGTACATGTGTCCCTGACGCAAAACAATCACTGAAAATGGCCATTCAAAAGTAGTTTCCCCAGCCAGGTGGCCCAGAGACCAAGGAACTCCTCTCTGTTCCTCTCCATAAATGCCTGCCCCTCTTCCCGTCCAATTCACCTCTCGTCTGAGAAGGTGGCAATGCCAGAGGGGAAGGAAAGACCAGAAATGCTACCTGAACTGGAGAGGAAGGAGGAAGTTCACATGCACTCTTTCCTCAGTGCTAAGGTTCCCCTGGACCCTGTCTTATATTTTATTCTAGAGCCCGAGGCCCAAGGATAACAGGATCTATAAACTTGATTTTGCATTTTCTTCTGAACTGCAGCTGAGTCAGCTCCTGGACAGTAAAGACAGAGCATTAGCCAAGAAGAGATAGCACAGTGTCGGCTGCTAAGGACATGGGCCATAGAGCAAGACTGCCTTGACTTTGAACCTCAGCTCTCCCACCTCCTAGCTATAGGAATGTGGCTTAGTCATTTAACTTCTTTGTGCCTCAGTTTCTTCATTTGTACGAGTTTCTTCATTTGTACCTACCTTGTGGGCTGCTTTAAGAATTAAATTAGTTAATGCATGTAAAGCACTTAGAACAGTACCTGGGGCATAGCAAACACCTCTTAACTGCTAGACTAGAGTTATCCTCTGTGTGTGAACTTTATTTTTCACAACAAGATCTGAGTCAGGAATGACAAGTACATGACACATGATATACCTCTCCTCCACTTCCATGCTCATGGCAGACACCACTAATCAACCACAGCATACTTTCTTGGTTCCCTAATGGGACCACAAAATCTTTTCTCAACCTAGCACCCTACAGAGTCTCTTACTATTTAGATATACATGCATATGTGGCAAAACTGTTTTGTCATTCCTGGTCTAAGTGAATAAAACAGAAAGATGGACAAGAAAAGAAGCCATTTTCCTTCTCGTTTCTACATGATAAATTGCAATTTAAAAAAAAAAAAAAAGATCCTTTGAAAACCCCCAAAACTCTATATATAACTTTAGGGATAAAACAGGGGGAAATCTAAGTGCTCCTTTCCATTTCATGATGCAAGAACGGTGAGTTCTTAAAAACCAAGCGATGGCAGTTCTACTCCTAGAAACCAAGGCTTAGCTTCGGAGGGCACTTTCCTATTGAAACTCTGCTGAGGCAAGTATTTGGGAGCCAAAGAACCAGAGATCCTTTAAACACATTAGGTCGGTCATTAAGATTTGGGGGGGGAGGGGTGGGCTCATTTGGGAACCTAATGAGCATTTATAAATTTTTTTTTCAAAATTGGTGGCACATGTCACCCCAGAAACAATCAAACTGACTAAACAGAAAAGTCGTTCATTGATTGGATACTAACTATTGATTACCAGCAGAGCATGAAATGGAGACAGGAGAGGGTAACTGACAGGGACATCTGTTGCTCAGCCACAGCAGGGTGAATGCCTCCAATCTGGCTGGACGGGGAGCTATCCCTGCCCCCACTCCTCGGGGGCACGTTCCAAAGCCACATGCTCCAGGAGGACAACCTCTGCTGATGGCCATGACGTGTCCTCAGTCAAGGGTATATGAGGACAAGGAATAGATTTTCATTTATCTTAAAAGCCCAGTGCTTGTGGAGCAGCGAGGTTAATTAGTGCAAGATTGGGTCAAAGTCAACTATCAGAGAGATGTTGAAGGGGATTCGGGGGACATGTTTAAAAGCTTTAGAAGATGATACGGACACTGTTTTTTTTTTTCTTTTGTATTGTGAATATCTAATGCACTTCAAACTTTATGACTGTTTTCTTCCTTGAAAATAATGCAATGAAACTGTTCAATAATATAACTGCAACAATACAAATTCAGACATAAACCGACCAGTGATTAGCTCCATGTCCTGTGTTCAAACAGAGAAAGAGCTAAAACTCATATCTTCTGGGTGAGGGGAGAGAGGAGTGATGAGACAGGTAAATGGCAGGGAAATGAGGGACTGGAGGGTGGGCCCGCAAACTCTCACTATTCTCCTGTAGGGCCAATCTCCTCCAGTCTAGGTGACTATGCCAACACTACCAAATTCGAGACTCCAGGAACTGTGTTGTTGCTAACCTGGGAGTCTTGCTCAGCTACTAGACCCAGAACCATCCCAGGACTGGAACAGCCTTGTGTCAGACTAAAGCCTCAGAGCTACGGGTCAGTTAACAGTGCAAGCTCCTCCCAGTCACGCTTTTAACCCTGCAAAAACTCAACCCATAGTTCTCAAGTGTTATTATCAATTATTCATGCTGCTACAAACCTTACTGGTGGTGATTACCTTCAGTCTGGGGCTGGAGTAAAAGTACCTTTATTTCATTCATATGGCAAAAAAATCTGTCAAAAATCTGTCAAGCCCCAAAACAAAATATGGTCTCACATTCCCTCTCATTGTCTGTTTTTTCATGGCTCTTTTTTTTTTTTTAATTTATTTATTTGAGAGAGAAAGAGAGAGAGCACATGAAAGGGGGAGGGTCAGAGGGAGAAGCAGACTCCCTGCTGAGCAGGGAGCCCGATGTGGGACTCGATCCTGGGACTCCAGGATCATGACCTGAGCCGAAGGCAGTCGCTTAACCAACTAAGCCACCCAGGCGCCCCCATGGCTCTTTCTCCAGGCCGCAAATTCCTGGGGTCTCAAGGTACAAGTCAGACTGGAACTAAGCAGGGTTCATATTTGACCCCCAAGCCCTAGCTTTGGACCAGCCTCTCCTGTCTCCAGCAGAGGGGCCCTGGATCATACTGACCAAGCATTCTGGGCCCTGGTCCTGCCAAGATGCCCTCTATAGCATTTTCAGGATGATTTGATGACTGTGAGCATGGATTTGTAAAGAAAGAGGAGTCAGAGTCCTGAGGATGTACCTGTCACCCAGTCCCTGAAATATGGGACAGGTGCACTAGGAAAAGAGAGGTAATGATGCTTCTAGTCACCTATGCCCAGAGGTACTGTGGGTCTATATTGTTCCTATACACTGTGGTCCTTTACATAATTTGCTATAATTTTTGGCTGTGGTATTTTAAGGTGAAAGTCAACCTAGAGTGTGTTTTGCCCCCAGCAGTGTACTCTGAATGTGAGGAGGGAAAGACTGGGAAGTTACATGGCAGTGGGCAAGTTGCTGGGACACTGCTCAGCCTGAGGGCCACCCTCTGCTCTCCACCCAGCCTGCATCCAAAGAAGTCCGAGTCCTTCTTACTGACTGGTGAGGTGCGTGCTAGAGGCAGATGGAATTTGTGGCCAAGAGAGGCTAGCAAGGAGTCCCCGGTAAAGGCAATGGTGGAAATGAGACAAAAGTCCCCAACTGCTGTGGGCAAAGAGGGGGACTTTCCTCTCAAATCTCAAGGAGGAGGGTAAGGCCAGCCCTCACTGTCTTCCTCACGTGGTGACCAACACTATATATAAGTGGGAGCTGTCTTAAAAACAAAAGATAAGCTACACAAAAAGCAGAAGAAATCAGATGGAACAATTTAAGATTGTAGCTCTAAGAAAAAAATTCATGTATCATTCAGGATTTTACCCTCATGCCCTGACCGCTGTCCCTCCCATTAAATCCCATCCACCAGCACCCTTCGCCCTTCTCCCTTGGCTCCATGTGCAGCAAACCTAAGCTGCATGTTGATGATATGATACTTTATGTGGAAAACCGAAAAGACTCCACCCCAAAACTGCTAGAACTCA
Organism: Leptonychotes weddellii; assembly: GCF_054177405.1. Lineage (NCBI taxonomy): Eukaryota > Metazoa > Chordata > Mammalia > Carnivora > Phocidae > Leptonychotes > Leptonychotes weddellii. Next base: position 43,050,675 of record NC_138370.1, on the reverse strand, counting down.
TACAGGAATCCAGTAAAGTGGCAGGATATAAAATCAATGCACAGAAATCAGTGGCATTCCTATACACCAACAAGACAGAAGAAAGAGAAATTAAGAAGTCGATCCCATTTACAATTGCACCCAAAACCGTAAGATACCTGGGAATAAATCTAACCAAAGAGGCA
>NC_138370.1:42997801-43050011 GCF_054177405.1 Leptonychotes weddellii | reverse complement strand
GTTCCTGTGTTCCCCAAGGCCACAGGATTTCCCTGGAGAGTGAAGGAAAATGAACACAGAGGGACCCACAACTACAATGCGGGAGGCAAGCCAGGGGCCCCAGAAACCAACATCATGCACCCCAAGCAGGCTTCCACAATTTTGTACAAGACAGCCATCCTACTGCCAGAGAGAAAGAACAGGCATCACACATAAAAAAATTCTAAATATATAAAGAACAAATAAATACATGAGTAGATGCTCAACCACATGAGATACCATTTCTAATTCATGAAAGTGGCAAAATTTACAAATCAGTGGTAGTTCCAATGAAGGTGTAGGGACATGGACCTTCTCATACACTACTCATGGAAGTGAGAATTCAATACAATAGAATAGAACACAATGTATTTGGAAAGCAATCTGGCAATATGCATCAAGAGCATCAAAGGCTTTTAGATCCTTGACCTAGTAATTCCAAGTATAGGTACCTACCTTAAGAAATCAGAACTCAGCCAAAGGTTTCCAAAGATGCTTACAATAGAATAGTTTATAATAGTGAGAAACTATAAGCAACCTAAATGACCCAACAAAAGGGAGATAATGAAGTAGATTATTGCAAGGTCCTAAGGTAGAATATTGCAGAGTAGTTTTAAAAGGATGGTCATAAATAGGTTTTGGGTTTTTTTTATTTTTTATGGCATCAGGAACTAGGAATAAGATAGAGTTAAAAGGGAAAAAAGCAAGATACAAAAAAAAGGATCCTACTCAATTAAGAACAAAGGCACAGAAAAATGGCCAGAAGGAAACAGGGTACAAAGGTAAATGTGGCTGCCTCTGTATGCTGAACTGTGGCTGATTTTTCTTCCATCTTTATGCTTTTATTTACTTCCAGATTTTTCTTGAGCAAATATTTCTTTGATAATCAGTAAACTACAAAAAGTAGAAAAAAACTAAAAGGCAAACTTGACATAGAAGAAATCTAGATCCGGTCAGGTCTATTTTCAAGTTATAAAAATCTAAATGTTTTCTTTGGGTAGGTAGAGCAAGAAGAGAAAGCCTAAAAACTCTCTTAAATGAAAATAACCAATGAGCAAATTATTTCCTGATTAATCACTTAAGGCCTCATCAAAGGGCCCTTTCCTTTGTAGTTTTAAGTACCCTGAACTCTCTGGCTTGCTCCTTGAGACACTCCCCCCTAAGTGATGAGCACCGGAGCTGTCCTGGGCCTTTTAGACTAACCCAAATCAGCTGTATCATAGGCCTGGAAGATCTTCTCTGATGAGGGCCATCTCGGACATTGTTCCTCACTTGGGTAGGGCTCGTGAGCTAGTGAACCATAGGTAGGCATGTGAGGGAAGGGGGAATAAAGGTCAACAGAGGGACTTGGGGGCATATCTGACCCAGTGAGTCAAGGCACAGGGATCCACATTCTGCCCCAATAACATCACTGTTCAGAAAACAACTACTGAACACTCGTTATATGCTAGGCACTGGGTTTATTGTCGGCAACACAAAAATAGTAAGACAATGTCTGCCTTCTCTTCATCCTTCACAGACCACCAACCAGCCCACTTCTTAGGGCTGCTGATCAGGTTTACCTACACGAAGTTTCTGTAGTAGCAGCACTGCCTACAGCTCTTAACACATCCTGTTACCCCACTACTATCAGACTAGGGTGAGTTCCCACGCTACATGATCCCAGTAAAGCATTCCATCATTGTTCATTCCATTTTGATTTCTATAATGCTGTTATTAGTCACATTTAAGAACCACATCTAACTTAGGCATCTGTGATATCCATATAATATTAATTGATGGAAAATTTCCACCTGACTTTTATAAAAACCTCCCCACCCCCTCTTAACACACCCAATTCCTAATAACTACCAAAATCAGATAATCTTGAGAAGAGCATTTCCATTTAAAATAAGGTTAGCTTAAGGATTAAAATCTATACATCATCCTGATGAATGTGACATCTCTGTGAATATAAGTGTTGAAAGCCGTTGTACCGAACAATGTGTAAACCACGATAATTTTCTTTTCTTCTAAAGTACATGCTTCCTATTGATCCTAAAACACATTTTGGATTTGTAAGATGGATGTTAAAAACATAACTTTAAAGGGGCACACAGAAATCATGCTTTTTAGTATTATTTTAAAAACGTTGCCCTTCAAAGACTCAGAGGGGACCCTGGCTCCCCTCGCTTGCCTCGCTTTGGTCCCTCATAGATGAAGCAAAATTATCTACTATTTCCCCAGCATTTGTCAGTGTCAATTCTGCCACGTGAAAATAATCGATACTGTGCAGAGTATCTAAGTCCTGTGAATGTAATTAAGGCATGACACCACAGAGAGGTTTTCTCAACCCATGCTAGAGTGCTAGTATCACTTTGGAATCTAACTGGATGCCTCTAATTCCATTAAGTCGGCTTCTACAAATGGTTCTGTACACCACATGGAAATGCAGCAGCCACAGCATGCAGCAGGCCTTCTTTCTTCCTCCTTGTGAACATGTCAGCAGCCTTCAGCAGGAAGCGCATTGCCCCTCCATGGCATATAGCCTGCCTGGAGGTTGCATGAGGCACCGTCAGCTGTCAGTCAGCCAATGGGCAGGAACGGTCCAGTCCCTCCCCCTTCCCTCAGCCCCCACCCCCTCTGACAGTGATAAATGATAGGGCCCTCTGCTCGACTGAGCCTGACAGGCCCAGACCTCCCCTTGCAATCTGTTCCAGACCAACACCAACCTTTCCTCTCAACATTCCCCATCAGCACCACAAAAGCTCCTGCTACAGGGTAAAGTCAGATCTGTTTGCTGGCTTGCTGCTGTTCTTTCACGAAAAGGAATTATGACTTTATTTCTAAATGGAAGCTCCTAATCAAAAATGGAATATGTTGGTATGAACCTTACAAGAACCTTGTCTCAACTCTCTTCTCACATTAAAAATGAAGGAGATATAGCTAAATATGGGACTTTAAGAAGAAAGAGGAAGAGTCAGAGATAGAAACATAAATGTCAATTTAGCTTCCATTAAAATCAATAAGCTTTCCACTTATTAAATTATTATCTGTTGTTGGGGGTAAGGAGAAGGAGACAAAAGATTCTAAGGGGAATAAAATATTGATTAAAGAGACAGAACATTAACACTGCACATTAACGAGATTCATTAGAGATTAGCTTCTATAATACATCGTGCTCATGTACAAAGTCATTTCAGGATTGTTTGTACAAAGATTGGCACCAACTTTTGCATAAAATAATCTATGCAGTGGAATAATATGCACCCATTATAAAGAATGAGACAACTCTAGGGGCGCCTGGGTGGCTCAGTCATTAAGTGTCTGCCTTCGGCTCAGGTCATGATCTCAGGGTCCTCGGGCTCTCTGCTCAGCGGGAAGCCTGCTTCTCCCTCTCCCACTCCCCCTGCTTGTGTTCCCTCCCTCACTGTCTCTCTCTGTCAAATAAATAAATAAATAATCTTAAAAAAAAAAAGAATGAGACAACTCTATAAGTATAGACATGGATCTACAAGATACACAATTAATTGGGGGGGGAATCAACGAGCAGGATAATGTGTATAATGGACTACAATTTATTTTTTTCAACATTCTGTCTTTACTTTTTGAACTTTTGTCCATGTGATGTAATACATTTTCAAAAATAGAAATAAAAAAGTATTTTAAATGTGTCCAGTCTTTGCTACCCAGTGATTACCCCTGCAACCCAACGGCCTCTTCCAAGGGCAGAGGGCCACACTGAGACACAAGGTGGCCAGTGGCGGGCAAGCAGCCCCTGAGAGTGGATCAGCCTGATGCTTACATTTTATCTAGGCCCGGGACAAATGCCAAAGACCATCTCACCTGAATCTCAGCAGAACTGATGGCAACAAGCTTTAAAATTCTCAGTAGTTTACAGCATCCTAAAAGGCCTCAAGATAGAGATAACATTCCATTTCCTCCCTAAAATTGATCAGCATTCTCTAAAGCAATATGTTAGTTGTCCTCTTTTTAAGGGGGAAAGGATTTGAAGAGGATCAATCATTTCAAACTTTGAATGAAGTTTAAATATTATTTACTTAAAAATAAAAAGTGTTTCCAGATTTACCTATTTTTTTAAGAGGAGAGAAAGGGAAGGAGAAACTAAGGGAAGGAGGGAGGAAGGGAAGGAGAAAGACCTTTGCCTTTCTGGAATTTGACACATATTTTAATCATTTCTCTGTCCCTCTTGCCTCTCATCCTGTTTCTCCTTTCCTTGTAATTTTCCTCCACAATAGAAGATAAGAGTATTTTTAAATCTATTTTAGATTTACTGAATAGAGATTATGCTCACCATTCCTAATTTTAAAAGTGGTTGAAACATTTTATATTTCCCTCAAAAAAGATAAATGAAGTCTTTACTATGAAGTCTTCAACTGATTTTCAATAAGTCAGTGAAGTTTTTTTTAATCCAGCTCTTATTAGAGAAACAGCACATGTAACTCATCTACTCTGAAAATTTCACTTAAGGATCTGTCATTCTGAGAGAGCAGTCTTGGTCACATGGCTGATTAAGGGAAACTGGATGACCCAGTACATATTCATATTAAGAAACATGGCAGACACAATCTTCAACTGCAGTTCTACAGAAAGGCATTTTATGACTTTTTTAATACTTGCCTCCCATGAAAGAGTAATGCAAAACTGAACATCTTAACTCAGGGGAGTTAAGTGGAGATAGGGATGGCTCTTAAAACATGACTTTGCTCATCTGACTTAATAAAGGGATAGAGATTTAGAGGTGGCAATGCAAAGCCTAGTTATCTTCCTTAAATATATGCTCAAGCAGACCCTTGGATATTCAAGTGATGGGTTGATTTCTAGATGAATTCCCTAATGATTGACGGGAGCAATGCCGAATAAAATGAGAGCCGTGTCTGAAAATATCAAGTATGTGGGAGGCCAAGGCAAGCAGCCTTCCACTGGACCCACTCAGAGGCCCGAATGGCATTTCTCTCAGGTGGAAGGCCATCAGCTTCTATATAGATATGGGCTAAAGGGGGTGTATGAAGGCCAAAACCAATTCCTGTGTACTAAATCTGATCAAGTGTTTTTGGAAATACCTGATTAAGACTCTAGAATCCTACAAAAGGAGAAGATAACTATGGCCTGGCATAACTCAACTATAAAGGGACTTCAGTGCAGGCCCTGCAGGAAATCTGAATGAGAGTGAAATTATGTCTTGATAGGTCTGCCAGGCTCTTAACTGCTAAAAGTGAATTATAGTAATCTCTATTTTCTGTCACTTTATCTCCCCAAAATGCTGATAGCTCAAAATGTAAACTATGGTGGGAAAGGTAGCTGAGAGGACCTAGTGAAATACAAGCAAGTTTCCAACTTAAAAATGAGTCACATTTCAAAAGCGTGTTCATAAGATGGACAGCTGGGATATAGAATCCATTTTCTCATGAACATGCTGCTATAAATGGTGGTGAGCTAGCCCACAAGGGCCTACTCAGCCTATAATGAGTCTCAGAACTCTCTTAGGAGTCTAACCACCATTTATGGGATACTGCCTCAATGTGAAAATATACTCTACCTTCTACCCTACAAATATCAAGAACACTTTCATACTGGTCAAGTTGGTTACAGGCTACAAATAGGGAAAACATTCTCCTACTTTCCCAAGCTGCCCAACTACTAACTTAATCATAGAAGGAAATCTACACTTTGTGGAGATGGAAAGGACATTTTCTCCCAAGGAGAAGGAGACAAAAATCCCTTGTTGCACAAGAATCACCTTCAAATGCAAGGTACCTCTTAGATGCAGCAGTCTCATTTCAGATAAAAATGTAAAGCTGGGTAGTTTTTTTGTTTTGTTTTTTTGTTGTTTTTTTTTAAGATTTTTATTTATTTTAACAGAGATAGAGAGAGAGCACAAGTAGGCAGAGCGGCAGACAGAGGGAGAGGGAGAAGCAGGCTCTCCGCCGAGCAGGGAACCCGATGTGGGGCTCGAACCCAGGACCCTGGGATCATGACCTGAGCTGAAGGCACCTGCTTAACCGACTGAGCCACTCAGGTGCCCCAAAGCTGGGTAGTTTTCACTCAAGGCCTCCTGCAGGCTGGAATCAAAGTGTTGGCTCGGGCTGCAGTCTCATCTGAAGACTCAGCTGGGGCAGGACTGTTCTTAAGCTCATTTGTATGCAGGCCTCAGTGAGCTTGAGAGCAGATTGCCCCCATCTCCCACCCCTGCCCTGGTTGGGCCTTCAGAAGATGCAGCACAGCTGACATCTTGATTGCAACCTCATGAGAGACCCTGGTCCAGAGGCACCCAGCTAAGCCACACCCATATTCCTGACCCAAAGAGACTGTGAGATAATAAATGATTGTTCTTTTAAGCTGCTAAGTTTGGGGATAATTCATTATGTAGCAGTAGATAACTAATACACTAAACATGTTCTAATAAAGGAAAAATAATGTAATTTTTAGCAATTGACAACTAATAACATAAACCAGGAAATAAAACCAGCTTTCATAGAGCTGTTTTCTACAGAAAAAAAGATATTTCCAGTAGCTGCTTTACAAATTAACTCCTGGAAATGTGATCCATTTCTAAGTTGGAGACTATCTCTATGTAATTTATTTTCTCCACAACTTTATTCCCTAGTGTGCTGGGATTGCTAAAATAGGCATTCCTGAACTACTAAAGCCTAGGAATAGTGTATAAAATATCAGAGTAAGGCTTTTAGCACTTCTGAAATAATTCTGGCAATTTTTATTCATTTGCATTATCCAGAGGATTGTTAGTTGCTTTTCCTGCTGTTTTGTTTGGGGAAGTTATATCTCTGCCTCATAGGGCTTATGAAAACAATGAAGAAAAATGTTTTTCCAAAATTCCCAGGAAAGCTAAATTTAAATTCATGCCAAAGGCCCTAACTGCAATGGAGAAAATGCTCTGTATTTTGATGGGGTTTTGTTTGGTTGGTTGAGTTTGGGCGCTTTTTTCTTTAACTACATGGAAGTAAGAAGAAGGCTAGATTATTTCGATTCACAGTGGTACCTATAAGAAATACAGTTTTTCCCTTTTTCTGTGGGAATAAAAATCAAATCTAAAAATCAAAATTGTTGCTGATATTAAACTAGGTTTTTTACTAGCCTGGATACTTCATCCATAGCAGCTTAAGATCACAGTACCTCTATTCTAAGCAGAAAAATAGTAAGATCCTATTATATCCTGTGCTTACTGTGCCTCAAGAAATTCTAAACAACTCTGCCAACAACCATGAGACACTGGAAGAGTCAAGCTGGAATTGATCATTTCAGTGGTGTAGGAAAACATATTCCTGGCTCATTATTTGCTGAATATCAGTTCTTGCAGAAATATCACTCTTCACACTCTGGTCTTCCCTGCCTTCACTTTAGTTAAATCCCAGGTTAAAACACATGGGGAGGAGTGTGAGTGAGGAAAGAAGGAAAAGTACCAGTTAAATATATAGCAATGTCTCCTATAAAATCCATAGATCACCAAAGTCTCAACCCAAATAGTTCCTGTGCAGAAGTCTGGATCCAATCAGGAGATAGAAACCATATAGTAGGTTAAACAGGGGAAGTCTAACATAAAGAATATTAACTATGATTAAAAAGCAACTACACGATCTAAGGAAATGCTCTATGGTACGCTAGGGCTGAGGTTACCCAAGGAAGGACAGACTTGCACAGATTCAAACTTCACTGGAGAAGTTGCAGTTAAACCATTGGGTAGCAGAGAAGTTCATTGGTTTGGCCAGACCAGAGCTGGAGATGCTAAGCAAGCAAAAGGCCACTTTCCAGAATGCAGGCAATCAGAAACCAATGGCATGAGTATGCAGTGAAGGTCCAGACATCCCAAGAGGCCTTTAGAGTGTCTGCAGCGACTCTAAGAGCACATGGACAGTGCAGGAGCTCCGGTTTCCTTGTCAAGAGAAATGCAGGAAACTTACAACCAGGCCAAGGCTGTTAAGACACACAGGGACTCAAGTTCTGGGCCAGTGGCTGTGACAGGCTCTGCCAGAGGTCCTCACACCCACACAATCAATGCTGGCCCATACCAAAAATGGCAGGAGAGACTCTTCCTCTCACAAAGTCTCCACAGTGCCTTCTACTGAGAAAGCTTAACACCATGCTCACATTAAAAGAAAAATACTAAAGAAATTCCTGTGTTTATCACAGAGCATATGCAGAATAATGTATTCAGAGTTGAGAGGCGATAAGTCAATAACATACTTTGTAAGACACAAACTACAAAAATTGATAAAAGAAATAGAAAAATCTGAATAGAAAATCTGAAGTAGAACACTCTGGGCTCATTCCCTGGGAAATGCTAGATACATTAAATTTTGAAGGAATCCATAAATTCCTTCAAAAAATAAAGGAGGAGAGAATTTTTCCCAGCTCATTTTATGAGACCAGCATTACCATGATAACAAAACCAGACAAAGACAAAAGAAAACTATAGATAAATCCTCCTTATGAACACAAAAATCCTTTAATAAATATTAAATACAGGAATATATTTTAAAGGTATAATAATGATAGTCAAGTGGGGTTAATCCATGGAATTAAAAATTGTTTCAACATTCAAAAAATGTAATCAGTGTAATTTATCATACTAACTGACTAAAAAAGAAGAAAATATATGATCAGCTCAACAGCTGCTAAAAAAACATTTGACAGAATTTAGCACCAATTCATGATTTTTTTTAAATTCTCAGTAAACTACAAAGAGAATTTGATAATGAATATCTACCAAAATCCTAGAGCTAGCATATAAAAAGGAAAGACAAGGAAAAATTACCTTTATATGTAAATGACATTATTGTGAAAATAAAAAATCCTAAGGAATTTATCAAGAAGTTATTTGTATCAATAAGCTCATCAAGATCACAGACTTACTAGGTCAATATACAAAAATAAGCTATATTTCTATATAGTTGCAACAAATAAAAGGAAATTGAAAAAATATTTAAGTTATTTGTAATAACATCAAATAACATGAAATACTTAGGGAGATTTTTTAAAAATATGTATAAAACCTGTAGCCTGAAAACATTAGTGAGAAAATTTTAAAATATCTAAATAAACAGAGAGATATATACCATGTTCATATATTAGAAGACTTAAGATGTCAATTCTCCCCCAAATAAATCTAGAGTTTAAAATAATGCAGATAAAAACCCCAAGAAGTTGATTCTAAAATTTACATAGAAAATCAAAAGACTTAAAATAGCCAAAACGAGATCTGTACACTGGAAATTTTAAGACATTGATGAAAGAAATCTAAAAGACACAAATAAAAAGATATTCCATGCTTATGGAGTAGAAAAATTAATATTATTATGTTCATATAACCCAAAGAAATCTACAGATTCAATGCAATCCCTATCAAAACTCCAAAGGCATTTTCACAGAAGTGGAATAAACAATCCTAAAATTTGTATGGAACCACAAAAGACCCCCAGATAGCCAAAGCAATCTTGAGAAAGAAGAACAAAGCCAGAAGCATCATACTTCCTGATTTCAAATTATATTACAAAGCTACAGCAATCAAAACAGTATGGTATTGACATAAAAACAAGTGCACAGAAAAATGGAACAGAATAGAGAGCCTAGAAATCAACCCACACAGATGCCTGGGTGGCTCAGTCAGTTAAGGGTCTGACTCTTGATTTTGGCTCATGTCATGATCTCAGAGTCATGAGATCGAGCACCACATCAGGCTCCATGCTCAGCTTAAGATTCTCTCTCTACCTCTCCCTCTGCCCCTCTCCCATCTCCACTCTCACTCTCTCTCTCTCTCAAAAAGGGAGGGGAGGAGGAGAGGGAGGGAAGGAGGAAAGAAGGAAAGAAGGAAGGAAGGAACCCACACAAAGATGGACAAATAATTTACAATAAAGGAGTCCTTAAAGGTTAAAGGATAGTCTCTTCAATAAATAGTGCTGGAAAAACTGGACAGCCACATGCAAGAGAATAAAACTAGACCCCTACCTACCTACACCATACACAAAAATTAACTAAAAATGGATTAAAAACTTGAATGTAAGACCTCAGAGCATAAAATTCCTAGAAGAATACACAAGTGGTAAGTTCCCTGACATTAGTCTTGGAGTTGACTTTTTGGATCTGACTCTAAAAGCAAAGGCAATAAAAGCAAAAATAAAGAAGTGCGACTACATCAGACTAAAAAACTTCCATACAGCAAAGGAAACCATCAACAAAATGAAAAGGCAATGGAAGAAAATATTTGCAAACCATATGTATCTGATAAGAGTTTAATATCCAAAATATATAAAGAACTCATGCAACTTAATAGCAAAAAACAGTCTGATTTAAAAATGGGCAGAGGATCTGAACATTTTTCCAAAGAAGACATACATATTGCCAATAGGTCATGAAAAAGTGCTCAACATCACTAATCATCAGGAAAATGCAAATCAAAACCACAATGAACAAGAAACAAGTATTGGAGAGGATGTGAAGAAAAAGGAACCTTCATGCACTACTTGTGGGAATGCAAACTGGTGCAGTCACTCTTGAAAATAGTATGGAGGTTTGTCAAAAAATTAAAAATAGAACTACCTTATGATCCAGTAATCGCACTGCAGGATATTCATCCAAAGAATATGAAAACACTAATTCAAAAGGACATATGTACCCCTATATTTATAGCAGCACTATTTACAATAGCCAAATTATGGAAGCAGCCCAAGTGCCCATCAATTAATGAATGGATAGAGAAGATATGGTATCTATATATAGTGGAATATTATTCAGCCATAAAAAATGAAATCTTGCTATTTGCACCAACATGGATGGAGCTAGACAGTATAATGCTAAGTGAAATAAATCATTCAGAGAAAGGCAAATACAATATGATTTCACTCATATGTGGAATTTAGGAAACAAAACAAAAAACAAAGGAAAAAAGAGAGACAAACCAAGAAACAGACTCTTAACTATAGAGAACAAACTGACGGCTACCAGAAGGGAGGTGGGTAGGGGGATGGGGGAAATAAGAGATTGTAGAGTACACCTATCATGATGAGCACTGAGTAATGTATAGAATTGTCGAATCACTAGACACCTGAAACTAATATAATGCTGTATGTTAACCATACTGGAATTAAAATTAAAAACTAAAAAAAAAAAACCAATGAGATACCACCTTGCACCTGTTAGAATGACTGTCATCAAAAAGACAAGAGATAACAAGTGTTGATAAGGATGTGGAGAAAAAAGAACCCTTGAACATTGCTGATGGAAACAAATTGATACAACCACTATGGAAAACAGTATGGAGGGTCTTCAAAAAATTAAAAATAGAGCTCCCACATAATCCAACAATTCCACTTCCTGGGGACATATCCAAAAGAAGTGAAAGCACTATCTCAAAGAGATATCTGCACCCCCATATTCATTGTAGTATCATTTACAATAGCTAAGATGTGGCAACAATGTATCCATTGTGGATAAATAGATAAAGAAGATAGAGTATGTATATACAGTGGAATATTATTCAGCCATATATAAAAAAGAAGGAAATCCTGCCATTTGTGATACTGATGGAACTTGAGGGCATTATGCTAAGTGAAATAAGTCAGACAGAGAAAGGCAAATACTGTATGATCTCATATATGGAACCTAAAAAAAACCAAACTCATACAAAACAAAAAACAGATTGGTGGTTGCCAGAGGTAGGCGGTAAGGAGTTAGGGAAACAGGTGAAGGTGGCCAAAAGGTACAAACTTCCAGTTATAAGGTAAGTAACTTCTAGGGATGTAATGTATAGCATGGTAACTACAGTTTATAATACCGTATTGTATATTTGAATGTTGCTAAGAGAGTAAATCTTAAAAGTTCTCAATCCAAGGGAAAAAACTGTAACCATGTAAGGGTCATGGATGCTAACTAAACTTATTGTGGTCATCATTTCATAATACATACATACATCAAATCATTGTATTGTATACCTTAAACTAGGACAATATTATAAGTTAATTATATCTCAACAAAAATGGAAAAAGTTAATAAAATAGCCAAAACAATTTTGAAACCCAAGCTGAAGGACTTCACTTCTACTGCCTAATTTCAAGATTTACTATAAAGCTATAATAATCAAGACAGTGTGGGGTTGGCATAAGGAGAGTCCTATAAATAAGTGGAACAGGATAGAGAGTGTAGTTGCATTTTGACAAAGGTGCTGAGGTAATTCAATCAGAAAAGGATAGTCTTCAACAAATGGTGCTGGAACAACTTGACAACTATATAAGACAAAGTAAACCTCAACCCTTACGTTGCACCTTACATAACATTTAGCTTGAAATGGATTGTAGATGTAAATGCAGGAGTGCTCACAACCTGAATATGGCTCTCCCGTGTTTTTGACATCCACTTGAAATGTACCACTACAGACACCAACTGGAAGCTAAACACTTTCAGGGCGCCTGGATGGCTCAGTCATTAAGCATCTGCCTTCAGCTCAGGTCATGATCCCAGGGTCCTGGGATCGAGCCCCGCATTGGGCTCCCTGCTCAGCGGGAAGCCTGCTTCTCCTTCTCCCACTCCCCCTGCTTGCGTTCCCTCTCTCGCTGTGTCCCTCTCTGTCAAATAAATAAATAAAATCTTTAAAAAAAAAAAAAAGAAACTAAACACTTTCCCAAAATCTACCTCTGCTTTTATTGATGGTTTCATAGCCTCAGAAAACCTGAACAATCCTTATGAGGGCAAGTGACTATGAAGGGGAGACTTAGGGGAGTTTCTTTGTAGTGATGGAACATTGTGTATGCTGACTGTGGTGAGTTACACAAATCTTAACATATGATAAAATTTCTTAGAACTAAATACCCCAAAAAGTACATGCAGTAATGTGAAATCCAAATAAGGTCTGTGTTTGAGTTAATCACGTTATGCCAATGTGAGTTTTCTGGTTCGGACAATGTACTGTGATTACATAAGATTTTATCATTGCAGGAAGCTAGTTGGCAGGGCGCACTGGAACTCTGCACTATTTTTGCAACTTTCCATGAGTCTTATACTATTTTAAATAAAGTAAGTATTTTGTAAATCTTATGAGAAATCCTAAACATAACAATATTCCCTAATTGTCTGAAAAGAGAAATTAGAAATACTCAAAGCTCATAAGGCAAACTGAAAAGATTATCCTTCCCAGAACATAATTTTCAAAGTTCCAGAGTACTAACCCACTCATTTAAATTAAATTCCATGTGGGGCGCCTGGGTGGCTCAGTTGGTGAAGCGTCTGACTCTTGATTTAGGCTCAGGTCATGATCTCAGGGTTGTGGGATCGAGCCCCGAGTCGGGCTCTACACTCAGAAGGGAATCTGCTTGGGATTCTCTCTCTCCCTCTCCCTCTGCCCCTTCCCCTCCACGTGTGCGTGCGCGCTCTCTCTCTCTCTCAAATATTAAATAAATCATTTTTTAAATTAGCTAATTAATTAATTATATTCCATGTGTCTGTAGTCTACATGTATAATCATTTCAAAGGTTTGTATAATGATGGTTCTATTTCTTTAGTACCATAGAACTATTTCAGAATTGCCTCTGAACGGAAAGAGCCAGAGAATAAGCTCCATGCTGGCAGACAACATGAGTTGTATCTAATACCCTTGAAGAACCTCATCAGCTTAATTTAAAAATAATAGCAAGCAATTACTACTTGCTAGTAATACTTAGTATAATCAAAACACTTTAGGAACAAACACAGAAGAAGAAGTTGTGTCTTGGTATTATAATGGATAGCCTACCTAATTTTTGAGTTCTCAGATTACCATGCCCTAGTTTGTACAGAAATCTACTAAACAGATGTTCCTTTGGGCTGTGAAAGGGTCTTTCAGAGGGGTGGGCATATAAGCCAGACATCTACCTACTATCCTAGGTGCAACAATTCATGCTTCCTAACACACAACACAGGGTGGCAGGGTGGTGGGGCGTGGGGGTTACTAGTGAGAATCAAGTTCTCCTTTACGTCTCTACTTCCTTCCCTGTGCTTCTTTCCAAATTCCACAAACAGGCATAACATTTTACAAGTGCTTTTTCTCTAGGATGTACCCATGAGTTGACAAACAGTAAACCTTTCAAGACACTCCAGAGATCACTGGCCAAACTGCAGAAAATGCAAGGTCACTGTGGGTCAGCTAGAGACCAAATGTGGAGAGGGCTCAACTGTGCGCTCTTTATGGCCAAAAGAAGATAGCTTGCAGCTAATGGTCCCCTTCGCTCGAGCTCTCACGTTAAAGAAGTATTCCAAAGCACTCCTCTGTAGTATACTGGCAGTCACCCGTGTCTTTAAAATCTGGTTGAGATGAAAAAATACAGCTAGAGCTGAAATTCAATGTAAGTCCCTACTGAAAGAAACACTTCATGAAATTGTTCAGAAACAAAAGCAACTCCTCTGCCAGCACTAAAAAGCATGAATTTACAAGATCAACAATCAGAATGGCTGATGACAGCTCACACAAAAAGATCTAAGCGTGGTATTTTTACAAAACCAAAGCAAGACCTTTTTCTCTATACAGAGCTCAAAGAGAAATGACATATAGGATTTAAATCTAACATTTTCACTGAAGAGACAATAGGAACACAGCAGGACTGACCTTATTTTACACAGAGGCAGCTATCCCCCTGGCGTCACCTCTGTAGCAAAAGGCTTAAATTGTCAGTGCTTCCAAGAGAACCAACACACTGACAATTTTACCAGAAGTAAATGATTACTACCCAATTAGCTCTAGAGCAGGGGTTGGCAAACTACAGCCTACTAGCCAAAGCCTGCCACTTCTTTTTTAGAACCCTGGAGCTGAACATGGTTTTTATATATTTTTTTAATGGTCGGAAAACAATCAGAAGAAGAAAAATATTTCGTGACACATCCAAATTATATGAAATTCACAATTCAGTGTCATTAAATAAAGTTTTATTGGAGCACAGCCACACTCATTCCTTTATTTATTGTCAATGGCTGCTTTCACCAGACAAAGGCAGAGTTGAGTAGTTGTGACAGACACTGTATGGCTTGCAGAGCCTATAATACTTACCATCTGAACTTTATTAGGAAAATTTTCCAACCCCTGGCCTAGAACAAAGCTCTGAGAGTCAGGGCATAAGGGGATCAGAATGTAAGGTCATGGGGAAGCCGCCTCTGCAGTAAGGACATAGATATAGACAGGAAAGGGATACACAATGAAAGGCTGGGGCACAGAAGCCAAACAGGGCTACCTCTGCCACAGTGTCAGGGCCAGTACAGGAAGACCTGATGAGGGAGAGGGGCACCAGTAAGATCCTAGTACAGTACAATGGGGAAGGAGCTATGGCTGGAGGGCTCCACTCCCCACCACCAGAACTGCACCTTTGAGCAAGTCACGTAACCTCTCTGAGCCTCAATGTCCTCATCTGAAAAAAAAAAAAAAAAAAAGGAATGGAAATAATATCTATCTGAGAGAGCTGCTGGAGAATTGGGAGGGGGTGATCCCCACCACAGTACTTGGTCTACATGTTAGGGTTGAGCCTCCAAAGATGATAGGTTTCCACAGGTGGAAAACCGGGGAAGAAAGGAAGCCATCTGACATGGAGAGAACACAGGACTCAAAGGTCTAGAGGATCAAGTGAATGGTTAGTTTAGGTCACCATTAAGGATTCAGTGAAAGGTGTCAAAGTAGCTGAAGCAGAAAAGGCAATCAGAGGCCAGATCTTGAAGATCAAAAAGTACCATGTATAACTCTCTCCTCCACTTTCCCTTTGGTTATTTATCTCCCTTCACTGTTTGCATCCCTCTTCCCAATGACTCCCAAAGATACTCTTGAGTCTTCCTTGGCTCATCAGAGGCACCAAGGGTTAATCTGTGCCCACAGCTCTATTCATTCCCCCAATGGCATCCTTAGAGCATCTATTCTGAGGTAGAAACAGGCTTTTCTCTTTCACCCACCCATTCATCATCAGATCATTTGACCTATTTGCCCCCCACGCGTAGGTGAAGTCTTTGGGGGAAACCCTAGATCCACAGCTGGTAGCATCTTCCAGCTGCTGAGTGAGAACTAAATGAGATTCCTGGGACTTTGAGTAATTTATAATGAATTCTAATGACTGCCAGGCCCCAGTCATGATGCATATTGATGAACTGCCCCTTGCAGCCAGCTGTCCCTCAATCACCAATTGTCCACAGGGGGATTCCTATTCACTAAGGGCAGAGCCAATCTCCAGAGATGAGAGAGCAGCAGGGGTTGTGCAAGAGAACGGCAGCCCTTTAGCCTTCAGATTGAGGATTTCATGGTAAATGTTGGGAATATTTACAAAGACCAAAAGGCACAATCAAAGAATAGTTAAGAACCAGTTCTCAGCCCAGCAATAAAAATCATAAGGCTACATATGCAAACTATTTATTCTCATGTTTTATTCAACATCATTTACTGCCTTTCCTTTCACTCACCCTTGCTTTCTCTTCTTTCACAGGCTGTGTAGTAAAATCGGGCTATTTTCTGTTCAATTTGAGCACTGGATCTGGAGAGGGAAGACTGAGGTAGGACTCTTGACTGCGTACAATTATGAGTTGTATGACCTACAGGTGTGTGTCCTTTGACTCCTAACTTTTTGTCACCTAACTTCTCTGAGTCTAGATCTCTTCATCCATCAAATCTGGGTCATGCCTGCTCTACCTGCCTGCCAAGGTATTTAAGTGGATCAGGTGAAAATGTATGAGAAGATGAACAGGGTAAGTTTAAAGCATCAGACAAATCTAAGGGATAAAGGAGTCTTCATCTTTCAAGATTTCTTGCCAGTTTCTAAAACAGCTGGTCAAGGAAGTATTAAAAAACAACAACAACAATGTAAGCCAGAACAGAATCCAATGGAATCCAAGTCAATTAATCCCAGGATGGAAAGAGAAGAGGGTTTTTCACTGAATATAACATGGTAGACAAGCCTTCTACATCTACAAGGAGCACAGTTATTAACATGCACCATTCCCAGGGACAAGGGATGAATCTTTCCACTTCAATGGGAAGAGGCTGGAGTCGATAAATCTCTAAGGGAGATGGGGAACCTTAGAGGTTGGGAATTATGTCAGAGGCTGACAATGTTGGAGAGCAGTGAGGGAACTCAAACCCCACCAACACCACCACCAACCTCCAACATCAACAACAAAACAACCACAATACCACCAATTCCAATAGTGCCAGCCTCAGCTTTGCCTCCTCTAGAGTCACACCTTCCTCCCCTCCATGTAGCAGAAAGGACACAAGGCCTCTATATCAAGGCCAAAGCTTCCACTGAAGAATACAGAAAAATAAGTCTGGGGACAAGTATTCTTCTCATGGATTGGCCTGCCTCCTACTCTGCTCATCAGTGTTGAATCTGAATTTCTATATTTTAAGCCATTTCTTCCTTGACTGCCACTGCTCCAAACTTTTGGTCTGCCAATGCCTGAGGCTTCAATAGACTCCTAAGGTCTGCTCTGGCTTCTTCACTGTAGGATCGTTTACCAATAGATCTCAGGTGGCATCACAGCCATTTTCTCAACCTCCCACTTCCTGACCCATTATTCACATTTAGCCCTATAAGTACCAGGGGATGTGCTGCAGGTCTGTCTTGTTAGTCCTCACACAGTTCCAGTCCTGAGCATCAATAATCTGTCTCTATCACCTCCTACATCCTAGTGTGATAACAGTCTAAAATGATAGGCCAGGACAAAAAGGGCCAACAAAGGGCCAAGTCCAGAGAACCAAGCAGGTCTCAAGAGCTAAGAGTAAATACAGAGTTAAGACTTAAGATAAACTATAGTACTGAGGCTTTTGAACATGGTGATCCATAGCATTAGATAAGACTATAAAAGAAATGTTAGAAACAAGTGAGATGGCTGATTGCTTCATGGAGTGTGGTTGTTTTAAAGACATGCTGTAATTGCACTACTAGGTATTTACCCCAAAGATACAGATGTAGTGAAAAGAAGGGGCACATGCACCCCAAGGTTCATAGCAGCAATGTCCACAATAGCCAAACTGTGGAAGGAGCTGAGATGCCCTTCAACAGATGAATGGATAAAGAAGATGTGGTCCATATACACAATGGAATATTACTCAGCTATCAGAAAGGATGAATACCCATCATTTGCATTGACATGGATGGAACTGGAGGGGATTATGCTAAGTGAAGTAAGTCAAGCAAAGAAAGTCAATTATCATATGGTTTCACTCATATGTGGAACATAAGCAATAGCACAGAGGACCATAGGGGAAGGGAGGGAAATCCGAAGGGGAAGAAATCAGAGATGGAGATGAACCATGAGAGACTATGACCCCGGGAAACAAATTGAGGGTTTCAGAGGGGAGGGGCAATAGGGTGATGGGTATTAAGGAGAGCATATGTTGTGATGAGCACTGGGTGTTATACGTAACTGACGAATCACTGAACACTACATCAAAAACTAATGTACTATACAGTGGCTAACTGAACATAATAAAAAAAATAAAAAATAAAGACATGCTGTAAACTATATTATATGCTTTAAAGACATATTAATGTAAAGGGAAGAAAAAGCATAGAAAACACAGAATTTAAGCTGGATAAGCTTAGGCACAGCATCTATACTTTGGATCCCACAGAAAGCCCAAAACGGGCCATTTAAATACTATTCAGATCCAGGTCTGGGATCACCACATAGTGGCAGAGAATTTTATTTTATTTTTTTTTTTTTTTAAGATTTTATTTATTTATTTGACAGAGAGAGACACAGCGAGAGAGGGAACACAAGCGGCGGGAGTGGGAGAGGGAGAAGCAGGCTTCCCGCCGAGCAGGGAGCCCGATGCGGGGCTCGATCCCAGGACCCCAGGATCATGACCTGAGCCGAAGGCAGACGCTTAACGACTGAGCCACCCAGGCGCCCCGTGGCAGAGAATTTTAAAGTGTACAGAAGAAGAGGTGCCTGGGTGGCTCAGTCAGTTGAGTGTCTGACTCTTGATTTCAGCTCAGGTCATGATCTCAGGGTCATTGGATCAAGCCCCACGTCAGGCTCGATGCCCAGCATGGAGCCTGCTTGGGATTCTCTCTCCCTCTCCCTTTGCCCCACCCCCACCCCACTCACACATGCGTGTTCACTCTCTTTCGCTCTCTAAAAAAAAAAAGAAAATGTACAGAAGAAGAAAACTACTTGAAACTGCCACTGCAAACTTAAAAACCACAATCTGCCAGCTTGGGGCAGGCTAAATATAACCATCTTACAGTACACTGGGTTGAAAACCAGAAGTCCCAACTCTACCTCAGAGGAGCAATGGCCTTGAATAAATCATATCACCTCTTTGAATTTCAGGTTCCTCATCTATAAAAAACGAAAGGGTCAAGGGTGATCACTAAGGTCTTTCCTGCTCTGACAGTCTATGAGTGAACTCTTGATATAGAGCTATGGTAGGCGGTCTCCAAGATGGCCCCCAAATATCCTCACCTCTTGTTCTTCATGGCTTTGTGCAATCCCTTCTTCTTGAGTAACTTACTTCTAACTAATAGAATATGGACAGGCCAATGTGGCAAAGAACCAAGGGCAGCCTCTAGGCAACCAGTGAGTCCCTCAGCCCAACAACCCTGGAGGAACTAAATTCTACCAACTACCATATAAGTGAGTTTGGAGGCAGATCCCTCCCCAGTTGAGCCTTCAGAGAAGACTTCAATCTTGGCCAACACCTTAAGTGCAGCCTCGTGAGCAATCCTAAAGCAAAAGATAAAGCAAAGTTTTGTCTAGAATCCTGACTCACAGAAACTGTAATGACAGATGTGTGTTGTTTTAAGCCACTCAGTTTGCAAATAATTTATTACAAAACAATAGGTAACTAATACACACAGCTTTGTTTGTACCCATGGTCTTGAAAGGCTGCATCTCTGCCTCTCACTTAAGATATTCTTATAGCACCCTATACATCAAATAAAGGATCACCTGGATTTGGGGTCAGGAACCAGGAAACCTGACTTGGCTGCTGCAGCTTAATCAAAAAACCAGGCAAGTCATGGTAGCCCCTCAATCACCTCCCTATCCACTCGCCAACTTTCCAGAGAGGAAAACTGGAGTGGAAAGACAGCAAGGAAGACATCATAGATCAAGAGATCAAGTTCAGAAAGTCAGCTAAGGGAAAGGGATATGATAGGTCCATATTCAGGAACCTATCCTGGTTCCTGACCCCAAATCCAGGTGATCCTTTATTTGATGTATAGGGTGCTATAAGAATATCTTAAGTGAGAGGCAGAGATGCAGCCTTTCAAGGCCATGGATACAAACAAAGCTGTGTGTATTAGTTACCTATTGTTTTGTAATAAATTATTCGCAAACTGAGTGGCTTAAAACAACACACCTACCTACCATAGCTCTATATCAAGAGGGGGTAGTGTTAAGAAAATAGCTGTAAAGCTATAGATGAGGTCATGTGCCAAGATAATTCTATCTCCTCTCCCCACCCCAACTTTATATTTCACCTATATATCCATATTTTAAGGAGAAGAGAAAATATTTTCTTACCTTAATCTCCCTCCATCCACCCCTTTACCCAAAATGTACACAAATTACATTGTCAGGCCAAGGCACAGGAGGCATGGAGGAAAGGCCATTCACATGCAGGAGCATGAACACAGGATAGAAGTAAGGTCTCCAGGGCACTAATGCTCTTTTGACACTACCTGTACCTGACATCAGAAGTCCCACTGGCTTAACCTTCCAAATATATCTGGAGTATGACCAGCATTTCTTCAATGCATTCAACTGAAGGAATCTACAAAACAATTTCAAAATTCAAATTCTCTCATCAGTTCCATCACTACCCAACTAGTTCATCTAATTTCCTCCTCTAGTAAAACATCTACCAATTCCACTACTACTCTCTCTGTGGGCCCCCCTCCACCCTGAGTTGTTTATTATGGACTGAACTACTTGAAGCCTTAATCCCCAACATGATGGCATTGGGAGGTAGAGCCTTTGGGAGGTAATTAGGTTTAGATGAGGTCATAAGGATGGGGCCCCCATGATGAGATTAGTGTCCTTATAAGAAGAGTCCAGAGCTGGCTCTCTGTCTTCCACGTAAGGACAAAACGGGAAGGCAACCATCTATAAGCCAAGAAGAGACACCCCCCACCAAGAACCAAATCTACCTGCACCTGATCTTGGACTTCCCAGACTCCAGAACTGTGAAAAATAAATGTCTATTGTTTAGGCTACCCAGTCTATGGTATTTTGTTATAAAAGCCCAAACTGACAAAGACAGTAATTGTCTTAAATGTAAATACAATCTTGATATCACTTATATGCAGAATCCAAAAAAGTTGAGCTTGTAAAAACACAAGGTAGAATAGTGGTTACCAGAGGTTGGGGGAAAAGGGAAATTAGGGAGATGTTGTTTAAGGATACAGATAGGCAACTAGTAAATAAATAACTCCTGGAGATCTAATGCACAGTATAGAGATTATAGTTAACAAAATGGTATTATAAACTGCTAAGAAACTAAATTCTAATTGTTCTCACCACAAAAACAATGATAATTATGTGAAATGATAGAAGTGTTAGCTAACAAGCTACTGTGTTGATCATATTGTAATATATAAATGTATCAAATCAACAGTTGTACATTTTAAACTCATATAATATTGTATGTCAACTATATCACAGCTTTAAAAAAAAGTAAATACAATCATATCTTCCCCAGTTTCAGTTTCTGGAGGCTGTCCATCACATCCAGGATACATTCCGAAGTCTTGGCCTGGGCCTGAAGAACCCCCTGGAATCTGTCCCTGACAGCCTCATCTCCTCTCCCTTTGCTTATTGTTCCCCAGCCATACTGCACACTGTCTTTTGAACATGTCAAGACTGTCACCCCCACAAGGTCTTTCCAGGAATATTCTTCCTGCAGATATTTGTTTGACTTACTCTCTTATCCCATTCAGGTTTCTACTCAAACACAACCTCTACAGAGAGGCCTTCCCTGGCCAGCCTTCCTACAACAGCATCCCCTCTGCTCCCTACTCATACCTTCTGCTTTATTTTACTTTATAACATTTAGCACTATATGAAATCATATATTTGTTCACTGTTATGTTCTATTCCCTCCTCCCAATGGAGTGTAAGTTTATTGTGGGTGTAGATACTACACATCTTGTTCTCACTTATCACTCACCAGCACAGGGACAGGGCCTACTATTCAATAAATATTTACTGGATTAACTGTGGGTTTGATAGGGAAGTCCAGAGAGGAAAACTGGAGTGGAAAGACAGCAAGGAAGACATCATAGGCAAGAGATCAAGTTCAGGAAGTCAGCTAAGGGAAAGGGATATGATAGGTTCAAAATTACAGCAATATTTGGATATAGTAAAGAAGCAGGCAGAGCATATCAGCACAGCTCTTGATCCACTATCTTCTGACAACATTTGCTTTCCATTTCTTCAATGCATTCAACTGAAGGAATCTACAAAACAATTTCAGACAGTGTCTGATACTAAACAAATAAATAGTATACAACTTAAGGGGCTCACACTTCTGCATACAAAAACCTTTACTTGGGAGGAGGGGCCAAGAACTCAGCCAGCATGGCAGCCGGCATGGCCAGGTGTGAGCCCTGTGCTAATGGCTTTACCATCAGAACCTCATTAAATGTCACCTCAATCCACAAAGTCAGCATCATCTCCATTTCACGAAGGACAAAACTAGCTCAAACAGGATTTAGAACCAGGACTTGAACTCAGGCACGTTTAACTCCAAAGACAGCATTCCTAACTAATATGCCCCATCAGCTGGGTGGTGGATTCAGTCCTGGACTAGAAACCAGGAATGTCAACACAGATGAAAGCAAGACAAGAGCATGCCAGAACCAGGCAGCAAGCATCCATTCAACAAAAATATACGTGCCATTTCAAGACAAAAGTAATGCAAAACAAAAACCTTCTTTCTTTTTTTTTAATTTTATTTTATTATGTTATGTTAGTCACCATACCTTACATCATTACTTTTTGATGTAGTGTTCCATGATTCATTATTTGCGTATAACACGTGCCCTCCTTAATACCCATCACCAGTCTAACCCATCCCTCCACCCCCCTCCCCTCTAGAACCCTCAGTTTGTTTCTCAGAGTCCATAGTTTCTCATGGAAAAACCTTCTTTCTTTTCAGAAGGACTGAAATGCCCAGATGCAGCATGCACTATAATTATAAATGATAGACTGTTAGAGCTGAAAGTAACCACAGAGATCACTCAGTCCCACCTCTTTACCGGAAAGATGAAGGGGCCAACTCCCAGAGTCCTACAGTTAGAGCAATTGAACCCCTTGTCTTCTGTCCTTGGTACCTATCCAGTGTACAGATCCAAAAAATTGCAGCTCCTACAAGAAACTTGACTGATTCAAAACTTGAAAATTGTCCTATCTATTTAAAAATAGATGATAAGGGGTGTCTGGGTGGCTCAGTCAGTTAGACATCCAACTCTTGATCTCAGCTCAGGTCATGATCTCAGGGTCATGAGTTCAAGCCCTGCACTGGGCTCCATGCTGGGCATGCAGCCTACTTAAAAAAAAAAAAAAAAAAATGATGATTCTGTCTTATCATCACATTACTATACAGGCAAAAATAATAATTTTATAAAAATAAAAATACTATAGAGGTAAAAAGAGTAATGCAAATATTAATACTTTTTTCAATGATTAAGAGCACTGAGCTGTGGGGCAGCCCTGACAAAGGATGGGGCACGGACTTACCACAGTGATCAAAGTTAACCAGATACCACCAAGGGGAAGCTTGTGATGAAGAGGGTGTTTTAACTCTCTCCCTAATGCCCCTGAATCCGCGGGCCATCCAGAAACTTGCAACCAGGTCTAAGTACTGAGTCATGTCCCTCTCGTAAAAAACAGAAAACAACCAGAATTGCCATGAAACAAAAGCCTGATTGAGGGAATCTCTTCATCGAGGAGCAGGTCTGAGCGAGCCATCGGTCCGGATACTGGTGCCCTCTGTCGGTCCCAAGTCACAGACAACAACAACCATCTCTCCTGCTTCTTTTTCTAGTAAAACAACTCACAGCATCTCAACTTTGTTCCAATCCTTGATAAAATCAAGAAGAGCTTCCAATCCTTCCACTACATAGCCTCCCTATCTACCTGGGTTATTTGGAATTTCAACTGATGAAATAAAACCAGAGTGAGGTGGCCATCATTTGTCACTGCTATCTGTGCAAAGTGAATATATGCCTTTTCCCACTTTTCTTAGACAAAATATGTCTTTTCACAGCTTTATCGCTGTATGTCTAACTCTGTGGTAGTTTCTGTGATAGAAAATTAGCAATATTAAAAAAAAAAAAAAGAAAGAAAATTAGCAATATTACAGTTAACAGGTTTTTTTAAATTACATTCCTGCTTGGAATGTATTGTTTTTGAACGGCTAAGATTCATTTTGTTTTTGCTGTCAGAGTGTGTTAAACTAAGTGAAATCTATCAGGAAGTATATGCACCCGAGTCTTCCGATTTTCACACTCTTAGCTCAAGGACAATGCAGACATTTAAAATATCACGGATAATTAGCCAGCATCTTTACAAATAAGATTGCTTGCTCTGATAGAATCACAAAGTTTGCCAGTCTCGGGAATAGATGTACTCATTAGGAGGTGATCAGATGTAAAATATTTGTTTATGTTTCTGGAATAAAAGAAGTGGGTGACATGGTGGAAAGGACGCAGGCCTTTCCAGGTGAGGGGACCCAGATTCTGGACCTAATTCTAAGTGATTCTGGAGAAGTCACGTTGCCTCTTTATTTCTGTTTTCTCTACTGGGAACCCAGAAGACTCCCTCCAGTTCTCAAAAATCTCAGTCTACCTCAGCTATAGATAGACTTATCCACACATGGAGAAAAGATACTATGTGGGTTATTTTCAACTTAGCATCCAAGGTCTCCATAGCTTTTCTCCTTTCCAAGACTGGTTTTAAGAAATCTCAAGGCTGTTCATAAACTACTGCTAGAAGAAGTTCACCAATTTGAAAAAAACATCAACAAATACAAGATATAAGCTGAGAACTTTCTTACCAAAAATGATCTTAAATTTCCCTAATGGTGCACATTATGTTGCCAAAACATGCACCAAATAACTATAAGCAACTTTTAAGTCAATGCTGATATACCACATAAAACCATTATTTCTATAGCCATTAGGGTAAGTACTAAAATGTGCCCATTTGCTCCCAAAGTAAGGGTTGCTAAAAATACACTTGTAAAGTACTATGCACCAATCAAGCTCACTGAACTCAAAGAAATTTATCAACAAGAAGTATAAAAGCTCAGGAATAAATTTTTTTAAAAAGCAATATATAAGTGAATACAGTATAAGCACCTCGAGTTCAGAGAATCATATATTTTATCCACCACTATATCCATCAGAGTACCTTGCCAGGTACTGTGATATCGGGTCTACTGAGTTGTTTAAGTACATAATAATTTAGAGTCAAAGGATCCAAACCAATCCCTCACCAATGAATCAGCATCAACTTGTCTGTCTATGAATGCTGTAAAGTTTTCAAAACCAGAAGAGGTACATACTTGGTGCATTTCACTAGTACCAAGTTCTTGAGTGCCGTGATAACACCACTCAGGACATCTACCATTTACAAAGACAGGTGAAACTCACTGAACCAAAGAGAAGAGCAGCACATAATAAACTGGACAAATCTGCACAACCATTTCTCACCCTGAGGTCTCTACTGGGAAACAAGAGCTCCATCATGACCCTGCTTCATTTATGAAATATGGTGAGGTTATAGCCCCCATTCATAAGTCTCTAGACAAGACTCTAAGAGAGGAAGCTAAATTATTTAGGACCATTTCCCAGTCAAGAAAAAGGATACAGGTTAGTGGAAATAATTTGAAAACACAGCTGTTGGGCTGGTCACGGGCCCTGTTGCAACATAACTTCTAAATGTGATGGCAGGAGCCCTGGGTAGGGATTAGATTCTGCCTCCAGTCCCTGCTGCAGCATTAATGATGTATGACCTCAGGTAAATATTTAACTTCACTAATCTGTTCGTCAGCTCTACAAAATGAAGAGGATGGGCTATGATTCCTGAGCACCTTTTCACAGAGGTTCCTGAAGTCAGATTTCTTCTATGTTTATTCTTCACATAAAAAGGAGAAAGAAGAAATCAGTATTTGTGGAGAAGCTGAAGTCTTCCACAGCTCAAACAAGAGATGGGATGATGATACACAAGTATGAGCCTTAGGTTCTGGGGCCCAGCTTCCCAACTGAGACAAAGAAACTCCCCACATGGGTACATTCACTAGATCTGGGCCTTAAGTCTCTGGAAAGGCTTCCAGGCACCACTCAGGGGCCTCCACGGCCCATTCCTCTCCATCCTGACTGTCCTGGGTCCTTGTGAACTGAGGCCCCATTCTTCCTGGTATCATCCCACCCCGGGGGCAACCACTCAGGCAGGACTGCTTCTCCGAGGAGACTTGATTTGAGATGAACAAATGCTTCTGATTTTAGAAAGGACAGATTTGAGAACTTTTCCACAGGCAGACTTCTTCTGAAACTTCAGTTCTCATCCTGAATTTTAAAACCATAATGTGACATTTTAACATATGGCAAAGAGAGATGAATTTGAGATCGTTTCAAACTGCTTAAAAGATCTGCCTTAAACACAGATTTCCATTATTACAGATCTAATAAGTCCTATTCTCATCTGAGCTATCAGCAACAGAATAAGTAATTACCATTCAACTTGGGCCATTCCAGTCCATTAGACCAATACTGATGACTCAGGCAAAGCTACACATGAAGAACAAAATGCTGATAAAAGATAAAATGGAATGGAAGGAAATGCTGCCACCTTATCCATTCTGCTACATCAGTTGTAAGGAAGGAATCAAATACAAATAAACTTGATCGAATGGTAAGTCCAGAAGTAAATATTAAAAATGTAAAACAGAGTTATTATCTACCTAGATAAAAAGGAAAGCAAAATGTCTCCTTCAATACATCATAGGTTTGAAGGACCTTCAATCATCACTTACAATGCTACCTAAGTACTACAAGGACTGGATCTAAGTGGTGCCAAACATCTTCAATGTGAAAAGCAGAAACAAGTTAGTCAAATATTCATTCAATAAATCTTTGCCAATAAATCGGGCTCCATGCTAGGTGCTGAGGATACAAATGTAAATGAGACACTATCCCTACCAGCAAGGAGTTTTAGGACAATTAGGCACATAAATAAGTATACCAACTATTATAACACAGTGTGATGCATGTTTGATAGAACTATGCACAGAGTAGAACTGGACCCGATCAGGGTATTACTATAACATCTAACCCAAAGAAGATGAAGTCATGGAAAGATTCTAGAAGGAACGCCTGCCAGAAATGAGCCCTGAAAAGAAGGGTCACTAAGCCAGGTGAACAAAGGGGCTGCCAATATTCCAGGCAGAGGATGCAGCAGGGACACAACGATGAGACAGAGCATGAAGGGGGCGGGGTCACCATTACCTATGGCTGGGCAAGAAGCATGAGGCTGGGTTGGAAAAGGGTGGGGAGTCTAGAAGACCTACGATTCTGGAGAGGCAGATACCAGATCATGGAACGTTTTAAATACCACAATAAAGAGTTTAGATTGTATCCTATTAACATTTGGTTTTTAAGCAACATAGTGAAATTAGTAGAAACATCTACTAATTTGAGTGGGAAGACATGAGATTGACAACAAGGACTGCCTAGTATCTGCAGTAATATGGAAGGGGTGTGAGGAGGGAAAGGGGAAGAGAGATTCAAGACAGTCATTTTAACCATACCCAGACTCAAGGTATTTTCCATCCAGACTTCCCACCCAAAGTTTTAAGCTCATTAGACTGAAATTTTTCCTTAATCCAGAATCTCAGTCATCAATTAACCAACATTTGTTGAGCCAATTTCACGTTCTTGGCATCTGAGGGAATACAAGAATAATGATCCCTGTAATCTGGTAACAGTGTATGTTTAAGTTGGGGGAGTAAGACTGATACACTTGAAACAGAAAACACTGAACATATATGATTACATGTTAAATTGTGTGGTAGAAACGATCAAAGGAAAAACGGGAATGATTGATACAGGCTGGGAAGCTTTCCATGAGGCAGTGAGGTGTGAGCATCATGGCATCTCATGAGGGCTGGGGGGGAGAAGGACCTGCTCCTAGAGTGTTGGAGGCATGCTGGATTGGCTTGAGGGTAGAAAGGTAAATGTAGAAAAGTGGTAGGGAAAAGTGCTCAATAAGGTAAAGAAGACCAAGTCTCACAGATGGTGAAAGCTGTGTTGAAGTGCATGGAGGCTGACAGGGTGGATCACAGACCAGGTGAGTCAGAGATCAGATATTTAGGAATAAATAATACTCGGAATTGGTGGTGATGGCACGGGCCAAGGGGGAGAGCCAGATGCAAGATCACCAAGGCAGTGGAGGGAGGGGAAACGCTGGAGATACCTGAAACCCACCAGGCTGGGGTGTTACCCTACTGACAAAGACAAGAAAACAGAAGAAAATGCTCTTTAAGGACAAGAGGATGGTGAGTTTGCTTTTTGACCATAAGCCACAGAAATTCAGAACTGGAAGAGATCTTAGAGGTCACTTAATTGGACTCATCCAACCAGATGTCAGTATACCACACACTGAGCCCGACATGACAATGGGGCAGCCCGTGGAAATGTCCAACAAGCAATAAAAAAAAAATGGGATCAGGAGCAAATGAAAGGTCAAGAAGGCAGACATAGATTTGGGAGTCTGTCACCACAGAAGTCATCATGGAAGCTAGGAGCATGGATGAGCTCCCAGAGAGGAGAGAGAAGGATGCAGGACTCCAGGCTGGGGTCTGAACTCAAGAAAGGAAGCAAGAGGGGAGGTGAGCCCATGAGGTATCTGGAAAAGAAGCCATCAGTGGAGGCAGGAGGGAAACCCAGATAACGTCCTAAGATCCAGGAAGAGCTATGGGAAAAAAACAGGTGCATGATGCCAAACATAAACGGCTTGCCACTGGTCAATCTGGGTCCCTCCATCCTGAGTCCACTCCTGGTCATCCTTCTCTCACCTGCCTGCCCTGTGCACTACTTGGGACTACTTAGCCCACTTTCTCTTTTCTAGCTGCCACATAAGCTCTTCCATCAGTGTTCCCTCACACCTTCTTCCCCTTTTACAGGGTTGGGTACAAGCCGCCTCCTTCTACCTCTCCACCCCTTCACTGATATATCCATTCACAAGTACCCACATCCCTTTTTGTAATGCACAGAGAGCTAAGGACTGCTCCCACCCCCTTCCCCGCCAAAACCTTTCCCCGATAACCATGTGGCAGGGAGTCCTCCATCTTAGCTCTTGTTCTGGAAATGTGCCCAGGCTAATCCTCTGTGGTATGAATGTGGAGCCCAGGGGATCAAACCCACAGCGCCCTCGGATGGCTAAGCCAATTCCCCCGTTTTCTGTGCAGTCCAGGTGTGCTGCTTTATGCGGTAGACCAAAGCTGCCTCCTGTGAGTTAAATGTAAATGGAGTCATTTGCAAATGCAAATGCCTAAGATGGGACAGACCAGGAACACAGATGACTGCAGGCAAAACTAAAAGAGTGACAAGAAAACAGTGACAAAGAAGGGGCTGCAGATTGAGTTAATCAAGGCGGGATTTGGATGACAACATCTTGGAAAAGTTGAGCCTGGCGGCGAGCCCAGGAAAGAGACAAGCGGAAAGACTGCTGGGCGTGGAGCCCAAGGAGAGCTCAGTCTGAGGTGTCAGGGAGACGCCTGGAGAGCAGTTGGAGCCTCAATTTGTGGGCAGTGCCGGCAAAGGGGAGCCGAGGGGGCTGATTCTTTCAAATGCAGGGCTGGAGAGAGAGAGAGCACTTGGCCCAGTGTTGGAAGCAAGGTGACCCCAACTCCTGAGACACAAGCCCTCTTTTTCACTGGACCAAGTTAAACCATGATGGTAGGCCATTTTGACTTCTCTCAGATTCCTCACCAGAGTGATTTGCTGATTTCCAAAGAACGGGCTGTGACGCTGCTGATACCATTTTTACTCTCACATGGCAGAGAACAAAGACTACAAAGAGTCAAGCACAGAGAACCTTCAGCTCACGGGGGCCCTGGTACTTAACAGAAAAGCTCAAAACCACATATATGAACCAAAGGTACTAAGATTTTAAATAAAGCAGTTTGTATCGGGGAAGACTTTGAACAGAAAAGGGGCCCCATAAGGGACAGTGCTGTGAGAAAAAAGGAACTCTCCCTCCATGCTCCTCTATTTGCATAAGTAGTGCGCTCTTTTAAAAGGCCTTTCTACATGCTTTCTTTCTGCCTGGAATGTTCTTCTTCCCTTTCCTCTCGCCTTCACCTTCTATACTCTTTAGAGACCCAACTCAAAATGTCAGCTTTCTTTCCTCCCATTTTTGTTGTGTTAATTTCCACTTGGTATTATATTTGTAATTAGCTGTTCAGTCTGTCCCCTTCTGACACATAACCTCAAGACGCCTTTCTTCCTCTTTGTTACACAGCAACTGTGCCTGGCACATGATAAGGGCTCGATATGTATGGCCCGTTAATAAGCAAAAGATTCTACTTAAGGAGAAGGTGAGCTGCAGGTATGGAGTCTCTGGCTGCTTGATTACTTGGCCTCCGAGTAGAACATGACTCTACTCCTTCAAGGCTCCTTGGTTCCCCCTCTCTGGTGAGTCAGTTCTTCCTATCCCAAGTGACACTTTGGTTCTAACTTCTCTCTTAGAAGTTCATCCTAATGTCGATTCCCAATACCAAGTTGGGCTATTTCTTTTGCCTCCTTGACCTGAGTTCCTGTTCCTCCTCTATTTCAGGTCAAAGATAATGTTCCATCAACTGGTTCTTTAATTGGCACATCCTCTAACCTCTGCCTCTCAGTTAATAGTCTGCCATTTGGCCAGTGTTCCAAGCTAGAAGCCTGTGTCCTCTTTGTCTTTTCCCTCTTTCCCCACCCCGTCCCCTCAACTGACCGCAACTGGACTTTTCTGCTTAGGCTTCAGAGTCAACCTTGGAAATAAGTCTAGCAGCCGTGACCTTCCAACCAGCTTCACTTCTTGCCTATTCTGTCCCTCCAACCTCAACCAACACTTCCTGGGTTCTCCTAAAATGTCATTCCTTCACTCTTCTGAAACCCATGAGCTCCCCTAGTAGCCCAGCATCATCTCCCATGCAGGGTGACCATCACTCCAGCCACCTCTCCTCCCCAGATCCCACTACCTTTGTCCCTGTCACCTCCTTTTCAGACACTGGTATGGAAGACGTATGTCCACAGCTCTGCGACACTTCCATCCCTCTGACCCCACCCACCTAGTCCAGGAAGACATCTAGGAGGGAGTTTGCTAGTTTTATTATTATTATTATTGTTACTATTACTACTGCTATTATCAGTATCACTGATATGGGCTGTTACCTATATATGCCATGTCCCATAACCTAAATTCTTCTGATTCCATTGCCTACTTCAGACTTCAGATACTGTGTTATCTTTTCTAATAAGAAACACACGAACACCTTATAGCATTATAAAAGAAATGCTTTGGTAAATCTAAACAACAGATATAATACTCAAGTAGTTGTTAATAGAACTATAATGCTATTATAGTGATTGATACTTTGCACAAATTCCACTACCAGCTAAACAAATTGCAAAGACATTTTAAAGATAATTTTAAAAGTGTTTTTCACATGGTTGAGTTGATGATTTAGCTTTTTCCAGTAATATAATCTTTATTTAATTAACTGGGTGATTCCATATCAGTAGTTTGTGGCTGCTGCCAGTGCTATCAAATGTGCTGCAATTTAGTCACCGGGGGAAGAACAACGCTGACAAATTAAAAAGTATATTTCTTCTTATAGTTTTGCTCATTAATAACAGTTATTTGATGTCTTATCAACAAAGATATAAGGCCCTTGTTTTCTCTCACAGAAATTAGAGGGTGAAAAGTTGATAAGAATTCTTGTTACAAATACAAGGAGACATAAAGAGCTATTCATTTTCATAAAGTCCTATTTTCAAAAAGCAAGGTTTAAATTGGAATAACCCTCACCAAATGCTAACTCTGATACCTTTGTTCAGGGCTGAGGAGCAGAGGGGGAAAAGAACAAGGACACACTAGGGCGGGGGCACTGGCCCACAGGAGAGAAAGGTCAAATATTCTAAAACAAATTAAAGCTGACTTCCATATAATAGCAGCTTTTTCTAACCAGACTACATCTGGCCCAGCCTTTCTCTCTCTCTACCCTTGAGCAGAATGTTAAAGATACAGAGGAAAAAGTCAGTTAGGAAGCTGCTGCCTTCTCAACAATATGCCTAAAGTGAATGGCAGAAAACCTAGCTAGAAGCTCTCTAGCAAACAGCCAGCATCATTCTCAATGATAAACGACTGAATACTTGCCCCTAAGATCAAGAACCAGGTGAGGCTTTCCACTCTATTCCATCTACCATTCCTGTTCAACATCATGCTGGAGGTCCTCGCCAGCCCAATAAGGTAAGAAAAGGAAATAAAATGCATTTAGATTGGCAAGGAATAAATCAAACCATCATTATTCATAGAAGACAGGTGGAACCACCCAGAAAATACCAAGGAATGGGTAAAAAAAAATTACTAGAAATAATAAGTGAATTTAACAGGTCTCAGGATACAAGGGCAATATACAAAAATCAAGTCAATTTTTATGCACTAACAATGAACAGATAAAAACTGAAATGTCTTTTTAAGATCTCACTTATAATAGCATCAAACAAAATGAAATCATTAGAAATAAACATGTGCAAGATTGGTCTTTTCATTTTCTCAATGTCTTTTGAAGAACACTTTTTAAATTTTTTTTACAAAGTCCACAACTTACTTAGCAGGTTCTTTTTTTTCTTTTATGATTTGGGGGGTTTTGTGTCCTATCTAAGAATTATTTTTCTAACTTAAGGTCACAAAGATTTTTCCAATGTTTTCTTCAGGAAATCTGATGGTTTTATGTCTTATAGTTAGGTTTCTGATCCATTTTGAGTTAATTTCATATGGAGTGAAAGTAAGTAGTTCTGAAATAAGCAAACACTGATAAACTAACATGGCAAGAACATAGGAGACTGAGAAATGGACAAAACTCAGAGGATACACACAGAGCTAACTAACCCTTTATGCTAACTTCCCTCTGTTGAGGCAAAGAGTCGTGCTTTATTTACGTAATAATGCAGGCTGATGAATACGCTAAGGTTTCACCAGTTTTCCTATTGTATGAAGCCTTCAGTTAGACAGTTAGACTGATAAAGAAGTAAGGGAACACAGTAGTCCCTAAGCATAGATACAGACTCAGGATTCCACCACTGTCTTTGCTACATCATCACTTTGAAGCCCTAGCAGGTAGTCACAGCTGATGTCTCAATTTGAGTATCTGGGTCAGAAAGCTATCTCCTGTCCCTGTGAGAGAAGGTTATGAGAAGAAGCACACAAATGCCAAAGTCCTTATAACATGCCCTTTATTAGGGTTCCCTATAATCCTGCCCATACCACATGGTGATTAATCATCAATAATTTGTATGTCTTTTGATCATGAATATCTACACATGCCTTGAAGTCAATTAGCGTTACCAGTGACTAGAAACAATTAATCAGGTATACTGACACGTACTTAGCATATTCAAGATGTCACGCTTTTCCACATTTATGATTTATTAAAGCAAAGCCTGGGTTATCACTCTGTGGGTATGTGAGAAAAAGTATTCCTGCGTGGGTAGGAGGTTGAACTGAGTGAGGTGAGCCTTGAAAACACACTGTTTTCAAACATCAGCAAGTTGCTTCCCTTCTCTAGGCCTCATTTTCCTGGGTTATAAAGGGAACTAAAAGTACTTTATCGCATAGGGTTTCTTCTCTAGGGTTAAGTGGAACTGTTTAGCTATTCAATCGGTGCCGGATCTCTCCTCCCTACCTCTCAACAATTCATACTGCAGAATTCTTTTCAAAACTGTTTTTGCGTGAAGCTGCAATATTCTGCATGAAAGTGGAAGGAGAAACTGCGTATGCTTGAGTCCCACTGGGTGACATCCGAGCTGGCCTGGGATGATGTTACCCTAGTGATGTGGATGGACCAGAATAATGCAGAAATCTATGTATGTTAATGATATTTGCCAGAAGGGAAGTCAACACATAAAATCACACAAATATGTTAATAATAAGAATGTTAATATATTAAGTTAATAATGTTAATAATAAAAGTTATATAATGTTAATAATGTTAATAATAAAATGAATGTTAATGTTAATAATAAAACTGAATATGTTAATAATAAATAAGTTATTAATAATGTTAATAATAATAAAAGTTAATAACAGTTAATAAAAGTAGTAGTAATAGTAAAGGCAATAAACACATAAGTGCCTGACATTGTTTTTAGTGTTTTCTGTGTATTAACACACTTGACCCTCACAACAATCCTATGAGATAGGTACTTCTATTATCCCCATCTCACAGATAAAAAAACTAAGACACCGGGTGCATAAGCGTCTTGCCCAATGTCATAAAGCTAGTAACAAGGGTTCCAGAATCCCTACTGTCTCCCAAAAGATCAGAAAAGAAAGGAACTGTCTTCGAGTCAAGGAGTGTCAATGCCAAGTCCTAAAAGAGTTTTTCCATTCCTGGCCACCCACACATTCCTGGCCTGCTCCACATGCCTGGTTTTCCTAAACAACATTGGAGTATACGAGGGACCTTCTAGTCTATCGGCAATATTCTTTTCCCTGGGAGAGGGGTGGTTACACAGATATCTGTAATTATTCATTAAGTTCCATGTACTCTTTTGTTTGCATATCTCAGCATAAGAGAAAGAGGAGCGGCATCCCTGCAAGGACCCAACTATGCAGGCTTTTCACATGGGGAAGTTTCCACATTCAGCCTGTCCCTGATGCACACCTAGGACACAGCACAAAGGTTGGGAGGTAGACAAGCAGAAGATGCCACGCGTGTCTCCTCTGTCTGCTCTGCATACTTTGAATTTGCATGCTAGAATTACTACAGCAAACGCTCAGCTAATCTCCTGGCTGGCATGATCGTTATTATCATGCAGCGCACACATGCATATTCATCCAGATTTAAAGGGAAGAAATAAGCCTGCCTCATGGCACTGCTGATAAACAACCCCCCAAAAATCTTTCTCCCTATACTCTAAATGAAACACATTCTGAAGCCTTGTCATACTTAAAAGTGATTTGCCCATAAGTCTTTTATATGTTAATAACACTGTACGTTGAATATTTCATTCCCAAGATCATTATTTGATTGGTTTCCACATGATGTTCACCACAATGGAAATGGACACAGCGATATCGGGTGCCTTTGGACACCAATCTCCATGTTAAAGCTCACGTCGCTGGCATCCAAACACGCTGAACACAGCTGCAGCGGGAGCCCCGGCTGTGTTTGCCAAGTCCGCTTATTTCCAGACAAAACATTTTAATTCCTTGTGCGGGAGAGGGGGGCTTAAGGGCAAGGGCAATGTTGGAAGAAGACAGAGAGGAGAGGAGGAGGAGAAAGGGGAGAATGGAAAAGGTATAATGACTCGGAGTTAAGGTATTTGGCCCTACTGATTTTCTGCAGCTATCATAAGACTAACTCCTCCACATAACCCTGTCCTCTTCACACAGGTGAGGCGCCTGCAACCAGGATGTCTCAACCCTAGGAAGACACTAGATTGATGCAGGTCCCTCCTCCAGAGGGCCTGATTTAACTAGGGCAGTCTGGGGGTGCAGAGTTGGGCAAGGAGACTGGGTGCAACCTGGAGCCCGTCCCAGAGGAGGTAACATGCACCTAGCATTGTGGTTTGGAGGTAAGTCCAGGGTTCTGCAGACAACGGAGAGCCAGGCAGGCCACACAGCCGGCAGTCAGGGCTGCTCACAGACCCCAGGAAATGGGCTGAACCCATCGTATCACTTAGTGAGGGCAAGGCTGACACAGCAAAAATAGCATCCAGCTCTGAAAGTATGAGCACGTGAGTAACTGAGCTGGGACGATACAAGATGACAGAAGATAAAACGTAGATCCCCAGGTCAGATAATGCGAAGTTTAAGACTCAGACCAGGTCACTTGTCAGATCACACTCCGACACAAAAACACACATGCACATATATAAATGTTCACAAATATACACACAAATACAAGTACACATACACATACGCACAAACACATATACCCAAGCGCGCACACACATACCATTATGCCAACTGTACATTTCAACCTTTGACAGTTTCATTAATTAATAACATTCCAAGTTCACTCTCCCCTGCAACACAGGTAACCAGACCCTCCAAAACTTCTAAAAAGGCCTACCCCCCTCCCCCATGCCAATTCTCTGCCTTAGTTCTTTTGAGTATAGACAAAATCATGTCTGCTCCCTCTGATTTTACCAGCCGCAGATTTATTCATTTGAGGGTCTATCCTGTGCCAGGCATTATCTCTGGCAAATTCATGTGCCTTAGGCAAAGCAGCACAGGGTTTTATGTGCAAAGATTCCAGAATCACATGGCATGGTTCAAATACCAGTACCTAATGGACCAGCCCTGTAATCTAAGGCAAGTTACTTAGTACCCCTGTGTTTTAGTTTCCTCGTCTATAAAAGAGAGATGATAGTGATACCTGCTCACAGAGTTGTTTTAGGAATTAAATAATTTCATATATTTTTTAAAAATTAAAATGGGCTTTGGCATAAAGTAAGCACTCAGTAAATGCTAGCAATTATTTAATCCTTTTGCAATTCCATAAGGGACTCCTCAATGCCTCCACTTTACAGATACATAAACTGAGGTTCAGGTTCCAATGACAATGTCCTCATATGTACTCTCTCACTTACAAGACTGTGTGTCCTGATTTGGGGATTAGAAAGTAGACTCAGCCTACAGAAACGTACAAAGCTTTGTAAGGTATCACTAGGAAACCAAAGCCACCTGTATGCAGACTGCCCCTCATTTCCTGGCAAATAATCCACGGGTGAATTCACAGCTAGCCTATCCTCCTCTCTCCACCTTTGTCTTACCCCCTTGCCTGTCTTCAGTCTGGTTTTGCCAGGAAGCCGTTTGAAATCCATGGTCTAAAACCTTGTTTGAATGCAGTTGAAAGGTTCTGTTCTGGTGTAAACTTGGGTTTTTTCCATTGGAAACCAAACTGTTGCTTTTTTTTAAATGAGTGTTTAAGCCAGAGAAGGTATGTTACTGGAAAGAGGGGTGCTAGTTCTCAATAAGTTTAATGCAAAACAAATGCATTATGTACTATAACATTATTAACTCTAATTAGAAGCCAGCAGCTCAAGAAGTAGAAGGGAAAAAAAGGCCAGTTGCATTCTTCTAAGAGCTGCATTTCTCCACCTAGGCTGCACATTAGAATTACCTGGGATGCTTTTTAAACATATTTACACCTATACCTCACCCCCTGAAACTCTGATTTAATTGGTCTAGGATGGAGCCCAAGCATCAGTATTTTCTTTAAAGTTTCTAAGACAATTTTTATGGGCAACCAGGGTTGACGATCACATTCTGAAGGGAAGGGAAACTAATATTTTTAAAAATCCTTCTACATTCCAGGTATTGTATTTTGTTTTCAAATATATTGTTAACTTTAAAAATAAGAATTCTATTATGGTTTGGGTACAAGTATGTAATCCCAAGGGTTATTCCATTCTCTGTGACATTGGGTTGCTTATTAAATATTTCACTTTTTCAAAGAGAAAGAACTAAAATAAAATCAGAAGCAAATAGGAGAAGTAATAACCAATACCACAGAAATACAAAGGATTATAAGAGAATACCATGAAAAGTTATATGCCAACAAGCTGGACAACCTGGGAAAAAAAATGGGTAAGTTCCTAGAAACATACTATCTTCCAAGAGTGAAATGAGGAAGAAATAGAAAACCTGAACAGACTGATTACCAGTAACAAAATTGAATCAGCAATCAAAAAACTCCTAACAAACAAAAGTCCAGGACCAGATGGCGTCACAGATGAATTCTACCAAACATGTAAAAAAAGAGTTAATATCCTTCTCAGGGGCGCCTGGGTGGCTCAGCCGTTAAGCGTCTGCCTTCAGCTCAGGTCATGATCCCAGGGTCCTGGGATTGAGCCCTGCATCGGGCTCCCTGCTCGGCGGGAAGCTTGCTTCTCCCTCTCCCACTCCCCCTGTTCGTGTTCCTTCTCTCGCTGTGTCTCTCTCTGTCAAATAAATAAAATCTTAAAAAAATATATATATATATCCTTCTCAAACTAGTCCAAAAATTAGAAGAGGAAGGAAAGCTTCCAAAATCATTCTATGAGGCCAGCATTACCCCAATACTGAAATCAGACAAAGACACTACAAAAAAAGTAAATTACAGGCGAATATCACTAATGAAAATAGATGCAAAAATCCTCAACAAACTACTGGCAAACCAAATTCAGCAATACATTAAAAGGATCATTCACTATGATCAAGTGGGATTTATTCCAGGGATGCAAAGATAGTTCAGTATCTGCAAATCAATCAGTGTAATACACCACATTAACAAAATGAAGGATAAAAACCATAAAATAATTTCAATACAGGCAGAAAATTCTTAACAAAATTCGATGTCCGTTCATGATAAAAACTCTCAACAAAATGGGTTTAGAGGGAACACACCTCAACATAATAAAGGCCATATATGACAAACACACAGCTAACATTACTCAATGGTGAAAACCTGAAAGTTTTCCCTCTAAGATCAGGAAACAGACAAGAATGCCCACTCTCACCACCTTTATTCAACATAGTACTGGAAGTCCTAGCCACAGCAAGCAGACAACAAAAAGAAATAAAAGGCATCCAAATTGGTAAGGAAGAAGTAAAGCTGTTAGTATTTGCCAATGACATGATACTATATATAGAAAATCCTAAAGACCACCAAAAAGCAGTTAGAACTAATAAACTCAGTAAAATTGCAGAATACAAAAAAAAAAATTAATATACAGAATTCTGTAGCATTTCTATACCCTAATAATGAAGTAGCAGGATGAAAAACTAAGAAAACAATCCCATTTATGATTGCATCAAAAAGAATAAAATACCTAGGAATAAATTTAACCAAGGAGGTGACAGATCTGTACTCTGAAAACTATAAAACATCAATAAAAGAAATTGAAGACAGCACAAACAAGTGGAAAGATATACCATGCTCATGGATTGAAAGACCTGATATTGTTAAAATGTCTACGCTACCAAAAGCAATCTACAGATTCAATACCATCCCTATCAAAATACCAACAGAATTTTCCACATAACTAGAACAAATAATTCTAAAATTTGTATGGAACCACAAAAGACCTCAAATAGCCAAAGCAATCTTGAGAAAAAAGAACAAAGGTGGAAGTATTACAATCTCAGATTTCAAGCTATCCTACAAAGCTACAGTAATCAAAACAGTATCGTACTGGCATAAAAATAGACACAGAGATCAACGGAACAGAATAGAAAGTCCAGAAATAAACCCATGTTTATACGGTCAACTAATCTATGACAAAGGAAGCAAGAATATACAATGCAAAATAATAAAATGGACTACTTTCTTACACCATACACAAAAATAAACTCGGGACGCCTGGGTGGCTCAGTCGGTTAAGCGTCTGCCTTCGGCTCAGGTCATGATCCCAGGGTCCTGGGATCGAGTCCCGCATCGGGCTCCCTGCTCCGCGGGGAGCCTGCTTCTCCCTCTGCCTCTGTCTCTCTCTCTGTCTCTCATGAATAACTAAATAAAATCTTTAAAAAAAATAATAAAAATAAAAAAAAAATAATAAACTCAAAGTGGATTACCTAAATGTAATACCTGAAATCATAAAACTCCTAAAAGAAAACCAGCAGTAATCTCTTGCACATTGGCCTTAGCAGTGTTTTCTGGATGTGAATCCTCAGGCAAGGGAAACAAAAGCAAAAATAAACTACTGGAACTACATCAAAATAAAAAGCTTTTGCACAGCAATGTAAACTATCAACAAAACAAAAAGATAATCTACTGAATGGGAGAAGGTATTTATAAATGATGTATCTAACCCTGATGATCTCAGGGTCCTGGGATCGAGCCCTGCATCGGGCTCCCTGCTCAGCAGGAAGCCTGCTTCTCCCTCTCCCACTCCCCCTGCTTGTGTTCCCTCTCTCGCTGTGTCTCTGTCAAATAAATAAATAAAATCTTTAAAAAAATAAAATAAAAAAATAAAAATAAATTAAAAACAGAAACACCATATGATCCCCAGTAATTCTACTACTAGGTATTTACCCAAAGAAAACAAAAAGACTAATTCAAAAAGATATATGCACCCCTGTTTACTATAGCATTACTGACAATAGTCAAGATACAGAAGCAATCTTAAGTGTTTATCAATAGATAAACAGATAAAGAAAATATGGTAAATATATATACACACACACAATGGAATATTAGTCAGCCATAAAAAGAATGAAACCTTGTCATTCGTAACAATGTGGTTGGACCCAGTGGGTATTATGCTAAGTGAAATAAGTCAGACAGAGAAAGACAAATACAGTATGATTTCACTGAAATGTGGAATCTAAAAAAACAAACAAACAGAAATAGATTCATAAGTACAGAGAACCTGTGGTTGCCAAAGAGGAGGAGGTAGGGATAAGTCAAACAGGTGAGGGGATTTAGAGGTACAAACTTCTGGTTCTAAAACAAATAAGTCACAGGGATCAAAAGTACAGCATAGGGAATATAATTAATAATACTATAATAACCGTATGGTGACAGAAGGCAACTGCACTTAGTGTGGTGAGCACTGCATAATGTACAGAATTGTCAAATCACTATGTTGTACACCTGAAACTAATATAACACTGTATGTCAACCATACTTCAATTAAATACATAAAGTAAAATAAAATAAAATGGCAAAAAAGATATTCCACTTTAATTTGGCCTATGGAGAAGTCCTATAAAAGAGGGGAGGGGTCAGAACCAGCACAGCATAAAACTTCCACAGAGTGGAGAAGCCAACCAGGGCCATCTCTTTGGTTGCCCTAAACAGCAGTGAGATGGGGAACACGAACCAGCGACTAAGAGAAGGGTTCTGGTGCCAAATACACTGAAGCCCCAAGGCTGTAAATAGTCCACAGAGGGATTTTTTTCACCCAGGAAGTATTTACAGAAAATTTAATAGAAAAAATATTTTTTAATTGAAAAAAAAGGGAAAATTTAATAGAAACATTCTAATGGCGTAATGGGATCAGGAAGGATACAACGAGGATTACCTTAAACTGTGAATGATAATAGTTCAGGACAATGGAGAAAGATACTACTAACCCTTAGACTTGTTTTTTCTTTATGTTCAGTTAAAAGTACTACTCCATGATATAAGTTTAGCTGTGGCTAAGTATGTGTTTGTTTTTAAAAGATTTTATTTACTTATTTGAGAAAGAGAGAGCGCATGCTCATGAGAGAGAGCACGGGGGGTGGGGGCAGAGGGAGAGGGAGCAGCAGACTCCCCGCTGAGCAGGGAGCCTGATGCGGGGCTCCATCCCAGGACCCTGAGATCATGACCTGAGCCAAAGGCAGACGCTCAACCAACTGAGCCACCCAGGCATCTCTAAGTATGTGGTTTAAAAAAGAAAAGCATAATTTCTAAGAGGAGAATAGTGAAAACCAAACAAAACAACAACAACAAAAACTTAAGGACCTAAAGAATCAAGTACAAGATAAGAGAGACTAAAAAAATCAGTTCCTTTTATATGTCCAGGAGTAAATCTGGCAGTATTAATCTCCCTTGTGGGTTCAGAACACAGAAAACAGAAAAGCTAGTTCGATAAAATGCCTTGAGTGTTCAGATTTTAAAAAGTGAAGGCTGACAACACTGACTCAAGGCAAAATGGCAGAGGATGCCATGTTGGTAGTGGCAATCCTCCCTTGGTAGTGGTAGGTGGATTGCCACTCCAACATGGCATCCTCTGCCATTTTGGCATCCACTGTCCATTTCAGTAGGGTCTGTGGCCCCTGAAAAGGTTCTTACCCAGGAGTGCCTTCCCCTTCATTATCCTCTGGCTCCCACATTACCCATCTTGTGGATATATGGTCCTTTGATCTCAGAGCACACTAGGATGCCAGAGAATTCTGTTTCTACCCAACACCATACTGATTTCACACTTATCCTTCCAACTTCCGGATATGTACTGGCTTAATCTGACTTTCTAGTATAGCACCGAAGCAGGAATTTTTCTCTCCAACTCCACATGCATGAATACCCCACCCCCAAGGGGAATGGCAGAATTCTAACTATGGTCAATGATCAGCCTCACAACAGTTTAAACGGAACAAACATTGGTGCCTCCTTAACAGTACACACAGCAGTTTCATTCACCTGGCCTCATTTTCTTCTCACAGAGCCCAAGAAGGTGAATACCACTTTACCAAAGAGAAAACAGATTACCTTGGAGAGGTCAAGTAACAGCTAAGGATCCACCCTAGGGTCTCAGTCTACCAGTCTCCTGATTCTAAGGCTCCATGATACCTTGTGAACTCCCACTGCACACGACTCAGTCATGGTTAGAAGTGTGACAGCTCCGGTCATGCCTTCTTTTGAATCCTAGTTCCCCTCCCTAGGTGACCTTGGTCAAACCACCTAACCCCCCTGAGCGTTAGTCTCTCCACCTACAAATGGGAATGATATTAGTACCTACTTTATAGGTCGTGAGAATTAAGTGAAATGGTGTATATAAAGTCCTTAGTACAATGCGCAAAACAGAAAAATCAGTCAATAAATAGAAGCTACTCTGTGCATATGTACTCACACATATGGTTCTCAGTCAAGCACTCTGGAGATCTTTCTTGCCTCTTGCATGACTACCTTTTACAAGTGCCCTTCACGGGGGGTGGTGGGGGGGTGCTACTGAATTCTGCATCCCTTCTTTCTGATCTTTAGAAGCCCCTGGGTCACCCCCCAACCCTCTAAATCCCACCTCCAGGCCATTGCCTTCCTTCTCCCTCCCCTGTCTCTGAGGAAAGAAGGGCAGGGCAGAACCATGGAAATAATGCGGGGGATGTCCTGGGGCCAAAGAAATGGCAGCAGCACCAAGCCAGTGACTCTTCCAGGAGCCATGGAACCCTTGGGGTTAGGAACAGATCTATTCACATACTAGAATATGCCACATATTCTGAACCCACAAGGGAGACTAACACTTCTGGAACCAGGCCTGGGAATATAAAAGGAAATTGTTCTCTTAGTCTGTCTTATCTTGTACTTGATTCTTGAGGCTGACCATCATGCTACAGATTTCTCCTTTGCCATAGTTTGACAAGCCCTGAAATAAAAGCCCCTCCACCCTCCCCTCTTCCATGGTAGCTGGCCCTCCATTTATCACACAGCCAGCTCATCAGGAAGCACTTCACAGCACCTTCAGAAGCAGGGCACTCACAGAAAGCAAATACTTGTGAATTAAAGGAGAAGCATTGTTGGCACTCGATGGGTGTTTTAAATACTCAAAATGATAGCA
This sequence comes from Leptonychotes weddellii, assembly GCF_054177405.1. Classification (NCBI taxonomy): domain Eukaryota; kingdom Metazoa; phylum Chordata; class Mammalia; order Carnivora; family Phocidae; genus Leptonychotes; species Leptonychotes weddellii. The sequence continues at coordinate 43,006,521 of NC_138370.1, read as the reverse complement.
GGATGCACTCAAGATCACACACCACAGCCCCAAAGCCTCAATTCTGCCAACACTCCTTCCAAAAATATAAATAAGAGTTTTGGCTCAGAGCTATAGGAATAATTCAAGCATTGTTCCATTGCAGACCCCTTCTCTGTCTCAGGCCCAAATCTGTCACTTTATTATTTAATCACTTCATGTCAGAAGTCCTAAGACCCTGCTTCAAAGTCGCACTTGCTGTGCCAGGAGGGATGAGCACCTGCTGAGAGCCAGACTCTGCTTTTCCTGCTTAATCTTCATGACCACCCTGGACCAACTGAATGGTGTGCTCCTTTTTCAAGATGCAAAACCTGAGACTTTGAGATAGTGGGTGACTTGCCCAGGACCCACACTAAGAGGCCAAGGGCAGGATTCACACACACTGTCAACTCCCAGCCGGGTTCTCGCTGCCACTTGGACAGCTGCCAATCCATTTCCCTTGCTTCCCAAACACAGAAACCAAGACCAAAGAATTGGTGCCTAGAGTCAGCAGTACACACCTAGATTCAGAACCCAGGCGTCCTGCATCATTTTGGGCACATCATGTTCTTCATTCACCTCGTCTTTATCAAAAAAAGATTTTGTGTCCCAAAATCGTTTCCTAAAAGAACAACTTTATTTTTTTCTCTTCTAAACAAACCAGTTTAAAAGCTGCATAAAACCTGTCCTACTTAGAACTGCCACGTAAGATTCGGCTTTTGTGAATGGTAAATCAAATTCAGCATTACTCAGGGACTCATCACCCCAAGTAGCTAATGAAGATAATCCATCAGAGCTGCGCAACATTATTGGGCCATTCCTGCCCAAGGAAATAACAAAAACAGCTAGGGAAAAAAAACCCACCAGGAATTAAATGGGGAAACAGATGACATTTAATTATATAAATATTCTCACCAATGCTCTGAGGAATGGAATTATTGGTTTGCTGGGCAGCCCCTCATTGAACCAGGCAGCAGAGGAGATTTATACCACAGAGTTCATATTTTCATTAGAATTCATACAGCCTGTATTTAGAAAGTAGGTGTCTGGAAGCTTGATGATATTGTGTGTTCATAATCTGACGCTGTAATGTGGTGGTGTTAAAAAGAGGAGGGAGGCTCCTCTCTTATTCCTTTGATATTTACATTTTATTAGTGTTATTATTTGACATAATTACATACAAAGAATTAGCTATGTTAATTAATGCTGCCTTAATGCAGTCATAATTGCTTCCATTTATTCTAGAACATAAGTGAATTTATAAATTTATTTTCACTTGGAATTTGAGTGACTTATTGGATTCACATTTTTAAAAACCAAACTCTATTTGCCCATGCTCTCTAAACAAGCCCGCAGAGGAAAGACATTGTCTAGAGTTTTAGTTAAAATGGTCCTCAGGCTAAATTCATGAAATGGAAAAAGAAAGGTATCTTAAGGATAAGCCACTGATTCACCCCCAACTCCATATTTCTAGTCCCCTGTTAGGTTTGTTTGATATTATTTTTATTCCACTTCCACTGCAATGAAGCTGAATTAAGTGGCCCAAAAAGAATTTCAAATGGACTTTTTTGCACATTTTCAAATGACAAAGTGCAAAGAACACAAAGACAAGCACTTGATTTTAACATTATAACTGACTAGTATTTCTAAAGGGTTTCAAAGATTTCAAGTTCTAAAGGTATTTTCCTGGGAAAAACCAATGAAAACTTTACAAGCATTTTCTGCCAAATTTAACAGTGAAATGTCCACTAAGAATTAATATTCTAGAATTACAAATGTATTTCCTAAAAAAAAATTAGTTAAGTAATCAGAGACAATTTTCTACCTAGGTACCTTTTCATGAAATATGGTTCTCCCACCATTTATATCCAAATAGCATGTTAACAAGGTTTTTGCCAGAAATAACGAATTTAAAAGGCAATGCCAATCAAATTCTGTCTTAGAAGAGGCAACTTCTCTCCAGTTTCCCCACCCCCCCCCACACACACACACAAATCTGCTTTACTAGAGAGCTTTGATAGAGATGTTATCCTGGAACAAATTTCAATAAATTGAAGGAACTGCAGTTCTTTCACTGAATTCTGTATGGAGAACCAGAACCGTACTTCCGGGCATTTTCCAAAAAGGTTAAAGGAAAAGGCATCACAAAGCTCCAGAAATGAGAGTTAAGATCCTTCCACACGCACGCCAGGACCAGGGGTCTGGAGCCCCACCCTAATTCTTGCATCTGAGACCTGGAAAGGATTTAGAGGTCATCACATCCCACCTGAACCATCTCTGATTTAGTCACAGAGAGGTAGGGAAAGGACTGCAGAGCTGGTCGTCTTGCTAACCCACTTTTCCTGCAGGAAGCACGATCCATGCGGGTTCTGTGCCCCTGCCTGCAGGGGTGGGAATGTGCCCCACATTTCTATCTTGGGCTCAAGCCTCCCCTGGAACTCATCGCCCCTGTGCGCTGACTGTTCAGGCCATCCCAACTGGCCCAGCATCTGTGCTTAGACCTGTACTAGACATGGCAAAAGGAGTGGGCAAACCTTCCGCCCAAATCTTCTCCTGGGCGGTCATCCTCACTCACTCAGTATCACCGCTCTCCTTCCCCTGGCTCAGGCTTTCAACCAATGGGCCATCCTTGACTCCTCCCTTGGGTCGCAAAGCCCACAACCAGTCTGTCGCATAATCCCATTGGCTGTACCTTCACAGTAAATCCAGAATCCAACCACCACTTGCCATGGGGACCCAAGCCATCACTGTCTCTCACCAGAATTACTGCACTAATCTCCCCAACTGGCCTCCCAGTTCCACCTTGGCCATCTCCATCCCAATAAACTCTCAGTACAATAGCCAGGGTGAGACTTTCAAGCCATTAAGTCATATCATGTCACCCCTCTGATCCAGTAAATTCCTATCTCAGAACAGAAGCCAAATTCCTTATAATGGCCCACGAGAACCCACATAATCTGGCACCTACCCCTCTCCCCCACCAACCCCTTGAACCTCCTCTCCCTAAACTCATCTCCTACTACTCTACCTTCCCCTCACTCTACTCTGGCCATACTGGCCTTCAGCTGTTCCTTAAACTTTCTGGGCACAATCCTGCCTTGGGACTTCTGCACCAACATTCCCTATGTGGAATGCTCTTCCCCCACACATTTACCTGGCACTCTCCCCTACTACCTTCAAGCCTTTGCTCAAATGACTCATCTTCATATCTGGCCATTCTATTTAAAATTGTACCACCACCATCCCTCACTTCACTGCACCACATTCCCACCTCCTTACAGTTTTAGGATTTCCTTGTTTTATAACCTTCTAATATAATATGTAATTTACGTAAGGTTTAGAGTCTGGCGCCCCCACCCTCCCCAACTGAATTTAAAAACCATGATGGCAGAATTTTTTTTCTTTTGTTCTCTGCTGGATCCCCAGTGCCTAGAACAGCACCTGGAACATAGCAGACACTCAATAAATACTAACTGAATGAGTGGATTTTGACAGATGCTGTGTGACCCTATACCATCTCTCCCTCCCTCCTCTCCTCCTGCCAGCCCACTCTTCCTACTCCCTCTCCCTCCCACTAGAACGCTATGGAACCCCGAGGGCAGGTATCCTGTCCTTGTCATCTCTGTGCTCTAGTACCAAGTACTGGAGCCTGGCACAGAGAATGTCTTGCTTTCCTTTCCACATCTCCCTCCTTGACGGTGGGAAAAAGGTATTATACCTCTATTTCCCTTGTACTTCCTTAACCATATAGCAGATACACCACAGCCCAGAGATCTCTCTAGATGTCCTCTCTTCACAGTAAGCACTTCACCTCAGACTCAACCCATCCGAATCTACACATAGCACTCTCCCCTCCACCCTGCTCTGACCCTTATGTCAATGAATGACATCACCCTCTACACCCAGCTGCCCCTCCAGGAAAGCCCGTTGCAAGCACTCCCCAAACCCCGCATAAAACCAATCACAAATTCCCATAGACTGTACTTCTTAGATACCCCTGGGATCCATGTACGTCTCACCACCCTCACTACCCTGGTCTGTCTACTACCATCTTTCACCTGCCTACCTCCTGTACCCATCTAATCATCTTTTTCAATGCAGTAAGAGTAATCATTGTAAAATCTGTACCAGATAATGCCACTCCACCGCTTAAAACCCTCCAAGGGCCATCAGGGAAATGTAAATCAAAATTTTAATGAGGTACCACCTCACACCCACCCAGAAGTATAATGAGCTACTACCTCACACCCACTAGGATGCCTATAGTAAAAAAGACAGACAATAACAAATGTTGGGTAGGATGTGGAGAGACTGGACCCCTCTGCTGATGGAACACAATGCTGGTGAGATTGGAAAATGGTGCAGGAAAATAGTCTGGCAGCTCCTCAAAATGTTAAACATAGAGTTACCACACGACCCAGCAATTCCATTCCTAGATATATACAAGAGAAATTAAAACAAATGTCCACACAAAATCTTGTATGCAATTAATCATAGCAGCATTATTCATAATAGGCAAAAAGTGGAAACAACCCAAATGTCCATCAATGGAATATTATTCAGCAATAAAAAGGAGTAAAGTACTGACATATGCTACAACATGGATGAACCCTGAAAACTTAGGATAAGTGAAAGATGCCAAAGACCACATATTATATGATTTTATTTCATTTATATGAAATGTCGCCAGCAGACAAATCCACAGAGACAGAAAATAGATTAGTATTTGCCTAGGGCGAGGGGTGAGTTGAGAGGAAATGAGGAATGACTATAAGCAAGTACAGGGTTTCTTTCTGGGGTGATGAAATGTTCTAAAATTGATTGTGGTGATGGCTGAACAACTGTGTGGCATTGCACTGTATACTTAAATAGGTGAAATGTGTGGTATATGAATTATATCTCAATAAAGCGGTTATTAAAGAGAGGGAAGCGGGGGGGAGAGAGAGACTTACCAACCAATTGCAATACATGGGCCTTCTTTAGATCCTGACTTGAACAAAGTATAAGGAAAATTTGACTCTGACTCTAATATTTAATGATATTAAAAAATGACTATTAAATTTTCAGAGTGAAAAAAAAAAAAAAACCTACCAGAACCATCATTTGGTCTATAATTAACTGGAAGTCTAAGAGATGGCTTCCAGACCCCTTACAGCCAAACCCTGCATCTCTCTGCAGCCATTTCCCACCACTGTGTACTCCTAAGCCCTCCTCAACAGCCTCACCCCTAAACCTTATTTCAGCAACAGTGATCTTTTTAGAAATTCTTTACAAGCGTCATGCTATTTTAATTCCTCAAATCAACAGACATATCAACTAGGCCAACCAGTGATTATACCCAAGAAAACTAAGGCCCCCAGGTCACACTGTTAGACAGGGACAGAACTGGAACTAGCACCAAGGCTTCTTTTTTTTTTTTAAGATTTATTTATTTATTTGAGAGAGAGAGAGCGTGTGCACGCGTACACGAGCACTCATGGGGTGCGGGGCAGAGAGAGACCATCTCAAGCAGACCCCCAGCTGATCATCGTGAAGTCCAATGCAGGGCTCCAGATGGGGCTGGATCGCACAGCCCTGAGACCGTGACCCCAGATGAAACCAAGAATCAGATGCTCAAGGGACTGAGCCACCCAGGCGCCCCCTAGTGCCAGGATTGCTTAATCCCGGTACAACTCCATTTCCCATTGCCCACTTACTTAAACTCAAGTAGCACACAATTCAGAGAAGTATTAACTTGATCTTTACTACCATGAATTTTCTCAAAAAATGTCATCGCTTTGGAGACTATTTGAAACCATTTACTTTCAGGTATCAGCAGCCTGATGTTGTAAGATGATTATGTAAAAAAAAAAAAAAAAAGCAAACAAACAAAAAAACAAAAAACAGAGTCAGACAGAATTGGGTTTAAATCTCAACTTGACCCTTTACTCACCACGTGACTTTGTGAAAGGCACTGAACATGCGGAGCCTGTTTCCTCGTCATAACATGGAGATAGTGAAGGATGGAGACAATTTCAGTATAAAACAGCACATTTCCAAGCACATAGGAAGCATTCCATAAATGACAGCATTCTTAGTAATTCCATTGTTACCATAATTCACTGGGGAAAATGTAAAAATCTATTTTGATCTAATATATAAAGAATCTCCTAATTTTATAAAGAACTAAGCTGACACAGAACCAGAAGAAAACAAGTACAACTGCATAACTGGAAAATTCCATCCCATTACCACTATTCAATAGAACTGCATCAGCATTCATTTTCCATGGTGGGAGGTAGTGGAGAAAGAATATACTGGTTTTATTGGAAATTATTTCCCAGACACTATGCTAGCACTGTACCCTTATGCTTCTGTGTGGGGGAAAAAAAAGACTAATGAGTTATCTTTTTTACTTATTTTTAATTATTTTTCATTTTGAAAAATTTCAAACCTACAGAAATGTTGAAACAATAGTACACTGAACACTGATGTACTCCTCACCCAGGTTCATCAACTATTAACACCTTGACCAATCTTCTCTCTCACTCTCACACACACACGTAGAATACACAAGTTTTCCTTCTGCTTTACACAAAAGCGGGCTTAAGACATCATAAAATTACTTTAACAATAATTCCTTCAAGAAAAAGGAATTTCTCCAAAAAAAAAAAAGAACAAGGATCTTCTCCCATCTGACCATGCCTTTAAAAAAAGTGAACATTAATTCAATATTATCACCCAACATAAAGCCCATAACTCAAATTTCCCCACTTGTTTCACAAATGTCCTTTATTTTGTTTGTTCGTTTTGATCCAGAATCCAATCAAGTTCCATTCATTGCAATTGGCTATTATTTCTCCTTAGGCTCCCATAATGTGAAACAGTGTCTGCATTTCCCTCTGTTCTTTATGACATTAAATCACTTAAGGAGTCAGGACCAATCCTGCGAAAGTCAGGTACCCCCATTCCATCCTATCAGGACTCTCACTGTTTGGGATGCTAACCTTGACCATTTGGTTAATGTGTTGACACCCAATCTTTCCTTCTCCTTAGTAATTTGTGGAGTGATACCTGAAGAACATGAGAATATTCTGTTCTTCACCATCAACAACTTTTCTCCCCATGGTTTTAGCATCCATCCTGAGTCCTTGACTACACTGGTGTTACAAAATGATGACTTTTAACTCCATAATTTCTTGTGTATTTGTTGCCTAACCTCCATTTCCGCAGCAGAGCTTCTCCCTACTTCCGCCTTCCTAACTCTCTCTCATCACAGTGGACTCATAAGTTTTTTTTTTTATTTTAATATGCAATAATCCATGATCATCAAGATTCTGCTTGATGATGCAATGGTTCCAAGTTTGGCTAGTGAGAGTCCCTTTCAGCTGGTCCCTTGACCTGACCTCATCAGTCTATCAGCACTTCCTTACTTCTGGCACAACCAAATATCTCAGGCTCAATTTCTCCAATGGTTTCTTTCATTGGAATATGGAACTTAGAAATCAAGATCTGGGCATTAGAGATGCTCATTACTAGTGGCATGACATGGCTTCTAGGTTCTTACAGTAATTACAACTAGGGTGTGTGTGTGTGTATAACATCAGCTCATACTGATATTTTTGACTCAAAACTAATAGCATGAGATCCTTCCTTACACTCCCCTTTTTCCATATTTGTGTCCCTCCTTCATTCACAGTAAAAATTCTGATTCCAACACATTATATTTACTCATTTGCTCTCTCTCTTTTTTCTTTTTAAAGATTTATTTATTTATTTTAGAAAGAGTGTGCTGGGGGGGCAGGCAGTGCAGAGGGAGAGGGAATCTCAAGAAGACTCCCTGCTGAGTGTAGAGCCCGATGCAGGGCTTGATGCAGGGCTCAATATGGGGCTCAATCTCATGACCCTGAGATCACAACCCTGATATCATGACCTGAGCAGAAACCAAGAGTGAGATGCTTAACAGACTGTACCACCCAGGCACCCCTGCTCTCTCTTAAATAGGAACAAAATATATTCTGAATTTTATCACCAGTATCTCAACAAAATATATTGTGAATTTTATCACCACAAGCCTACTAAAAAAACAAAAACAAAACTTCAATGTTTCTTTATACTTCCTTTTGTCATTAGACTACATGCAGTGTGGGTATAATTTTTGAAATACAGGACCCTTTGGCAAGATTAGAATAAAAAGATCTTAATGATTCTGTTAATCATAAAATCAGTTTGTTCTCTCAAAATGTGAATTTAAGATAATACCAATACATACACATATAAGAATCAAACTCTATTAAAATTAGCCTTCACATTAAGTTTTACAGTACCTGTGGTATTTAAATAATGTTAAGCTTTTGTGAATCAATGTTGCAGGGCATTTAAAGACCATGGTCCCAATTTTCATAGAAACAATAGATCACTATTTCCAAGAAAAAAAATTAAAATCTTTTTCAATACATAAGTAATTTTCTTAAGATGACCTTCCAACAATTAATAGGTCTGACCCATGCTTTAACATTATTTCACAAGAAGTAAGTGAAATTGTTCTATTTAAAATGGAATTTAGGGCGCCTGGGTGGCTCAGTTGGTTAAGCGACTGCTTTCGGCTCAGGTCATGATCCTGGAGTCCCTGGATCGAGTCCCGCATCAGGCTCCCTGCTCGGCAGGGAGCCTGCTTCTCCCTCTGACCCTCCCCCCTCTCATGTGCTCTCTCTCTCTCATTCTCTCTGTCTCAAATAAATAAA
>NC_138370.1:42959084-42997301 GCF_054177405.1 Leptonychotes weddellii | reverse complement strand
ACGTCGTTGCAAATGGCAAGATCTCATTCCTTTTGATGGCTGCATAATATTCCATTGTATATATATACCACATCTTCTTTATCCAGTCATCTGTTGATGGACATCTTGGCTCTTTCCACAGTTTGGCTATTGTGGACATTGCTGCTATAAACATCAGGGTGCACGTACCCCTTCGGATCCCTACTTTTGTATCTTTGGGGTAAATACCCAGTAATGCAATTGCTGGATCATATGGTAGCTCTATTTTCAACTTTTTGAGGAACCTCCATACAGTTTTCCAGAGTGGCTGCACCAGCTTGCATTCCCACCAACAGTGTAGGAGGGTTCCCCTTTCTCCGCATCCCCGCCAACATCTGTCGTTTCCTGACTTGTAAATTTTAGTATGGTCAATTCTTTCTAATGGCTTAGCTCATTTACTATGAAATGAGTTTTCACTGAATTCTTTTATTTCCCAGTATACCACAATCCTCTTACAATGAAACAGGCACAGAATAAAAAAATAAATGCCGACTCCAAGTGCGTATCTGAGACAGCCCTTTCTGCTGTCAAAAAAGAGCACTTAACTTCTGAATGTCAAAAGGATCTTTCAGATGATGGCCATGAAAAATGGCAGGCCCCTCAAAGTTCCTAAATTAAACAAAACCAGAAAACAATGTCTTTACACACAAATACTGAAAACCAATTTTTTAAAAATGTACTTTTAAGTAAACTTGGGAAATAAAGGCAGACACGCTACTTTCTAAAGTTGGTGTTAGAATGAGGAAGACACCAACAACAGTTTACTGAGCGACCCATAATCCCCGCAAAGAGGATTAGCTTTGTTTTGCTGTTAAATGTATACCCTCTTCCGTATACAACAAGGATTTGAGGTGGAAGCAGATTTTCTCAGACCAACACAAATCACAGGTTACTGGAGAATTCAAGAGAAGTGTATATTTGATTTATCTCAGTAAAGAGGCAAAGAGTCTTTTCAGGTCCATGGGAGCAATGACCAGAGGTGTTCTGACATGACTATAAGCCTTCCATAGTGGATAGCCAGCAGGGTGGAAATTCAGTGGGGGGAGAAAAGACGAGACCATTCCTAATTCTGAGAAAGGCATACAGAGAACGGTGAAGGACAGGGACAAAGATACAGTCACAGGGAAACCTTCAGAGACAATATGAGGTGTGACAGGAGAGGTGATCCAGGATTAAACTCCTCATGCTCTGAGTGTGGATTCCTGCCCCAGCTGCAGAATTCCAGAAAAATGTGTGCCCCCATCTATGTGAGCCACTCGACTTGCTATGCACTGATTTCTACTATGTAAAAAGAAATATGCTTGTATAATGTACAGGTTTACCTTAGTTCCCATTTTTAAATGATTTATACTTTTGACAATCACAAGCCCACAGTCCCTGCCAAGATGTATATATTCCACATGGCTACTTACTATCTACACATTTGAATTTAATGGTCTCATGCAGTGGAACTTTATTCTTGTGCGTGTGAGCACAAGGAGGGACGAGTGGGACTCAGAAGTTGCTGGACCCAGGGTGAGCAAATTGGCAGGAGTACAGAGGCCCTTCTGAGAGAAAAGGAAATGTTAGGTCTTGAACACTAAACCCTTTCTCCCCAAAACTCAAAACTACTGAGGCCTATTGAGATGGACGAGGATGGTGCCAGGAGCAGGGAAGGACAAGAGCCCCTAAGGTAAAACCCCTCAAGAGATGAAAAAGAGATAAACTGAGGGACCATTCCTGACCAGCAGTTCAGCACAGGCCTGCCTCAGTCTGAGAAGCTCTGGGAGGGAACCCAGAGCGTTTCTGACAGGGTGGCAGGAAGGGAGTACCAAATGGTCCAAGAAGGTCATCCCTTCAGCCAGCCAGGCTGTACACAGTCTCTCCTGCTGGCCCTCCCCAAGTATACACGCAGGCCCCTGCTCTGTGCTGCCCACCCCACCCCACCTGACCACCCGACATCCTCCACCACCTCCACATGGAATGCCTAACTCTTTCCCATAGCCCTTCTCTGCACCACAGAACTCCTCATCCCCTAGAACGCCTGCGCCTAGCATAACCGCAGGTCTATGCCAGTTAGTTTACTCCTAAGTCAGAGACATCACATGCAAAATTGGCTTTGAAGTCCTGTGATTGAAAATCAATAGGGGAAGGTCAAACACAGTGTTTCCCAAGCCACAGAGGCCTAAGTCCCAGCCTCACACTTGGCACTAACTCACGCCATGACCCCAGGGAAGCCCCCTCACCTCTCAGGGCCTCGTTTCTGTAAAATAAGGCAGGGCCACCACACAACTCCTGAGCATCCTTGTGGCTCTTCAGGTCTGGGATTAATAATAGATAAAGCATTTCAGAATTTTACTTTCCTGCACTGTTAATTATACTTTTGTGAAATATCCCATGTTTTTGTAGGATGTTAGGTATGCCCCAAGGAAATTCTAGAACTATGTCTGGCAGTTTGAGTATACACACCTGTGTGTTGGGATGAACCATATGACATTGCTAATATTTGGCTCCTTTTGCCCACAAAAAAGCAACGTTATGTGGTTCAATCTAAATACATTTAGCACAAGGGTACATGAATGCAGAGAATAATGCTATCACATTCAGTTCCTGTGCATTTCATACACTTGGGATCATGAACCATTCCTTTGTCTATCATTGTATAAATTTAAGTGTGATAATGTATATTAAACTCCTAATATAATACCCAGCACATTAGTCGGATCTCAATATTACTAATCAAATCATTCATATTACCCACTGGAATTGCTTTAACTATTTTTCAGCAAAAGAAAATTCTTGCTTTCTATCTAGTATAAAAGAGTCCAAAAAAAGCATTTTAGGTAGAATGGAACAGGCAAAACTTAGGTAGAATAGAACTGATAAAAAAAAAAAAAATCACACCCAGTAAACTGTGGAATTTCTTCTGTCACTCTGTAGAGATTTGTTTCAATGGTTAAAACATAGCAGAACTATTTCTTCCCCATCGCTTTGCCTCTCTCTGAAGTAAGCAACCCCTAGTGATGAAAGCTGCATCATCCAGGGCATGGCCTGACACGGAGGGTACCTTTGCAGTCAGAGCTTATCTAGGACCTTTTTAAAAAGAAAAACAGAATTGTTCATGAGCAGAGTGAAATATACACCCTACTGGTAGAGAGTTCTGAAGTGATGGTGCCTATCTCATTAGTCTTTGCCTGTTATCATTCCCACACTCCATTTCCCTCTTCACCCTGAAGTAAAGCTTGGGTCAGATGTTACATAAAATTTAAATCCAGGGGAACCGGGGTGGCTCAGCTGGTTAAGTGTCCGACTCAGTTTCTGCTCAGGTCATGATCTCAAAGTTGTGAGATCAAGCCCCACATCGGGCTCCATGCTGAGCATGGAGTCTGCTTGAGTTTTTATCTCCCTCTCCTTCTGCCCCTTCCCTCCTCCCACTCGTGCTTGCGCTCTCTCTCAAAAATAAATAAATAAATAAAATCTTTAAATAAATAAATAAAAATAAAAAATAAAATTTAAATATAACACCACTATATATATATACACACACATTCAAATTCCTCAGCTGATTCCCTTAGCAACAGCCTTAACTTGTACAGCCTACATTGGATACAGAACACTCCAGCAAGAGTTCTTTGGGACTGATTTCTTAGAAAGCCTACACTGCAGTCAGAGCACAGCTTGTAAAACATTCGAATGGAAAATGGAATGAATGACATTTTTAAACAAAAATTAAAGTGAGTTCATCGCAGACATATTCCAACCAAACATTTGGTTTAGTTGCTCTGTTCTGCCATAGGAAAAGACTTTTCTCCTAAACTTTTGATTAATACCTCTCTAATAAAGCAGTTGGGCTGTTTCTGTCACCATCCCGGCTTTGGGGGTCTAACATGGCGCATACGGTCTGGTCTGGACTGCCGTCCTGGAAATATCAGCGGGCCACAAGTAAATTTAGACCAGAGATTGTGCAGAAAAACGAGCCTCTCAGCAAAGGGTCCCCAAACCAGAGCAGGCACTGACAGGGACTCGGTGTGTGACACAGACATGGATATGTCCTGCTGTCACATGTACTGGAGAGCAACATTGATAGCATATCCATTAAAATTCCTATTTGTACCACCTAGATGGGCATGAAAAGAATTCATCTCCAGTTTGAATGTTAACTCCACACAAGCTCAACATTAAGAGATTTAAAGTGTTGTATTGTGTGTTCCAACTGGTGAACACCATCAGGAAGCGGTAAGCTACTTTCTCATTTTCTCATATGGTTATAGCTACCGACTTGCACCTGGAAGGCTGTGAAACTCACCTGTTACAGAGCCATAGGAAGATAGGGAGAGTGGAAGAGTGAACACAGAAAACCAGACGGCATGGAAACGTTTTATCACTTAACATGACACAAATTCTTTTAAGACAGAACCTAAAGAGGTAGATTTATGGGTGAGGATATGTATCCAGTTAAGAGTCAGCCTCAAAGAATCACAGTAACAACAGTTGCTACCATTTCTTGAGCACTCACCATGTGCCAGGCCACAGTGCTTTGTACTTTATATTAATTTTCTCATTTAAACCTAATGATAATCCTATGACTTTGGTATTTTTTTCTACCTTTAGAGATAATAAAACTAAGGTTTGGATAGGTTCAGGCTTGAAAGGTCGCATAGCTAGCAGGCAGCAAAGCCCACCTACTAGGCTAGTTGACCCTAATACAGACTGTCTCTAAAATATCTTTCCTGGGGGCGCCTAGATGGCTGTCAGTTAAGCATCTGCCTTCAGCTCAGGTCATGATCTCAGGGTCCTGGGATCGAGCCCCGCATCGGGCTCCCCACCCAGCAGGGATCTGCTTGTCCCTCTCCCTTTGCCCCTCCCCCAGCTTGTATTCTCTCTTTCTCTCTCAATAAATAAAATCTTTAAAAAACAATAGAAATAAAACATCTTTCCTGGAAGGTCAGAGGGGAGAACCCTAAGATCTAGTCATGTGCACGGCCAGGACCTTGTCTGAAGCACTGAAACACAGAGGCATGAGCAAAGCTGGGCCTGAGTATGGATCCCACACCTTCCTGAGTTGGGGACTGCAGGGAGACGGGGGTCCCACAGGACTGTCCTCATTTCTAATACAGGTCAATAATATGAATCTTACAGAGTGGTCATGAGAACCCAAAGAGCTAGAACCAAATGTATTGCACTTAGCACCAGCATTGGGCTAATGCTCAATCCACAGTAGTAGCCTCTCCCCTCCAACCATCCCCACTCCCTCCCCACATAGTCGATGAAAAATAGGACGCAAAATGTAGGTCTTACAGACAGTGGATCCAGGGACCCTTGGCAACTTCCCAGAGCAATCACACCCAACACAGCTTTGCTTCCCTGAGAGTTGGGCTGGTCCAGGCCTTTAAAAGGCACTCCTGTAGGACTCAGCTCCAAGCCAGGAGTCCATATTGCACCTGTTCTGAGTAAAGTACAATTTATGTAAGGCCAGACCTGCTGTGGAGACTTCTGATTTTCCAGCCCAGTGGCAGTTAGTAAATGGCCAAGAGCTTGTTCTCCTAAAGTGTGGGATCCACCCAGACTGCAAGTCAAAAGATGTGTCTTTGGGTTCTAACTGCCACCTATTAATTTTATGACTGTGGGTAAATCATTTAACTTTCTGATCCTAGCACGGTATCAGACATACAACAGACACTTGGTAAATAGTAACCAGTATGCTTATTACTATTACGTATCTCATAGGATTGTGGTTGGGCTTTTAAACCTACGGGGAAGTGCTTTGTATGGAAAAGTCAGGAGAGAAGGAGGTGGGTGGGGAGTGAGCCAGGCAGCAGGGAGCTTCTAAGGCAAGCTACTGCAATGGCAAACCTTGATGCTTCAGACGTGACCATGGGGCTTGTTGGTGGGCAGAATGCTCTTCACACCTGGGTGGGTCACAGAACATACACCATGACTGCCAGACGCTGGGCTTGGGGACAGGACATCCAGTTAGGGCCAAAGACGCTACAGGGAATCTACTGACAAAAACGTCAGACAGTGGCCTGGGCAGGACTGTAGGGGAGTGTGGGCCTGACATCATTCACGTCAGATCAGCAATCTGAAAGCCCAAATTTGTCTGTGAAGGGGGAAATTCCACTTCCTCAGATAAAATTCCCTACTTGCAGAATGATCAGGATCAATGTCACTTCACTGAAAAGCACTGCTCAGATAAATTAAAAATAGCAATCAACCTTGAGGCTTTTATTGGCAAGGTGGGAACCATTTCACTCTATCTGAACCCTGATAGAATACAACACCCGTCAGTCTTCCCCCCATTCTTCCCTTTATTAATCAATTAGGAAACCAAAAAACTCAATAAAAAAATATCATAGAAAAGACTTATAAACAACATTCAAATCTTTACCAGTCATTTGCTTTCATTTAGCGTAACTGGCTTTTCCATTAAAAGAAAATTAAATAAAATATGAGATGTTATTGCAGTTGCTTAAGAGGAGATTTGGGGATTTTACTTCTTAGAGAAATCATTTCCATTTCCCTCCTGCCCCACCCCCACACCCCCTACACCCTCCCACCGCCCCCCCGCCCCGGGCATTCCAGCGTTGTGTCCCAGCTCAGTGACACACACAGCAAGAGTGCCCAGTGGCTGGCTGCTGGGCCAACACTGGCTACAGGCATGACGGATGACAAGGATCTCAGATCTTCTCAACAAGGGTGTGTGGAAGGGCCCCCTTTTTTAACAAGCTCCATAGGAATTTCTGTGGCACATCAACATGTAAGGACCAGAATTCCAAATCATTAATTAATGAGCGATAAACAGAGGCTCATTCTCTGAATGATCACAAGTACATACCAGGACCCTCTCATCCCTTCCCTGTTCCCCATTTTGCACGACTCCTGCCCTAACCTTTCCAATGCTATTCCAGCAGCTTGGGGAGCCCTCCCTTACAACGCTCACTTCTTTCTCCCTACAAGCTAATTGCTACCTGTCCAAATCCTACACATTCTTGAAAACAGTTAAATACCATTTCCACTCTTTCCTCTATGTAGCTTTCTGTGATCCTATCAGCCAGAAGTAATTTCTTCTGTGGCTAAATTTCCATATAATTTGTGCTTTATTTGCATCATTATCATCTTCTACCTTGCATTGTAGATATTAATGCACACATTTCTTCCCATATTAGGTGGCCAGCTTCTAGGCAGAAGAATCTACATGGGATTCACCTCTGTGTCCACAGAACCTGCACATGATAGGTGCTCTATTATCTAGAAAAGGAAACAAATTTAAAAAAAAAAAAAAAAGGAACAAAGGAAGGAAGGAGAACATGTGTCCTTTCTGATAACTTTTATAGTTCTGTAGTTTGCAAAAACAAGCTGAGCTTGCTCCACAGACCATTAACATTTCTATATACACACTCAGCCTGCTAATAAAAGCACACTGAGGATTCTTAAAGGCCCTGTAAGAAAGGTTTTATATCCTGGCTTTAGCATCGCTGGCATCTGTGGCATCTAAAACCTGAGAACGCTATTCCTCTGAGGTGTCATTAGCTTTCTGTGCGCCTTCAAAGACTCAAAGACAATTTCCTGGACTCCTCTAAGAACGCCAGTTTCTTTCCAGCCACTGCAAAATATATCTTAGCTACCGCTGGAATTGTCATTTGCTTTCTATGCCTTCAAAAGCACTGTGAGAGGTATAGCCCTGTGCCGTTATTAGCACTGTCAGTTTCCCTATGTCGTATCAAAAGAGCCCCGCAAAGTTTCTTTGTGTGTGCAGTCTCTGTGTGTGTGCACAGTGATGCTAAGATTATTTTTCTGGTGAAATGCCTTGTCCACAAAGCCTACCCAATTTTTTATCTAATAGCTTCCTAAAGAAAGAATGTCTGCGGTGGCAGGGGAGGAATCTAAAGAGTAACCACCTTTGTTTCACACATACCTATATTACGAGAACAATGAGAGCAATGCCCTAAAATCCAAAAGAATATTCACATATCAGGCAGAATGGAACCTATCTAGAATTTCACAGCAAGAACCAAAACGCAGTCACCGTTTTCATCAAGTAATACCATTGGTTACGGCATAGGCTCTCTTACTTCCCCTGAAAAGTTGTTATCCTTTATGACAGAATTATAAACCGTCTCCAATTCACAAAGTTGCTGAGGGTTCCTCCACACTGTAAACGCACAGTGTTTTTCAATGGGCGTGCTGCTGGCATTTGGGGCAGGACAATTCTCCGTGGTAGGGGATTATCCCTCACTCTGCTGAATGTTTTGCATCGCTGATAATGCCAGTAACCATCCGCAGTCAATGCGATTACCAGAAATGCACCTGCCAATGTTTCCAGGTACCCAGCTCCTCCTAAGGGAAGTAAGTACTGCTAGTGCATAGACCGATGGGGACACACATAGGCACACACACTTGATAATCCTCATTGCTGCTACATGTGTTCGGGTTATATGTATGCATGTATCACCAGAGAGAGAAAGAAAGAAGGAAAAGGTGATGTAGAGAGTGGAACTAACATTTGCCAAATGCCGAATGTGAGCAAGCCAGATGTGCACTGCTTTCACAAGTACAAACAGCTTTGGACACAGATTCGACTCAACCGCTTACAAACACAGAATGTCTTTATATTTCCTAGTCACTGGTATCTCTGCATTTGTTCCCTTCCCGGGCCTCAAGGGTAGGGGAATGGGGAAAGAAAAACCTAAAAATGCCAATTAACAGCATTTCTACCCCTTATGATCCACAGAGACCTATCCAGGGAAATTTGTGTTCTAATTGTTAATAACAAAAATCACGCTTCCTTCTCTCAACTGATTTTTTCCTTCCCCTCCTCAAAGTCCCGATTCTTAGGGCTCTGGTTCCCCTGAACCCAAGGCTGGGGGAAGGGGGCAGACAAGGGCATCTGCTTGAGGGCAAAAGAAGGAAAATCATTGTTTCAAGTTACTGCCATGGCAATTTCTTCACCTCGTCATTTTACATATATGTTGTTTCAGTTCGTTTTCTCAACAACCCTGAAAGATGTATATTTCAATTCTCATTTGAAGGTCAAATGAATTTTCCAAGTAGGGGAGCCAGTCTGTTCACCCTAAAGCCATGCTCACTTCTCTTCACATCTCTGCCTCTACAATACCACACCACCACCATTACCACT
The DNA here is from genome assembly GCF_054177405.1 of Leptonychotes weddellii. Lineage (NCBI taxonomy): Eukaryota > Metazoa > Chordata > Mammalia > Carnivora > Phocidae > Leptonychotes > Leptonychotes weddellii. The sequence continues at coordinate 42,988,168 of NC_138370.1, read as the reverse complement.
AATAATAACAACAATGCCAAAGATGGTCCACGTCAGGAAAGAACATGCAGCAAATCTGTGTTTGTCTGTTTAAAAACAAGTTTCAGGCAACCAGAAGCTAGAGGGATAGGATGTTCTGGTTGATAGAATCCATCAAATAGCCCCCAAGTACCTCTGTTTGTGCAGAACAAAATTGGGATAGTGTTAGATAGAGTCTTCTCCCCTCAAGGGGTTTGCCAACTAGTGAGAAAATTAAGACTTACAGACAGCACGTATTATGCAATGTTGCCGCCTAAGTAAGGCTGACAGTAAAGGCATTTGGAAATTTACCAAGGAGACTTGAATGTCTTCCTCAACTCCTGTCCTGGAAAAAAAATATCAATTTAAATATAATTAACATAACAAGCTTTTGATATGATTCATTATAACATGTCCATCGCATAGTAAACATTTAGTAAATATTTGTGGGAAGGATGAATAAATGAGGTAATGAATAGCACCTCTGACAAAACACAAGAGTTGAATAGCAAAGAATTTTTCAGTGGGTCCTTAGCATTATCTAGAGGAACAAGGTACAATACAGTAGCCCCTTCCCATTCTGGAGACTGGCCTAAATTTAGAATACCACCACAGGCAGATTTTGCCTCATAAAATACTTGTACAGACAACAAAGCCGGGCTGAGAGGTGAATGCTGAGTACCTCGTTTTCTGGGCGCAGCTACTAGCTAAAGGGAGCCATGCCAGCCTCCACAAAGACGCCTTGGGAAAATTACAAATTAATATGACTCAACGACATTCAGATACACTCAAAGACGGCCAAAGTCAGAAACGGCAAAGAACCCAGTAATGCCACATGATCTTGAATATGTTTATGTGAATGCTTTACTATCACTGGAATTAAAACAGAAAATTCTTAAAGATCTCCTGAAGAACACATAGAGAGGAAGACTCTATCTGCTCTCCCCCAATGCACCACAGTCCCCGGGAGTGGCCATGACTCACTCCAGCCTGAGGAGCGCTGCCCTTGATGAAAAGACAGCTTGGCAGCATGTCTGCATGCAGACACATCACTCCACATGTGGACTATACAAAAATCCATTCTTCCTGAATGTCTGTAAAGAATATCTGGAATGAAATAGGATTGAAATTCCTATATCACCATGAAGTTAATAATATATGATTTCCATATCTGAATTTCTCTACTTGTACTTACTCAAACTCTGACATTTTTTAATTATGTATTTATTCTACTTAACAACAACCTTGTGAATTTTAATCAAGTCAGCTAAAGTACTTGCTAATTTACTCAATTCTCTTTTATCATAAATATAACAAATGTCTTTAACCCCGGTATCAAATATTCATTGATTGGTTTAATGCTAAATAGTGTCGGGGGGCAATCCCTAGAGAATATCACTTATTATATCACCCTCTGTTCATTCCTTCTGGGTGGTATCTCTCGTGCTGTCTACTCTTGTGAAACAAATCTATTTTGTAAAGTGACCACTAAACAAAAGTATGAACTCTGAACCAAATTCAAAAAGTGGATTATCCAACAAAATGTGGTATATACATACAAATATTATTCATCCTTTAAAAGGAATGAGATTCTGATACATCATACAACATGGATGAACTTGAGAATATTATGCTAAATGAAAAAAGTCAAACAGTGTATGATTCCACCTACATGAGATATCTGGAATAGGCAAATTCATAGAGACAGAAGATAAAATAGAGGTTACCAGGAGCTCAGGGAAAGGGAAGATAGCAAGTTATTACTTAATGGATACAGTTTCTATTTGGGATGATGAGAAAGTTCCAGAAATGGATAGTAATGATGGTTGTACAGCATTGTTTATGTACTTTGTCACTGAACTGTACACTTAAAAAATGGTTAAAATGGGGCACCTGGGTGGCTCAGTTGGTTAGGCATCTGCCTTCAGCTCAGGTCATGATCCCAGGGTCCTGGGATGGAGCCCCAGTCAGGCTCCCTGCTCAGTGGAAAGTCTGCTTCTCCCTCTCTCTTTGCCCCCCTCCCCACTCATGCACACTCTTGCTCTCTCAATAAATAAATAAAAATCTTTTTTTTTAAAGATTAAAATGGTAATTTTACATTATATATATTTTACCACAATACAAAAAGTAGGTGTCCAAATCAAGGATAATTACAAATGATTTAGTTTCTCCTTCCCCGTATCATACCCTATATATATCTTATCCATTTATAAAACAAAGTCTAGACAATCATAATACATAACCTACAGAGGGGACAGAGCATTCCAGAATTTACAAACTGAGAGTGACTAAGAGTTCTAGAGCAATATCTGGAAGTTATGTTCACTAAAATATATTTTTGTGGTTATCCTTAGTGGATGAAGTTTTTCAGTGATTTTTACTTTCTTTGTATTTTGGGATACTACGGACTTCATTCATTGTAAGCATTCATCATTTAACAAAAACAATGTAGTTATTTATATGGTCAATTAATCTTCAACAAAGCAGGAAAGAACATCCAATAGGAAAAGGACAGTCTCTTCAACAAATGATGTTGGGAAAACTGAACAACTACATGAAAAGAAAGAAACTGGACCACTTTCTTACACCATACACAAAAATAAATTCAAAATGGATTAAAGACCTAAATGTGAGACCTGAAATCATAAAAATCCTGGACAAGAACACAACCAGTAACCTCTTTGATATCAACCACAGCAACTTTTTTCTAGGTATGTCTCCTGAGGCAAGGGAAATAAAAGCAAAAAGAGACTACCAGGACTACATCAAAATTAAAAGTTTCTGCACATCAAAGGAAACAATCAATAAAACTAAAAGACAACCTATTGAATGGGAGAAGATATTTACAAATGAATATCTGATAAATAGTATCCAAAATAAAGAATATATATATTTATACATATAAATATATATATATAAAGACAACTCAACACCCAAAAAAACAAATAATCCAGTTTAAAAATGAGAAAAGGACATGAACAGACATTTCTCCAAAGAAGACATACAGATAGGGTGGGAGGATGGGTTAGCCTGGTGATGGGTATTAAAGAGGGCACGTTCTGCATGGAGCACTGGGTGTTATGCACAATGAATCATGGAACACTACATCTAAAACTAATGATGTAATGTATGGGGATTAACATAACAATAAAAATATAAAAAAAAAAAGAAGATGACATACAGATAGCCAACAGATGTGAAAAGATGTTCATCATCACTTACCATCAGGGAAATGCAAATCAAAACTACAATGAGATATCACCTCACACCTGTCAGAATGGATAAAATCAACAACATAAGAAACAACAGGTATTGGCAAGGATGTGCAGAAAAGGGAACACTTGTGCACTGTTGGTGGGAATGCAAACTGGTACAGCCACTGTGAAAAACAGTATAGAGGTTCCTCAGAAAGTTAAAAATAGAAATACCCTATGATCCAGTAATTCTACTACTGGGTATTTACCCAAAGAATATGAAAACACTAATTCAAGGGGATACAGGCACCCTATATTTATAAGAGCATTATTTATAATAGCCAAGATATGAAATTAGCCCAAGTATCCATAGATTGATGAATGGATAAAGAAGATGTGGTGTAGGGACACCTGGGTGGCTCAGTTGGTTAAGCGGTTGCCTTCAGCTCAGGTCATGATCCCAGAGTCCTGGGATCAAGCCCCACATCGGGATCCTTGCTTGGCAGAGAGCCTGCTTCTCCCTCTACCTGCTCTGCCTGCCACTCCCCCTGCTTGTGCTCTCTCTCTGACAAAAATAAATAAAATCTTTAAAAAAAAAAAAAAAGATGTGGTGTATAAATATACAATGGAATATTATTCAGCCGTAAAAAAATTATGAAATCTTGCCATTTGCAACAACATGGATGGAGCTAGGAGTATAAATGCTAAGCGAAAGAAGTCAGTCAAAGAAAAACAAATACCATGATTTCACTCATATGTGGAATTTAAGAAACAAATCAGCAAGGGGAAAAAAAAGAGAGAGAGAGAGGCAAACCAAGAAACAGACTCTTAATTATAGAGAACTGATAGTTACCAGAGGGGAGGTTGGTGGGGGAATGGCGGGAATAGGTGATGGGGATTAAGGAGTGCACTTGTTGTGATGAGCTCAGGTGATGTATGGAAGCACCGAATCACTCTATATTGTACACCTGAAACTAACCTAACACTATGTTAACTAACTGGAATTAGAATAAAAACTCAAAAAAATATATATATAGTTATTTAACAAAGAAAAGCTGCCTAAAACATTGCACAATGGAGTCCATTTTGTCTGTCATCTTCCTCCATTTTATCTGGTTTCAACAACTTTGACCTGAGGCACAACTCCACTCATCAGGCAGTATTTATTAATTTGTTAATTATAAGTTATTAATGATAGGAACCTTGAATTCCTACCCAGGAGATAATCTTCCAAGTATAAAAGTAGCACGATTTCTAGGGTTTTCCTTTCTTTCCTTTTAAAGATGGATAAATACAGAACTTTCCTCCAAAATCTGGCTGAGTTCTGTAGAAAACCTGACCCTTGGTGCCTTTGATTAATCTCAAATCATAAAAGCTGTGGCAAAGGCCTTTTGAAAAGGAATATGGTTGTCTTACTATAAAATGGCCAAAAGACTCTAGTAGCCTAAATAGAGGTTGAAACATTGCTGTAAGTAATAACAGTTATTGATATCTATTTCTGTGAATGAACTTCCTGTCCTCACTAAAAGATGGCAGAGGTTAAGATACCACATCATCCATTAGATAATACCTTTGTGGATCAATTGATATTTTGAACAACCAAAAATGTTTAGGAGGAAGAACTCTTCTTAGAGACGTTCAGATGACCTTAAAGCCCACAGAATGTATGTATCATTCCGTGTCACTCAATGGTTCCCCCTTTGCCTTCAGGATCAAGTTCAAGCTTGTTAGCCTGGTTGCTGAGGGCCTTTATGACCTGGCCCTGAATGTTCTCCAACCTCAGCTCCCACCATACTCCCTATGCTACTTCCCTCCAGGAACAGTGAGCAGCTCTAGACTGATTACATCACCCCTTAGTACCGCTGTACAGGTTATTCCCACTCCTAGAATGTCCCCACTTCTCTCCCCTTTCTGCTTAGCTAACTCCTACTTCCCACTTTTCTAGACTTAGGCCAACTATCCAAGTTCACTTTTCTATTAAAATTTTCATCTGGGCCTCCTTGCTCCTGGCTCCCAGCCCCACCACATCAACCCTTCCAACCCTGTGAGAAATTCTCCAAGACTTACTCACCCAAATGTCCTAGGATCCTGGGCTATACACAGAGTGAGCACACAGTAGATATTTTTGAATGAGTGAATGATGTCAATGAACTAATGACTCTCCACATTAAGAAGAATGATAATTTCAATAGGGTTAGGTTTTCTAACAAGCTGTCCCAAGCAGTACCAGATTCAGATCAAATGAGAGGTGTGAAAAGGCCAGTTCTCCACCCACATCAGGAGTCAGCCCAATGGCCCAACTGTATGCTCTCTCCCGGCAGGGATTTAAAGTTTAACCAGAAAAGAAACGCACCTGGCCTGCACAATAGGGAAGTAGGGTGAAGGAGTAAGCAAGTCTCCTGTGCAGTCAAGGACCTGAGAGTCCAGCCCCAGAGGACAGACCTAGCCAGAAAGTTGCCCTCTGCTCTTCAAAGGGAACACCTGGCAGCCTTCATACACTCTAGAATGTTCTGGCACAATTACTGGACTTATCCTCAAGACCTGGAAGACAATCAGGGTAAATAGTCTAAAATCACTAACGACCAAGACATAGCAACAAGTGGTTTGTCAAGTAGATGGAAGTGGTGCCTTACCTCAAGGCCTCTGAGTTCAAATTTTATACTTTCTTTCAATCCTACAATTTAGCATCTCAATTTAATCATAAAGTAAATTATCTTCCAAAATAATAAATGTTCACTACCTTTCTAAATAATAAAATACATTTTCCCAGCACATAAACCAATAGCTTTATTTTTATGCTAGAACGGATGTGAAATTACATGTCATGAATTATTCATGTCATCCAATTTAATTCAATTATTTTTACTGAATTCATATCTAATCCATAAAAATGTTTAACTCAACTGAAAAAAATCATCTCTGCACCCTTGAATAATAGATTTCTTGCAAAATTTCAGGAAAGATAAGCATATATTTGGTATTTGAAATGGCAAGGCATTTTATAATTGTAACGATGAAAATAATTTTAATTATCTAACCATACATTCTATTTACTGACGTCTCATAAAGGAAAACTTATTTAATATCAAAGTAGAATCATAAGAGCAAGAAATGAGTCTTAGTTCCAATTATGGCACCAAAGTCACTTTGGGATTTTTCCCCAAGATTCACAAGTATAGCAAGCAGATGCTCCCTTAAATGGGAGCAAATACCTTGCCCAATTAAAAGCATAAATTTTGTGCTTAAAGAAGAGATCTGATTTATCACAAAGAAATCAGAAAGCGGTGTTTGTCTTTCTCTGACTTATTTCACTTAACATAATACCCTCTAGGCCCATCCATGTTGCAAATGGTAAGATTGCACTCTTTTTTATGACTAATATTCCTCTGTGTGTGTGTGTGTGTGTGTGTGTGTGTCTCAGATCTTTTTTATTCATTCATCTATTGATGGACATTCAGGTTGTTTCTATATCTTGGCTATTGTAAATAATGCTGCAATTAACACAGGGGTGGATATATCCTTTTGAATTCATGCTTTCATTTTCTTTGGATAAATACCATATGATTCCATTTATTTGTGGAGTTAAAAAAAAGGAATGGACAAACAAAAAAACAGAAACAGACCCATAAATACAGGGAATAAACTGGTGGCTGCCAAAGGGGGGAGGAATGGGCAAAATTGGTGAAGGGGAGTGGGAGGTACAGGCTTCCAGTCATGGAATGAATAAATCATGGGGATGAAACGTACAACACAGGGAATATAGTCAAGAGTATTGTAATAGTGCTGTATGGTGACAGATGGTAGCTACACTTGTGGCGAGCACAGCATAACCTATAGTTGTTTAATCACTATGTTGTACACCTGAAACTAATGTAACATTGTGTGTCAACTATACTTCAACTAAAAAATGTTTTTTAAAAAACAAAACAGAAATCAGAAGCCAAGGATTGTTGTCTTCCAACTTCCTTAGTGAAAAACCCTTTTGGGCTCATGCACCTTACCTACTGACCTCCTTGGAAATGTTCCTGCTTTTGTCCATGTCTTTGCCAACTGTCTCCCCACCTACGAGAATTCTCTGTCCCAAACCTGGCATTATTCGAGGGTGGTCTCAATGTTCCCAAAGAAAGCATTGGAATCCCCTTGCCTCTAAGTTCATAGATGTCTTCAGTTCCATTGACCTTCACCACCAATGGCATTTTTAAGTGATTAATTTCTTATTATGTTTTTCCAATATGTTTGACTTGATTTTAATGCAAACAACATCTTATTTTTTTGTACTTCTATCTCATGGGTTTGCCTAATATATAGAATTAAATGGTGCAAACTTAGTAACAGGCCCAACAGACGCAAAAACATCTGGGAACAAACACAACAGACTCTTGGTAAAGCAAATTACAGAAGTGCAGATACACAAAAAACGTAGCCTACTAGCTGAAAACATTCAGTCTAGCAACATAACAGCAACAGTGGTTACAGGTCTTAGCAAGGCACCTCTTCCAATTAAGAGAGAAAGCTCTTCTTGCTCACACACTGAAAAGTCTATCTCCTTCCTACTTGGTACACTTACAAATTCATTGTATCCAACCTTAGCAGAGCCCTCGATGTTCCTAAATAATATCTTCACTTATGCCTAATAAGTTCCTCTGCTGGATATTCAAGTTGCTCTTTCAGAACTACCCTCCACTCTTTCCTGGCCTATTTGTGTTCTATATGGACTATGCATTAATGGGCTCCCTTGATCTCTGGCTGCTGGTTGGCTTTGGCTAATGGGAGACAGTGGCAGGAGCCTGGACAACAGACTGTCTACAAGTATATTCTTCTGGCTCTCCCTCCCTCCAGGCCAGAATTTGGCAATGTTTGTGTTCCTCTACTGAAGGGCACAATTCCTGTGGGGTGATCCTCTCCTACAGCACAGTTCCCTTCTCATAATTGCCCCCTCCTCTTGCCCCTTTGGATCTAGTAGTAGTAAAGCTGTTGCTAGCTCCTGGGTGCTCTACCATCCCTCATTGCTTTCTTTTAGCCATGCTCACCTTTTTAACCAGTGTCTTTGTTCAACTTTCTCCAATTATCCCTCTTGAGTACTTCTGCCAGGACCCTGACCGAGACAGTCCCTTTGTCCACTACACAGAGAGATAATTCTAAGACTCTACTGCTCTCAGTATTCTACTCCAGGCCCAAATTCTGAAAAGTCTTCCATTCGATCCCATCTCTTCTCCTCCCCTAAGACTATTCTTCACTGACAAGCTGGTACTCCCCAAGAATCAAGCACAAGCCTCTATCAGCACTCAACACTTTCATCACACATTTCTTTGAATGTTTTTCTCTCCAAAAGGGCAAGGTTGTGTATTAATCATCTCAGTACCCGAGTGCTTATCAGAGAACCAAAAATATATATAAATACCTTGCCACGATTGCTTTTCCATGCTAGAATAACTCCACACTTCATTTAGTCCAGTTCAAAGCACTCCCAAGTATAGAACTTAATTACTGTTCTCTGAGGTTACAACAGAAAGCACCTTAACCAAATGGCCTTCATTACCTCCTCTAGATACTAAAGATGACCCAATGAAGACTTAGATAACAGGCTCCTATAGTGTCCTATCATCATCTTATTCATCAAAAATCTTTTTCCTTCAACAGACACCCATTCATATTTTTTATGAAGACATGTATTTTACAGACAAATTACATAGCAATATTAAAACATACTGGAAATGATATCCAGGATAATGGATCTCCATTGAGTTAATACTTATAATTCACTATCATGCTCTCAGAGAGTGCTTGTGTAGACACAAACTCTGAATTATAAGGAAGCAGAACAAGAGCCCACACAGATGTATAAGAACTAAAAGTCATACTACAGGTCCTCCACATTCACAGGGCATTCCAGAGGTCTCAGAAATAGAGGGATTCTCCTAAAAGGTCTCTAGAACCTGCCTTTATGAATTCTGAGATCCTCCCGGAGGGAGCCAAACCAGGCTGGGCTAAGCCAGAAAAGCCAAGGATTGTTGTCTTCCAATATTCCAGGCACCAATGACTTCTCCCCAAAATAATCCTACATCCCTGCTATTCTAGCACCAGCCCAGAGACCAACTCTGCCACTGAGGAAAGGGAGGGGACTGGATAAGAGTTTCACCAAAGGGGTAACAGGGGAGCTGGTTTTAAAGAATGTGAGAAGTTTACCAACTAGTGGAAAAAAAGGGAGGTCAGTCTAAGCAAAGAAAACAGAAAGTGCAAAGGCACAAAGGTAGGGAAGAACACGGAACTTGGGAAAAGAGCAAAAAAATCAAGCACAGCATATGGTGAGGACCTGTAGGAGATGAGGATATCAAGGTGGCTTGGAGTTGGATTGTAAAGAATTTGAGTATTCAGCTGAAGAGTCTGGACTCTATTGTAGGGAAAATAAAGAGCCACTGAAGGTCTTTGAAAAGAGAAAAGATGATTAGGCCTATAGTATTTCCTCAGTAAGGTTATAAACCACTTGAGGTAAAGATCTGTGTTCTATGATCATTTATGTCATCCAAGGGCCTTTATATATAGTTGGAACCATGATTTACATATTTTTGTTTCCCCTTAGCATTTCCCATAGTTCAATGCACATAGCTAATACTCAATTAATAGCTAATACTCAATACTTTGCTGAATAAATGAATATAAGAGTCATTATTTTAAAGTCTTTCCTATAATCAAGAATGTACACCACTGACTAATTATACCTGCCAAGGCTATATAGGCAATGAAGTAAAAACATTACTCCAAAGCAGGAGTGAGGAATAAGAAAAGCTAAAACTAATATTCAAGATCTGCCAACCAACATGAGCCCAGGAGGACAGTTAAAAGCCAGTGAAAATAAAATAACCAGAAACTCACTAAAATCCTGTAAACACCTTTGATTTGGTGTCTGTATCTTTCCTGAGTGATGAAAATTAAGTATCTCCTCAGAGTGATGAAGTACTTTGTATGTTTTCATTTATGTTCAACCTTTGGTATCTTCTGATCAAGATGGAATGTTATATTCATGTGAATTCAAGCAAGAACGTAAGGACCCAGGATTTTCCTTTATCGTGGCAATCAGAGATTCATTCATAACTAAAAATAAGAGTAAATTTAGGTTTTCTCTGACAACACTTCTAACTGGTTCATCAGAGCAAATAGAGTCCAAGTCCAAAGAGAGTCAAAAATTAAAATATTTTAATACTAGCAAGTAACATTCACAACGATCAACAAAAAGCCTGGGTAGTGGGACAGGCACATGTATTGACTGTATTCACCTCATACCACAAATTACTACCCAAATATATAAGACACTTTATTGGATTAACAAAAGACATGGTCCCACCAACTAAGATTCCTTCTAATACCCAGAATATAGAAACTTACATTTCTAGAAATCCAGTCTCTTTTTCCATTCCTAAAGAGAAGAGCCATGAGTTCACACTTAATTCAGGACAGAAGAGCCCACACTCCCCTTTGCATGTACATTGCAGCTGGCCAGCATGTGGGGAAAGAGCACTGTGCAGACCCAGCCCAAGGGAAAGCTGTGGACTTTCCAGACTCTCTTTGGTGCTCCTTCTAGGGACTGTCTCCTTTCTTTGCAATCCTTCTCTTCAAATGCCCAGTGTTTTCTCTGGCCCCAGGGAGCCCTCTTCTCTAACCTCTCTCTAGACCTACCCATCCTCCATTCCATCCTTTGTCATTGCTCTTCCCTTGAAGACCAACTTGGGAAATCAATCAACAAAGTAGAGACGCCTAATTAGATGCCTCATAAAGTCCTACACAGGAATTCCAGTGCTGAAAGAGAACTCCTGGGATGCACAAGACAAAAAAATTCCAAGATAGAATTTTAGGCATTATTCAGCCAGAGTTATCTTGGGCAGCTGTGCATATTCAGCACCCTCATATTAGCTCATGAGGTAAACCAACCATTTTGCTAATATCCAAGCCTCTACCTCACATACAGCCCAAACAGAACTTAATCTTGTTTTCAACTCTAAGATGCCTTCTTCCACCTTAGCAGACCTTGCTCCAGGCTCCTTCAGGATCCTAAGCTTGTAACAATAGCATGTTATCACACTATATCAAAATTATTTCTTTGTCTAGCCTCTTGCCCCCAACAATCTGTCGATCCATCTTTGGACTCTGTACCCTAGAACCTAGCACAGTGCTCAGCATACAGTAAGTATGCTTGCCAATCACTGATTGCCAAATGAATACATTTTTACTCAATCTGTGAAATTAAAGAACTATTATTTGGTGCATTCATACTATAATCTATCTGGGGTTTTAAAGTCATTAGTTGCAAGGATGGTTCTCTCCTTCTTTGACACATAGCTGTAAGGCATGTGTCATGACAGCAGACAGCAAAGCTCCTAATTGGGCAGCACTGGGTCATAGCAGTGGTTCCAGCTATGAATTGACACTTCCTTTCCCTCTAAATTGCCATGGATTATAGATTAAAGAAATGTGCAGGACCTATGGTCAAACCAAACCATAGTGCAGGACCAAAATCCCAAACATGGATCAATCCAAGTGCTCAGCTTCAACACTGCAGCTATTCTGACACTACTGTCCCCACAACATGCTGATTAAAAAAAAAAAAACAACAATGTTTTGTTTTAAAAATTGACACAGTTTGTATTTTTGTATATTTTCTATTTATCACTTCACTCATTAAAGACGTATTGGCTGTAGGCTATGTTCTAACTGTTCTAAATGCCAGGGAAACAGCAGTGACTAAGACAAAATTCCTGTCCCTATGGGACAGGTCCAGATTCCTCAAATTCATCATGCAGATCTATGAGGCTTCCCTAACCATGAAATTGAACTTCTTGTCTTCCCAAGAACTGAATAATCAAATACAGGTTATGGTATCAATCTTTTAGAAAACTCTAATGTTTCTGACTACTCCCTCTATCAAATCAAATCTGATTAGTCACTGCATTCATTTCTTAGGGCTGTGATAAAAGATTACCACAAATTTGGTGGCTTAAACACAGAAATTTATTCTCTTGCAGTTCTGGAGGCCAGAAGTCCAAAATCAAGGTATCAGCAGGGCGATGCTCCCCCAGAAGGCTCTAGGGAAGGATTCTTCTTTTCCTGCATACTAGCTTCTGGTGGCTTGGTAATCTTTGCTATCCCTCTGTTTATAGCTGCATCACTCCAATCTCTGCCTCCATCTTCACATGGTCCGTCTTCCCTGTGTGTCTTTCCATGGTCCGTCTTCTCTGTGTGTCTTCACATGGTCCGTCTTCTCTGTGTGTCTTCCCATGGTCTGTCTTCCCTGTGTGTCTTCACATGGTCTGCCTTCCCTGTGTGTCTTCACATGGTCTGTCTTCTCTATGTGTCTTACCATGGCCTTCTCTGTATCACTGATCTCCCTACCCTCCCACAAAATCTAATCTCCACATGACTGCAAAGTTTCTCTTCCAACGTTGTATGGATATATATTTCTTCATAAGTATTTAATCTATCTCTATTTTACTAGAAGGTGTGGGACAGGGACACAACTTCACTTTCTTAATGTAGTCAACTGTCACGTCACCATTTATGAAATTATCCATCCTTTCAATTCTGATGACAAAGATGATGATCATCTTTATCTTAAAATAAATTCCCATGTAAACCTGGGTCTACTTTTCCACCAATCCATTGGCTTATTCCATTACTAAAACCACACTGTTCATTAACTTTATAGTGTGTTTTAATAAGTCCTCATCTTTGTTGTTTTAACTAAAAGAGAAATCATTTATTTTATTACTTCATCATGAATACAATCACATGCTTATATTCCATAATTTAATTTGATTCTGGAGGAAGGATCAGGCAGATAAATTTAATAAAACTTTACGAGAACTTCTTCTGAAAATATCTTAGTCATTTAAGTTAGTAAAAAATGTGGTATTTATAATATTATCTTGGGTGTTCTCATGCATTTGTTTCATTTGAACTTTATACTTGTTTTAGCGAATCCTTCAAAAATTTTTCATTGGGATTTTTACTGGATTTATATTTCATTTGCATATGAGATTTTGAAAGAATTGATACCTTTACAATATTGATTCTTTCATTAACTTAAGGCTTCTCTTATGCCCTTTAGTGAAGTTTTATAGTTCCTTCTTATATGTCCTTTCTTTAATTTCTTAACTCATTCCCTGGCCCATCACTTCATTCAACCATCCACTTGCCATCCTTCTCAAGCATAAGAACTTTCTTTTGCCATGGAGCCTCCTAGAAAAATCCCAAACATGGATCAATCCAAGTGCTCAGTTTCAACATGCATTTACTTGAAATGAGATACCACTTCACACCCACCAGGATGGCTATAAGGAAAAAGATAAAAACAAGTGTCAGCAAGGATATGGAGAAATTAGAACCCTCATATGTCATTGGTGGGTATGTAAAATGCTGCAGCAAATGTAGAAAACAGTTTGGAAGCTCCCCAAAATGTTAAACTTAGGCTGTGATGTGACCTAGCAATTCTACTCCTATGTATAGCTCCAAGATACCTGAAAATGTATGTCCACATAAAGACCCGTCCATGAATCTTCACAGCAGCATTATTCATGACAGCCATAAAGTGGAAACAACACAAAATGTCCATCAATTCATGAATGGGTAAACAAAATGTGACATATCCATTCAATGGAATATTCACCCATAAAACGAAATGAAGTACTGATACATGCATGCTGTGATATGGATGAACCTTGAAAACATTATGCTAAGCAAAAGAAGCCAGATACCAAAGGCCACCTATTGTATGACTCCATTTAAATGCAAGGTCCAGAATAGACAAATCAAAAGACACAGGAAGTAGATTAGTGGTTGCCAAGAGCTGAGGGGAGGGAAGAATGAATAGTGTCTGCTAAGGGGTACAGAGTTTCTTTCTAGGCTAACGGAAATGATTTGTAATTAGACAGTGATGATGGCTGCACCATTTTGTTAATACACTAAAAGCCACTGAATTGTACGCTGTAAAATGGAGAATTTTATAGACTGTGAATTATATCTCAATAAAATAACTTTAAAAATAATTTTTCAAAAAACATGCAAACACATGAGCTAGCTGCTAAGGGCTTCTAGAGAGAATCACCTACACTCACAGACTGTTGCCCCTATAAACTCATAGTCTTCTACCTTCCATGTTTTTCTAGTCAGTTCTCTTTCATTCTCTTCTTAATGGCCAGTGCACATTTTATTATCTACTTTACTCAAACCTCTAACCCTGCCATCTCCCATTCACTTTCAGCAGATAACATCATCTCAAAGAAAACTTTCCCACTTACCACCACCAAACCTATAAACCTCGCTTTTTGCGCCAATCCCCTCTTCCTACCTTCTTACAGGGATGAGCTGTTTCTCCTCCTCTTTCAAGCTAATCCCTATGCTCTGTATTCCAGTCCTCCAAAGAATATGCCTCCCTCCCTTCTTCTGTATCTTCAACCTTAACCTCCCCCTCAGCACTTGCTCAAGTCCATCCTACATAAACAAGCAAGCAAGCAAACAAAAACCCAGGGTGATATCATCACGATAGCAACCTAAGTCATTCCCAACTTCAGTCCCTCTCACAAGACCTACTAACAATTATCCATAAACAAGATACCATTGTGAGAATCCCACAACGTTGGGGTAAGGCTTAAGCACCCCAATGAGCCACAGAGACCAAAAAGGACTACATTAGAAGGATAAGAGGAAGGACTACACTCTAACCACATCACCCCTCCTGCAGACTGGCACAGTGCTGCACCAAGAGCGCCCCCTGGACCTACAGTTTCTCCCATGGAAAAAGAGAGTCCAAGGTGGACATCCAGCTACCCCAGTATTACAGGATGCTTCCTGGGAGGCCCACTCAGATCTCCCCTCATAGAGATCACTACGGAAACCTGCAGGGTTTGACCAACAGGGATCAGAGAGAGATGGCACAGGAAGCAGGGCTTATAGCAACCAGTCCTGAGATTGTGGGAAACCACATCCTTGCTTGCAGGGGCACTGGAGCATAGATCCCAGCCAGTGGCTCTGTCCATCTGCAGAGCTGAGCCAGTGGCTCCATCTGGCCATAGAGCTTGGTTGGCAATTGTACCTGATCTGGGTCACCAGACAAGCCATACTGGCTGTAGAGCCTGTATTATGAGGCTGCCCAGACACGGAAGCAAATTTGCAGCCCTGCCCAACTACTGAGTATAGCCTCCATTCTTGGCCTGACTAGTAGGCCTCGCCAGAGAACCCACTCCACCACAAAGCTCATCCTATAGCCCAGATTAGGCAGGGTTTGGCAGGGAACCAGGCCATCAATCTGGCTCAACTGTTAAGTACAGCCTCTGACCTCCAACAACCAGAGAGCCTAAAGTGACTCAAGGAAGCCCGTGGAGCCCAGCTTATGGTACTGCCTGGCCACAGAACCAAGCCTATAGCCCTAGTCAACTGCTTAACATAGCCCATGGCCTCACCTAGACAGGGAGTCCAGCCAGAGACCCTGCATAATCTCAGAGCATAGCCTGCAGTCCAACTCAACAAAGGAGCCTGGACAGTTTCCCCTCCTTGACTGTGGAGCCCAGTCTCTAGACCCACCCAACTTCGGGATACAGCTGAAGGCCCCTCCAATCAAAGAGCTCAGCCAGTGATCTTGCCAAACAGCAGAGCATGGCCAACAACCTACCTGACCTACCCTGCCAGGGAACAAAGTCTGTGACCTTGCTCAACCAGAGGTGACTGCAGAGTCTAGCCAGTTATCTCACCTGACCGCAGCCAGCAGCTCTGCCAGATCAAGAAGCCACCCAGTGGCCCTGCCTGAGTGCAAAGGCCAGCCAACAGGCCCACCCAACCACTTAGCCCAGCTAGTGTCACCCCTCCCAACGTCAGAACATAGGCAGAGACCCCAACAGCAAGCTCTGCCTGCTACGAACATAAGTTACCAGCTGACCTGTCCAGTACCCCAAGCTGAGCTGACTGGTGAAGGCCTTACCCTGCTGAAGCAAACCTGTAAAGTCTGAAAGTGGAGACTACTTATTCAAACATGCAATTCCAATAGAAGGAATCAAGGATCACAAAGAATCATACAAACATGATACCACCAAAGGAAACTAATAAAGCTCCAATAACTGACCCTAAAGAAATGGAGACGTATGAACTGTCTACCAAAGATTTCAGAATAATGCTCTTTAAAAAGAGAGAGAGAGACAAATCAAGAAACAGACTCTTAAATATAGAGAACAAACTGATGGTTACCAGAGGGGAGGTGGGTGGGGGATGGGTGAAATAGGTGAAGGGAATTAAGAGTACACTTATCATGATGAACACTGAATAATACATAGAATTGCTGAATCACTATATTATACACCTGAAACTAATATAACACTGTATGTTACCTATACTGGAATTAAAATTTAAAAACTTAAATAAACAGAATAGTCCTCTTAAAGAAGTTCAGTGAACTACAAGAACACACAGACAACTAAATGAAGTTAGGAAAACAACACATGAACAAAATGAGAAGTTCAACAAAGAAATAGAAACCATAAAAAAATTTAAAAAACAGAAATCCTAGAGCTGAATAATACAGTGACTGAATTAAAGAATTCAATAGAAAGCTTCAATGTCAGACTCAACCAGGTAGAATAAAGAATTAATGAACTGAAAGATAGGTCACTGGAAATTATCCAGTCAGAGAGGCAAAAAGAAAAAGGAATGAAAAAGAGTGAGGAAAGCCTATAGGTCTTAGAGATACCATCAAAAGAAGCAATATACACATTATGAGAATCCAGAAGGCAAAAAGGAAGTGAAAGGGACAGAAAGCCTATTTAAAGCAATAATGGCTGAAAATTTCCCAAACTCAGGGAGAGAAACAGACATCCAGATTCATGAGGCCCAAAGGACCCCAAATTTATTGAACTGAAAAGGGCTACAACTAGACACATCCTAATTAAATTGTCAGAAGTCAAAAATGAAGAGAGAATTTTAAAAGCAGCAAGAGAAAAGTGACTTTTCACATTCAAGGGAGCTCCAATAAGACTATAAGCAGATTTCTCAACAAAAACTTTACAGGCCAGAAGACAGTGAAATGATATATTCAAAATTTTGAAAGGAAAAAAAAAAAAAAACCATCAACCAAAAGCCATCCTTCAGAAACGAAGGAGGGGGCGCCTGGGTGGCTCAGTTGTTAAGCGTCTGCCTTCGGCTCAGATCATGATCCCGGGGTCCTGGGATCGAGCCCCGCATCAGGCTCCCTGTTCAGTGGGAAGCCTGCTTCTTTCTCCCTCTCCCACTCCCCCTGCTTGTGTTCCCTCTCCCGCTGTCTCTCTCTGTCAAATAAATAAATAAAATCTTTAAAAAAAAAAAAAGAAAGAAATGAAAGAGAGATACTTTGCCAAACCAACAAAAGCTAAGGGAGTTCTTCACTACCAGACCTGTCTTTCAGGAAATGTGATACAGTATTCTGCATATGGAAATAATATGCTAATTAACATTGTAAAAAAACATAGGAATGTGTACAATTTACTGGTAAAGGTAAATACATGGTCAAAGTCACATTCCTTAATATTATAATGCTTGTATGTAATTCACTTACAGCTCTAGTTTAAAAGTTAAAATCCAAACATATTAAAAATAACCACAAGTACATTAATTTGTTATTGGATACACACTACAAAAGAGATGGAAAATGGTAACATCAATAACCTAAAATGTGAGGGGGTGGAGGAAGAAATATAAGTATAATGCTTCTGTATGCCATTGAAGTTAACTTATCAGATTAAAATAGGATGTTATATTTTATGTAAGCCTCATGATATTCACAAAGGAAAACCCTATAGCAGATACTCAAAAGAATATGACAAAGGAGTCAAGCATACAGCCACAAAAAGTCATCAAAACAGAAAGGAGCACAGCAAGAAAGGAAGCAAGGAACAAAGGATCTACAAAACAGTCAAAAAACAGTAAAATGACATAGTAATTCCTTACCTATCAATAATTACTTTAAATGCAAATGGATCAAATTCTCCAGTCAAAAGACTGGAGTCAAAAGAATGGCTGAATGGATTGAAAAAAAAAAAAAACACCCAATGATATTGCTGCCTACAAGAGACTCACTTTAAGGACATACATACTGAGAGCAAAGGGATGGAATTGTGGGATATTTCAAACAAATAATAACCAAAAGAAACAGTGATAGCTATACTTATATAGACAAATAGACTTTAAGCTAAAAATGGTAAAAAGAGACAAAGAAGTCATTATATAATGATAAGGAGATCAATCTGTCAAGAAAATATAACAATTGTAAATATTTACACACACAACATCAAAGCACCTAATTATATAAAGCAAATACTAACAGAAGTAAAAGGAGAAATAAACAGCAATACAATAATAGTTGGGGGTTTTAATACCCCACTCTTAACAATGGACAGAGAATCAATAAGGAAGCTGAAGGTTTGAACAATGTTATACACCAAATGTATCTAACAGACACATACAGAACATTCCACCCAACAATAGCAGAATACACATTGTTCTCAAGCATACATGGAACATTTTCTAGGATAGATCATATGTTAGGCCCCAAAACAAGTCTCAACATTCTCAAGAAGACAAAAATTATATCTAGTATCTTTTCTGGCCACAGTGGTATATGAAACTAAAAATCAGTCACAGGAGGAAAGCTGGAAAACTCAAAAATATATGGCATTAGACACATATTCTAAAGAATGCAACTGGATTCATATACTACTCACAAAAACTAACTTGAAATGGACTAAAGACTTAATTTAAGACCTATAACCATATAAATCTAGAGGAAAACATTAGGGAAAAGCTCTTTGACATTGGTCTTGGAAATGATTTTCTGGATATGACACCAAAGCACAAGCAACAGAAGCAAAAATAAATAAATGGTACTATATCAAACTAAAAAGCTTCTGCACAGCAAAGGAAACCATCAACAAAATGAAAAGCGTACCTATGGAATGGGAGAAAACATTTGCAAATCACGTATTTGGTAAGGGGTGAGTATCCAAAAGAACTCATACAACAGCATAAATAAATAAATGATGAATAAATAAACAACTTTATTTTTAAAATAGACATCTTTCCAAAGAAGATATACAAATGGCCAACAGGTCTGAAAAGGTGCTCAATATCACTAATCATCACATAAATGAATGAAAACCACAGTGAGATACCACTTTGCATCTGTCATGAAAAAGACAAGTGATAACAAGTGTTGATGAGAATGTGAAGAAAAGGGAACCCTTGTGCATTGTTGGTGGGAACGTAAGCTGGTGCAGCCACTGTGGAAAACAATATGAAGGCTCCTCAAAAAAAATAAAAATAGAACTACCATATGATCCAGCAATGCCACTTCTGAGTATATATCTGAAGAAAAGGAAATCACTATCTCAAAGAGATATCTGTACCCCCATGTTTACTGTAGTACTGTTTACAATAGCCAAGATATGGAAATAACCTTAGTGTCCATCTACGAGTGAATGGATAAAGAAAATGTTATGTATCTATCTCACAAAGGAATATTATTCAGCCATTTTAAAAAAAGGCAGGGTGCCTGAGTGGCCCAGTTGTCTGAGTGTCTGACTCTTGGTATCGGCTCAAGTCATGATCTTAGGGTCGTGGGATCCAGCCCCGCATCGGGCTTTGCGTTAGGCATGGAGTCTGCTTCAGATTCTCTCTCCCTCTCCCGCTGCCCTTCCCGCTCATGCTCTCTCTCTAAAATAAATAAATAAATCTTTAAAAATAAATAAATAAATAAGGAAATTCTGCCACTTACAACAACATAGATGGACCTTGAGGGCATTATGCCAAGTGAAATAAATCAGAGAGAGACAAAGTCTGTATGATCTCACTTACATGTAGAATCTAAAAATGAAAAAACCAAACTCATAGCAACAAAGAGCAAACTAGTAGTTGCAGCAGGGGGCATCAGGGAGAGTTGAAAGGACAAAGATGATCAAAGAGTACAAATTTCCAGTTTTAAAGTGAGTAAGTTCTGGGGATGTAATGTACACCATGATTATAGTATACAATACTGTATTGTATATTTGAAAGTTGCTAAGATAGTAAAACTTAAAAGTTTTCACCACAAAAAAAATGGTAACTATGTGAGGTGATGAAAGTGTGAACTAGCCTTATATGTGTTAACTAACACGTATCAAATCATCACTTTGTACATCTTAAATTGATACATTATATGTCAATTATTTCTCAATAGAGCTGTTAAAAAAAAAAAAAAAAACCTGTCCTCATCAATGCCATACCTTCTGCATTATTAGTCAGCTCAGGATGCTATAACAAATACACCACAGACTGGGTGGCTTCAGTTGACAACAAACATTGATTTCTCACAGTTCCGGAGGCTGTAAAATCCAAGATCAAGGTGCTGGTTGATCTGGTGTCTGGCAAGACTATCCTAGTTTTCTGATAGCTTTTTGTTGTATCCTCACGTTGTGGAACCAGAGAAAGAGGAAGCCAGCTCTCTGGTGTCTCTTCTGATAAGGGCACTAATCCCACTCATAAGGGTTCTACCCTCATGACCTAATTACCTCCCAAAGGCCCCTTCCTCTAATACCATCACACTGGGATTTGGCTTCCACAAAGGAATTTCAGGGGGACACAAACATTCAGTCCACAACACCTGCCAAGTCCAACCCAACCCAGGTCCTGCCTTCTTTGCCAGTTGTCATCTGCATCTCCACCTCCTGTCTTCCAGCACATTCACCCAACAGATATTTAGTGAGCACCTACTAGGTGAAGACACAGTTCTCCACTCTTAGGATACCACAGCAAGCAAGAACAAGGTTCTTGTGCCATTCCTATGTTCTAGGTGATGGGAGTAGAGACAATAAACAAGTAACAAACAGATGAGACCACTACAGAGAGTGACCTTGTTGTGAATAAAATAAAACAGAGTGATGGGAAAAGAGTGACTGGTGGGGGCGAGGGGCTGCTTTAGATGGGGTGGTCAGGAATGACCTCTCTGAAAAGGAGACACCTGAGCTGAGACCTGAGTAATTATAGGAGCCAGCCATAAAAGTTCAAGGCTTCCCAGACAGAGGGAATGGCACCACCAGAAGGCAGTAATGAACTTGGCAAGTCTGAAGAATAGAAAAACTTGCCCAGTGTTCCAAAGTTAGGACAGCCCCAACTATACGATAGTTCCCAAAGCACTCTGTGTTTTCTCCATCATGGAATTTATAACACTATACTAGAATTGCATTTAATTGGAATTTAATTAAGTAATTACTTAATAATTTAATGTAATGTTATTTATTAATTTAGAAATTAACTGCATTTAATTTAGTTAATTAACTTAATGCAATTGGAATTGCATTTAATTGAATGTCTTCCCCAACACACTAAGTTTTGCAAGACAGGGAGCTTAACATATACGATAGACACTCAATAAGTATCTTTTCATGAACTTTCCAGGTAGTTATAACTGAAAATAACGTTGTTTCTTTTCCAATATTTGTATTTATTTCTTTATATTGTTTATGGCATTGGCTGAAATTTCTAACACAAGGTTGAATTAACTATGAAGACACCAAGCATTTTATCTGGTCATGACTTTAATATGAATGCTTTTTTTTCCACCAAGTCAAGTGATATTGCTAATGGCTTTTCATAGATACTCGACTGTGTGAGGAAAGTCACCTTCTACTTCTCATTTACAAAGAGCTTTTTGTCTCCTCATTTTTAGGAAAAAGTAGACATTGGATTAAATCAAGTGGTTCTGAGTAACTATCAGGATGACCATACAGAGTTTCCCCTCTAATGAACTGATAGGATTCATTACAACACTAGCTATCCTAATACTGAACTATCCTTGTGTTTCTGGAGTAAACTCTACCTGATTATGGCAAATTATTCTTTTAATATAAGGAGGTGGTCTCAGAATGTTGATAAAACCTGGGACTTGGGTGTCAGAACAGACTAATGAATTAAAGAACAAACAAAATGCAAATAAAGAAGAAGAAATCTACTCAGATAAATAAATGAACCTAAGAACTGAGTCTTTGAAAATAATAAAGTATATAAATTTGTCGCAAATTTGACCAAGAAAAAAGGCTGACCACAAAAGTCCAACATTAGAAATAAGAGGCTATATGCCCAGATGAAGTGAGCCCAGTCGGTCCTCACTAAAGCCTCAGTCTCCCCACCATAAATCACAGAATATGCACTCACTGAGGGGTGTGTGAGGTTTAAATGTGACAGTGTGTTCCAAGGACATAGTACACGGAGCAGTGCTGGCTCCTTTGAGAAACAAAAAGAAGTTCTCTTTTAAAACTGCTAACATCTTAGATTTGGGCTTTTATCCTGACTGTCCTTAAAAGGTTATTCCAGTCTAATAACATGAATGAGCACATTTTCCTTCTTCCCCTGTGTTCTCGAAGATGTTAAATAACCTAGGCATTCCAGCCATATACTCTGCTTTTAAAACTACATAATCCCAATGGCATTTTAGATCCTAATTTCTTAACCGCTTTCCCTTTTCCATGCCTTTCATTATTCTTGATCTACTTATGCTCTTCTACCTACTTTAAAGGCAATTTTGGTCATTTCTATTTTCTTAGAAAATCATCCATTTAAACCTAATATTTTCACATTGTAAAGTCTGACATAGCATTCTCCTTGTGACGTCCTCTGCATCTGAGGTTTGTCTCTATAGCAAGGATCCTAACTTCTCCAGCAAGGTCTTCAAAAAACTGCACCATGTCCTTCCCACTTTCCCTTCTAAAAGTCCACCGCTCACTGTGTGCTCTAGCCACATAGAACTATTTGTCAGACCTCAGATATCCCACATAGTTTTGTCTCTATGTCTTCACTTATGCTTTTCCCTCCCTCGAATGTCTCCTGGTCTCTACACTTGATACAATTCTACTTATCATTTAAGATTCAACTCAAATGTTAAGTTCATTGTAGCACAGAATTGATCATGCCTACCTCTGTGACTGGGTAACCCTTTGGTCATAATAATTCTCATGGGACTTCTCATATTGGACCATAATTGTTTTTATTTCTCTGCAGCTAGACTTTCAGTTTCCTGATGACAGACTATACCTATTTAATTTCTCTTCCTTTTTAACATCCTTGTTCTATCTAATCCTAGTACTTAGCAAAATGCCTGGCACATAGTAGTAGCCCAAAAATAAGTTCTCATAGCTCCTTGCACTTGTGCTTTACAATCTGTGGTGGTATACTACACACACACACACACACACACACACACACACCCCTACCTATGTAAGATATATTTGGTCTGTTCCCCCCACTGTATTGAGGACAGAGATCTGAACTTTTTGCTTTCCACTGTATCCCCAGTTCTCAGCATAGCACCTAGCATATGGAAAATATTCAAAAAGTATCTGTTAAATGAGTACTACTTAAAGTAAATTAAGTAAGGCTGAATCTACATGAGGCAACTATTTGAGAGATAGTATTAATCTAAGATAGCTTGAGGATTTGACATATTTAATAGAGATTTGGGGAGTGCCTGGCTGGCTCAGTCAGTAGAGCGTGCGACTGTTAATCTCAAGGTCATAAATTCGAGCCTTATGTTGGGCATAGAGCCTACTTAAAATAAAAAATAATAATAAAGTAAAATAATAAAGATTTGAGAGACCTTCATTCTAGAGCCACCCAAATGTGGCAGTTAGGTGAGGACCCATTAGGAGGCTGGAGGAAACACTGCCACTCTTGTGGCATAATAGCTTTTGAAACAATGGTGGCCACAACATGGAATAAAAGCTTCTGCCTCACTCCATTCAACAAACATTTACTGAGTACCTACCTTGTGCCAGGTACTTCTGGAGAGACTAAACATTCCCACATTAAGATACTTCCATCCTCAGTCATACACCCTTTTCCCTTGGAAATGACACATGATATGCTAAAGGTATGCCAAAAAAAAAAAAATTACCAAGAAACCTGTCTGATGGTCCCTCCCTATGATGATTCTGCTTGCTACAGGAGAAGAGATGGATGAATCATAAATGGAGTTAACCTGGGAATCTATTTTATATATTTTGAGGACCTAGCATCCCATTGTTTTCGCTTTTACAAAGTATTTAAAAGGAGACAAGATTAAGTGGCCCTGTGAGAGAAAACTATACAGTGGTACAGCATTGCAATGAGGGAAGAAGCCAGGATGAGGTGGAATGATTTATGTTCACAGGCCACATAAGCATTCCAGATGGCCCCAAATTGGTCATTCAGCATCTATTCGACATCATTCACCGTACATTGACACACCATGATCACACAGCCTTGTAGCGAGTACCAAGGCATGACAGAAGCTCGGTCCAGATGATCAAAGTGAATCCATCACAGCCCAGAAGCATTCTGCCTGTCTCTGGATATAAGAGAAACTCTGTTGTCCTATGGGGGTCTAAGATGCTCTATGTAGTCAAATCGAGCAAATAAGAAATTTTCAGACCTGCTTGACCTCTAGACCTCTAACTAGGACAGTGATGATCTGGCTTTTCCTAGCACTTGTCAGACTGCACCTAGATAAAATGTTGTTCCACATTCTGCATGTCCCTCTGTAGTACAGAAGTAGCTAAATTAGAGCGGGTTAGAGGAAAGCCAGGCAACTAACTCATGTCATATATAAATGGTTGAATACAGAAGGGATATTTTTCAAATATGTGAAAGGCTGCCACATATCAGAATTAGATTTTGTTCTGTGTGACCCCAAAAAGGTACAAGGAGGATCAGCACATAAAAGTAACAGGAAGAAAGATCACAGCATCACAGCTCTATAGAATAACCTACCAAAGATAGCACAGGTCAGCCAGCCTTGGCGAAAGTGAGATCTCTATTGTGAAAACCAAGACAGTCACTTGACAGATTCTGCAAAGGAGACAGAAGGATCAGAGGAGGTGATTTTCCTGGATAATATTTAAGTTATTGTCCAAATATGAGAGCCCATTTTAAAAAGCACAGCAAACAACTAAAGAGTGCAACTTCAAATGCACTCATCAGACAATGACATGGGTGAACAGTGGTGGTTTTCATTTATGCTATTTCTCCTAACTAAACTGTTCGCATTTCTAGCCAGCAGTGACTTATTTGAATCTCTCTTGGCTGCTGGAGACACCTCTGATATGAATCTTAGTGGGCAAGAAGATGGGAAAAGAGGCTAGAGAGCAAGCCACAAATCTGGACACTCCACATCTATGAAAAAAATCACCCAGGAATGATTAAGAATTGAGCAAAATAAAATGGGGGGTGGCGGAGCTTGCTTCTAATAAAACCTGTACTTAAAAACCGGAAGAATTTCTGCAACTCAGAAGTACCCTTGTTAACAATGAAATCTTGTTTTACTCCAAACAAAAAAAAAAAAATACTGAAATAGGCCAAATCTTGCTTGTTTCAAACCAGCTTCCAATAGATATTAACTAAGTAATTTTGATGGTGCTAGAGGGAACAGAGTGGGGCCTAAATTGTGGGCCTCAGTGACAGCAATGTCATAAAACTGGACAGGAGCTTAGTAAATGTCTGTTGGATGCATGAATCACTCAATGAGTCAGTCAGCCTTGGCCTCACATCTGAGAGCCAGGGATTAACTGAAATCTAGGCTCTTGGGAATAAGAGATGATAGAACCTACTGAGAGCAAATGTGCTAAATAGAACATACCTATAAATATGTTGAAGTCAGAGATTATGGTAACCTATCTTTCACTGGCTAGTGATGGTAAAATCCAGAGCTAAGTAAGGTCACATTCAGACTGGTTTTGGACTGCATGCTACCATTTCATCACTCTCCTGGACAATTCAACCATCGGTGGAAAAAGAAGGCAAATAAACCTCCTGAAATTAATGACTTCAGCTCCTCATTTCAGTTCTTCACAATATATACTGAACTACTATCAGAGACAAACTGTTCTTGAAAAATAGCATGATATATTTTCAAAATGTGTAAATTCAAATGCTAAAAGCACATAAGGAAAAAGAAAGCATGCATACACTTCAGCATTTTAGTACTCCAAATATTAATTTAAATAACATTAAGATTAGGTGCTAGGAAGAGAAGGGTTAAAACTGATATACTGTCTGATGTCGAATTGTCTGATGTCTCTGGTTCCTTTGCCAGAGTATTTATTTTAAAGTCAGGCACTACATGCATTGTATCTCCTGGTCTTCATTTGTCTTTTGCTATGCTCAACAATTTTAATGCCAAGAGGAAGAAACTAAGTAAGAAAGGGAATGTGCTGGTCTGAACCTGGAGAGCTGATCTAATTGAACTGAAAAAATTAAAACCCTTCTCCATCTGTTCAGTACACCTGCTGATGGAGCACTACCACAGGTAGGGAGGAAATCCATCAGAGACCAGTTATAAATAGATTTTTATTTCATCTGCTAAAAGCTTGGCAGCCAAGGTGGGAGGGCTGCCCACCCTGGCAGCCAGGCAAAAGCTCTGAGCTGCTTTTGTGTTTAGGTGAAAGGAATAAGGAGACAGAAACCAACAACAACAAAATAAATTTCCCAATAACTCATTTGACAAACAACCAGCAGTCATTAAGTTTGCTTAAAACGTGTCACGCATTTCTGAGACGTGCTGGGGAGATAAAAGATCAGTCACACCCCCTTGTGAGGATGGTACAGAAATCTGATGGGAAAGAGACATGTCCACCCATCAGTTCTGTATACAAAGTTTGTATGTTCCAACTTCCCTTGTGACATTCATAAAATTAAATCAAGAGGGTGGAGCATATTGATAGCATGATACTGTCAACTTTATTGACATGCTGTATCTTTCTGAGGATAAGGTCAATGGAGATCCTAAATGTACCAAAATGTAAACTGAAATCAAATGTTTTCATGGAAAAGAGAAACCAGCAGGCCCAATCCATGAACTATCCGTCTATGGTGAGACCATGAGTGGTTAGAAGCATTAGGATCCCTCCTTGT
Organism: Leptonychotes weddellii; assembly: GCF_054177405.1. NCBI lineage: Eukaryota > Metazoa > Chordata > Mammalia > Carnivora > Phocidae > Leptonychotes > Leptonychotes weddellii. The sequence continues at coordinate 42,961,055 of NC_138370.1, read as the reverse complement.
ACGTGTAAGTCAGAGACAGGAACTCCTTGTCACACCCCCTTCAGCCTCTAGAATGGCACCTCACACCTAGAGGGAGGGCAGCAAAGAGCAGACAAGTTCATTCAACTGACAAGTTCATTCAAGCAAGAGAAGCAACAAAACAATCTTCCTCTGAGTAAAAACGGGATCGATGGATGCCTCAAGAAAGGACTGATGTGAATACTCAGATCAGATACTTAAGTGCAAAATGTCAAAGACTGTATTTCCAAATAGGAACCGTGAGAAGAAGGGTGGGGAAGAGAGAAAAGGAATATGTTTCATTTCACTGGAGAAACTTCCTGATGCCCTTCAAGGACATTAAGGATATTACCAACAAGATAATGACCCGCTATTCTGTCACCACCAAGGACAACAAGAGAAATGGGATCAAACTGTGGCAAGGGAAAATTGGGTTAAATATGAGGAAGAATTTCCTGACAGCAAAGGTATTAAACACTGAAAAGGGAAACTAGAGGCGATTAAGGTTGCTCTCTGGAGGTCTTTAAAAAAGTCGAATAGCTTGGCAACTATCTCGGGGTAATTTAGGTACAGTTCCGCCCGCTCCTCTGGCCTTTATCAGTGCTCTAATTCATCCCCTGGCCCAGACAAGACACATTCACCATGGTAAACTACTGTCACACTCTGTTCAATAATGAGCTCTCCGAAGGAGAATAAGCATTAATAAAATGGCAAAAGCTCTCTTGGAAGTAAAACTCATTTTTCTTTATTTAAACTGCACAATGGGTTTTTGTGGTTTTCTTTTCCTTTTTCTTTTTTTCCCCTAACACTTACATCTAGAAATAGCCAAACAAAGCTCATCTCCACTGATCTGTTATTCCAAAGCATTAAAGGGAATCCAGGTGGAAGATTAAGTGTGGAGAATGTTCTGAGTCAGAGTTCCACAGAATAATTTATTATGCACCTCTTTGCTAGGTACTGTTTAGCATGGAGCACTGCTGTCCAGAAATTCTAGTTCTGCTTCTCAGAAGCCTAAAAAAAGGAGCTTCCCATTGGTTTGGCTACAAAGAAGCAAACTAAATGATCTCTAACATTCTAAAATTCTGAAGTCTTTGTTTATTTTATGGCTCTCTACTCAGTGTCATATTAAATAACTTCAAAAGTCTCACTTTCAAAGAGGTCCATGTTCTTTAAAATATTTGAATTTTAATTCTCCCTTTATGTTGAAGAGGGAAAGGAGGATTTTTTTTTATTAACATATAATGTATTATTTGCTTTAGGGGTACAGGTCTGTGATTCATCAGTCTTAAACAATTCAGAGCTCACCATAGCACATACTCTCCCCAATGTCCATCACCCAGCCACCCCATCCCTCCCATCCCCCTCCACTCTAGCAACTCTCAGTTTGTTTCCTGAGATTAAGAGTCTCTTATGGTTTGTCTCCCTCTCTGGTTTCGTCTTGTTTCATTTTTCCCTCCCTTCCCCTATGATCCTCTGTCTTGTTTCACAAATTCCTCATATCAGTGAGATCATATGATAATTGTCTTTCTCTGATTGACTTATTTCACTTAGCATAATACCCTCTAGTTCCATCCACGTAGTTGCAAATGGCAAGATTTCAATTTTTGATGGCTACCTAATATTCTATTGTATATATATACACCACATCTTCTTTATCCATTCATCTGTCGATGGACATCTAGGCTCTTTCCATAGTTTGGCTATTGTGGACACTGCTGCTATAAACATTGGGGTGCACGTGGCCCTTCAGATCACTACATTTGTATCTTTGGGGTAAATACCCAGTAGTGCAATTGCTGGGTTGTACGGCAGCTCTATTTTCAACTTTCTGAGGAACCTCCATACTGTTTTCCAGAGTGGCTGCACCAGCTTGCATTCCCAACAACAGTGTAGGAGGGTTCCCCTTTCTCCGCAACCTCGCCAACATCTGTCATTTCCTGACTTGTTGATTTTAGCCATTCTGACTGGTGTGAG